>NC_062571.1:50818687-51126268 GCF_022837055.1 Prionailurus viverrinus | reverse complement strand
CATAAGTAAGAGTAAGAAAAGTAGGAAGCACAAAAGCAGTAAAAAAAATAAGTCTATCTGTAAAAATCAATCATCCATTACGTAGAAGGATGACATCATGTCCCTAAAACATGGGGTGGGAGAGAAATAATGATTGTATTCAATCTTAAGTAACCATCAATCTAAATAGACTGCTCATATGTGGGATTTTAAGAAACAAACAAAACAAAAGGGGCACCAGGGTGGCTCAGTTGGTTAAACATCCAACTTCAGCTCAGGTCATGATCTCTCTTCTAGGATTTTTATGGTTTCAGGTCTCATATTTCGGTCTTTAATCCATTTTGAGCTTGTTTTTGTGTATGGTGAAAGAAAGTGGTCTAGTTTCCTTCCTTTGCATGTAGCTGTTCACTTTTCCCAACACCATTTGTTGAAGATACTATCCTTTTCATATTGTATATTCTTTCCTCCTTTGTCAAAGAGTAACTGACCATATAATCGTGAGTTTATTTCTGGGCTCTCTGTTCTGTTCTGTTGATCTATGTGTCTATTTTCGTGCCAGTACCATAATGTTTTAATTACTACAGCTTTGTAGTATAACTTGAAATCCAGGAATATGATACTTCCAGTTTTGCCCTTCTTTTTCAAGATTGCTTTGGATTTTTGGAGTCTTTTGTGGTTCCATACAAATTTTAGAATTGTTTGTTCAACTTCCATTGGCATTTTTTTTAAATTTTTCTTTTAACGTTTATTTATTTTTGAGACAGAGAGAGACAGAGCATGAACGGGGGAGGGTCAGAGAGAAAGAGAGGGAGACACAGAATCCGAAACAGGCTCCAGGTTCTGAGCTGTCAGCACAGAGCCCGACGCGGGGCTCGAACTCATGAACCGCGAGATCATGACCTGAGCCGAAGTCACACCCAACTGACTGAGCCACCCAGGCGCCCCCCGTTGGCATTTTGATAAGGATTGCATTAAATCTGTAGATTGCTTTAGGTATTATGGACATTTTCACATTTGTTCTTCCAACGCATGAGCATGGAGTGTCTTTACATTTATTTGTGCCATGGCTGGTGTTTTTAAGAAGCAAGAAGCTGAGCACATTTAGCTTTAGATCAATATGCAAATGACTCACATCACAATCAAATAGGAGATGCCAAAGTCTGTTCCTGACTCACTCCAAACTCTCTTGAGAGCTGTGTGGTAGGCTCCAGACACTCCAGCACAAACCCAATAATCTCAGCAATCACCAAGCACACATGAGTAGCATGAGTCACCCTGGCTCATGCAAGATGAAGAGGCTGAGGTAACAGGCACATTTTTAAGGCACTTTTAACTTTCTCAAGCAGGATTTTTGTTTTTTATTGGTGGTGTTTTATAGGGTTCTTTTTCTTTTTTCGGTTGGTTTGTTTGTTCATTTTTGCTATCATTGCATTTCTTCCCAGGTCAGGAGGGTAGTTATTGCAAGACCCATCCCAAAGATGAAGAATCTCAGGACGAGCAAAGCCATACCCCATATTATATGATTACCGAATGGCGGAGCCTGGCTCTTGATAAGAACAACTCTCCCCTGTAATGTGCTTTTGTCCTTGTGAGCTATGTCTTATCCTTCAAAACTCAACTCAAATGACACATCCTCTGAGAACACATCCCTCCCCTCAGGAAGAATTAGTCACTCTCATCTGTGTGCTCCCAAATCTGGACAAATAGTGCCTCTGATGTAGTGGTTCTAATTGGAGGGACCTCGTTCATATACCCAAAGTGCTTAGTATGGGAGAGGGGTCAGCAAACTACAGAATGCAGGACAAATCCAGCCCACTTGTTTTTGTACAACTCTTGGGCTAAGAATAGTTTTTACATTTTTAAAGGGTTGTAAAAGAAAAAAGAGGAGGAGACTGTGCAACAGAGTCTATATTTGGCGTGCAAAGTCTAAAATATGTCCTATCTTGTCCTTTACAGAAAATGTTTGTTGAGGCTGGACAGCAGGGGCACTATCATGGATCACTATGTGAAATCATTCATTATGAGGCCCCAAACTGCTTCTCTGTCCATCCTCTCATTAAATTTGATGCTCCAGACGTATAGAACCAACGGAATGTGCCAAATACAACAGACTTTTTCACACTTCCGTGTTCTTTGCTTATGATGGGTTCTCCCTTTTGGCTTGACTGATAGTGTGTGTGTGTGTGTGTGTGTGTGTGTGTGTGTGTGTGTGTGTATTTTGGCCTCATTTTATTAATTTATTATTGGTATGGCTAGTTCCATTTTGCTTTTCTTTTTTATTCAGGTACAGTTTGTATCCAAAGAAATACACTGATCTTAAGTGTACAGAGCAATAAAATCTGATAAAAACATACATCCTACCTAGATATAGAACTTTTCCAAGACCCTTAGAAAGTTCCCTCCTGTTCCTTTCCAATCGATTTGGTTCCCTGCCCCAAGCCAACAGACAACTAATATTCTGCATTTTTATCTCCATAGATTAGTTCCATCTGCTATAGAGTTCATATGAATCGAATCATATAGTATTTACTCTTTAGTGACTGGCTTCTCCACGCAGCATGTTTTTGAGATTCACCCAGTCGTGTGCTGAAACTGGCTTATATTGGTCCATAAGAGCTGACTGCCAAATTTTGAGAACTGGTTGTTAAAAACAACTATTATTAAAAGCTAAATTATATAAACATACACTTAAGTAGATTATATGTAAAAACAAGGTAATACTCAAAACGCATTATTCCCTAATGTTTTACCACATTTCACTATTCTCTATTCTCTTGAGGTTATTGGTATCCATTCTGTCTGTATAACGGTGTGCTTCCCAGTTCTGGGTTCAGTGTCACCGCACTGGTAGCTTGAAATTGGCTATAGGGGGAGTTACCTACACCATGAAAATCAGCAAACACCACAAATAAGAATTTTTTTTCACTTGTTGGAGAACCAGTTCTTAAGCACTTACCGGAAAACCACTAGATACATCTATGTCTGAAGGTATCAATAGCCCATTCTTTTTTGTCGCTGGATAGTACTCTATTGTATATTTATGTTACAGTTTTTGCTGTTGATGGGTATTTGTGTTATTTCGACTTTTGTATGTACAAAGCAGCTATGAACTCCCTTATATAAGAATTTTTATTAGTTTGTGCTCCCATTTATTTTGCGGTTCCCATTTTATTGTATCTTGGGTTTGCGTTATTTTGGAGATTTGAAACATGGGTGGTATTTGACCTTATAAGTAAGCACCACGTTTCTGCCAAAGAGGTGGTGCCATTTTACAATTCCATCAGCAACATGCTAGATAGAGCCCCGGTTGTCTTACATTCTTAGTTACGTTGGTGTCATCGGATTTGGTTTCTGCCATTCTCCTAGGTGTGTAGTGATATTTCCCTGAGGTTTCTATTTTCCCTGCTGACTAATAGTGTTGAGAACTTTTTCGTGTGTTTACTGGCCATTTGTGTATCTTTTATTTTGAGGTTTCTGATCAAGACTTTGGCTTCTTTTTAATTGAGTTTCGTGTCTTGTTAATATTGAGTCAGTGTTCTTTATGCATTCTCAACAGAAGCCTTTTGTCAGCTATACATTTTAGCAATATTTTCTCCCCACCTATGGCATGCCTGTCTTACTATTCATGGTGTCCGTTGATAAACAGAAGCTTTTAATTTTGCTGAGTACAATTTATCAATTGTGTCCTTTATGGATTCTGCTTTCCGTGACTTATCCAGGAAATCATTGCTTACCTGAAATTCGTAAAGATATTTTCCTATGCTTACTTCTAAAAGTCTTATGGACTTTACATGCTGTATGATCCATCTTGAATTGATTTGTGTGTATGATGTGAGTAAGGTAGGGGGCAAGGTTCATTTTTTTCCCTCTATATATTTCTTCTAGCACTACTTTTCCTGTTTAATTCCTTCAGTAACTTTGTCAGAAATTAGTTGACTATATTAACGTTGGTCTATTTCTGGTCTCTATCCATTCACCAAAAAGTGTCTCTGCCAGAGTGCCTTCTTGTGCAGGGTCACCTGGCAGATCCCCCCACCCGGGCAGCACCAAGTGACCTGCCTCAGAACAATGAGAAACAGCCTTTATGAAACTACTCTGTTCAATTCAGAATTGAACAAAATCTAGTGGACTCAGGGAGGATCCATAGGAGAGCAGTTTAAAAAAGGCTTAAACAGACCTTCTGAGGAAAGGTTAAAAAATAAAGATTATTTCAGCTCAAACAGAAGGTGACTATAAATATTCAAACAATGAAAGAATAGCATACAAACAAAGTGGTTAGCTGTGAGCCAGGTCCACAGAGGACAGAAAAAGAGGAAGCTGACAGCTTCAAGAGGGAGATATTTGCACTAAATCTAAGGAAGAGGGGCTCCTGGGACGTTTAGTTGGTTCAGCATCGGACTCTTGATTTTGGTTCAGGTCATGAACTCACCGTTCATGGGATTGAGCTCTGTGTTGGGCTCTGTGCTGACAGTGCCTGCATGGGATATTCTCTCTCTCTCTCTCTCTCTCTCTCTCTCTCTCTCTCTCTGGCCCTCCCCTCCTCGCACATGCTTTCTCACTGTCTCACTCAAAATTAATAAACATTTTCTTTTTAAATCTAAGGAAGAAATGGGAGGAACTGTGGTTTGGAACTAATAAGAATAATCCGACACATGGGGCTGAGTCGGTTAAGCATCCTACTCTTGATCTCAGCTCAGATCATGATCTCATGGTTCGAAAGATCAAGCCCAAAGTCAGGCTCTGTGCTGACAGTGCGGAGCCTGCTTCAGATTCTCTCTCTCCACCTCTCTCCCCGTCCCCCGCTCACACACACTCTCTCTCTCTGTCTCTTTCAAAATAGATAAATATTTTTAAAAAGAATAATCTGACACTTACCAACCTAAGTAAGTCTGTGTTTACATGACACACATAACGTAGATTTTTTTTCTTAAGTCAGAAGAAGTGTCGATTATTTTTCCGAATGTTTTTCATGTCCCTTCTACACATGTGGAAACTTCTTTGCAACATAAGGCAATATTTGGACATGAGACTTCCAAGGTTAAGACTGTCATATACTGAAGTTGGATTTTTCTAGTGTACTATGACCTGACTACCCTTAGGAGAGACTCACTTTATTCTACTTCCATTTTATCACGGATAATAATATTATGGAGATGTCAGGGAGTCTCTACCATGAAATTCGTGATCATCAGGCTGGTGAACCTGTAGCTGTCTATATATTTGTTCTGCTCTGAGAAAGATATAGTTACCTACCTTTGCACAAAAACATAGTCTACTGAAAAGTGCCTCCAAAATAGTTGCTAAGATACAGCTTTGACTGGGACAATAAAAACAAGAATAAGTGGTTTCACACTGCAGAGGAAAACAGAAATTTCAAATCACTTCAATCTAGGAAAAGGAAAAAAAAATTCAGACTGACTTGGCATTGGGTGGGCCAAACATTGGAAAGATTAGCCGAGTCTTTTACATTTCATCCAGATGTTCTGAAACCCAAAAACGTTGGCCAATAATTTAAAAGCAGCTTAAAGTAAAAAGTCTTGGAGACAAAACAGCTGCTAGGGTTTGATATAAGGCTCCGAATGCTGTGAGGGTTTCAATGAAGAAGTGATCACATAAAATTCTGTGAGTCGTGAACAGTGAGAGGCTTTGCTGCAGAGGCATTGGAGGCTCACTGAAGGATGCCGGGATGTTGGCAGGGTGGTAGCAATGCCGGACACTTACGGACATTTACCTAGTAAACCAAGAATAACAAAGACTTTATTTGGGGACCAGATAGCTTTCCATGTGGCTGAATTCATGGTACATACAGTTACTGGAAGCCACAGAGATAAGTTGGAAACAGATGCAGGAAGCCTTGAATGACCTACCCAAGACATAATGAGGAACTTCCTTCAGAGAGTGGCTACCATGTCTAAGGCACACTGGGCAAAGAGCTTTCATCTTGAGCACCAATTCCCATGAATTGATAAGAAAGGACCAGAATTGTTTGCAGAGAGTGATTCTGAGGCCACGTGTCTGGACAGTGGGAAGGATCCTGTGATCAATTAATGGTGTCTGCCATGGTCCCTAAAAGCAGTGCTAGTTTAGATTCCACAGGTGTTTAGCTGTGTCACCTCCCTGGGCTTTTCTAAGATTCTAGGCCCTCTGAAAAGCATGTGTTTTTGTTTAGAACGTCATTTATTTCTTTGTTCTTACGGTTACTTTCCATTTCTGTTTTGTGGAGAGTATAATGGCCACACCATTGATTTGGTGTTAAATATCTTAACTCATTGAAATTCCGTTGAAGTCATAAGAAGGTGAAAGAAAGAAAAAAGATTGGAAAAGGCCGACTTCTGTCGAAGGAAATGTCTGAAAAATACCTACAGTTTCCTTTTTTTTCTTCCTTATATATTTTACATTATTTTTGGCAAGTGGCCTAGAAGAGAAAAAGGAATTATGTAGCCTAGTGGCCACTCCATTTATTCTATTTGCCACAGAAAGAGCCCTGCTTGCCATGGGCACCAGGACTCTGCTTCTCTAAACAGAAGCTGCTGGCAAAAACAAACAAACAAAAAAAACAAAACAACAACAAAAAAAGGAAACATTCACTTCCCAAAGGATGTGTTCGTCCTGAAAGGTAGTTCTCTGCTCAACTGCCAATAAAAAGAAAGCTATTTTGGGGTGCCTGGGTGGCTCTGTTGGTTAAGTGTGGGGCTTTGGCTCAGGTGGTGATCTCAGGGTTGTTGAGTTCGAGCCCGCATCAGGCTTTGCACTGATAGTGCGAAGCCTGCTTAGGATCCTCCCTCTCTGCCTCTCCCCCACTCTCTCTCTCTCAAAATAAATAAACATTTTTTTAAAGTATATTTTTCAGTTAACAGCTCAATTTTTCAGGTATCAGAAATGCTAGAAACAATACAGTCTACAAGATCACGGACCTAGTGAAATTCTTTGCGTGGGTACCTTTTCAACCCTTCGAATTCAAAATAGCAACACATGGGGTTTTGTCCTCACATTTTTCCCTCGAGAGGTATTAAGTTCTTTCAGAACTGGAATGTGATCTTTAAAGTGTCTAGCTACCTGAAGTCAAAGTCGTAATAGTATATCAAGTCATGCCAGTGAAAGACCCCTAATTGTCCCCTCTTCTCCCTGCCTCCTCCACCCCTCCCCAGACTCACTTTCAGCTCCAGGAGACAGAACAACCAGCAATACAAAATACTCTTGGGAGGAGCACCGGGGTGGGTCAGTTGGTTAAGCGTCCAACTTTAGCTCAGGTCATGATCTCACCATTCGTGGGTTTGAGCCCCGCGTTAGGCTCTGTGCTGACAGCTCAGAGCCTGGAGCCTGCTCCGGATTCTGTGGCTCCCCCTCTCTTTGATCCTCCCCAACTCATGCTCTGTCCCTGTCTCTCTCAAAAATAAATAAAACCATTAAAAAAATTTTTTAAGACTGTTAGGAAACCCTTTGGATGTCACCCATGAAAAGAGCCTATGTATGTGGGAATCCTGACCACTCACCTCCCTCGGGGCTCATCTAAGCTGTGTAGGGAGTAGATTTAACTGTCAGTTTAATCTGCTTCCCGGAATGAGCTTGATGAGGTGGGGTGGGAGAGTCCCAACATTTAATTTCTTTGTGTGGGTCTGCCCATTGAGTCAAAAACTCACGTTTATTTGAAACATGTACTGAACCCATACAGTATGCTTGATGCTATGCGGAGAAGCTGAAGCAGGGGGTGTCCTGAGTTCAGCGAACTCCCAGTGTAGTGGAAGAAATGGAAACACACAACTGAAATATTTGGTCCAGTGCAGCATAAGAGTGGTCCCCCAATCCAATGTGGGCACTCCCGGTGGTCTTTTGGAGCAGGAAAGGCCAGAGCTGTGGAAGATCATTCAGAAATGAATGCTCAGCCCCCTGAATTCAAAATCAGGTGGGGAGGTCTTTGCCATAGAAAAACACCCTCGGGGCGCGTGGGTGGCTCAGTTGGTTAAGCATCTGACTCTTGATTTCGGCTCAGGTCATGACCTCACTGTTTGTGAAGTGCGCTGGTCTCTGTGCTGATAGCACGCAACCTGCTTGGGATTCTCCGTCTCCCTCCCTCTCTGCCCCTCCCCTGCTCACACATGCATGTGCTCTCTCTCTCTCTCTCCCTCTCTGTCTCTCCCCTTCTCTCCCTCTCAAAAATAAACATTAAAAAAAAGAAAGAAAAATACCCTCAACATTCAAATACAGGGATCCGCAGTTCATCTACATGATGGAATATTGCAGTTTTTAAACATTTTAAGTTTCATGTATATATATGTTTACACACATTATATTTATTGCACATATACACATATGTAGGTGTGTGTGTAAGTGTACGTACATACATTTTTAATGGACAGGGGACTGTTCAAGAATATAAAGTAGGAAAATTATAACAGGATAAAAACTATATATGTGATATAACAACGATCATTTTGGGTCGGTCTCAGCCTGTAGATAATGATGCTATTGGCTAGAAATGCCTGCGGGCACTCACCGGGGCCGGTACCACTTGTAGGGAGCCCCACAGAGCCAGTGTGGTGGCTGGACCAGCCCTTCTGGTTCTTGTTATGATTCCAAGACAAGTTCAGCAATAACCATCAGGAAACTAAAAAATCAAGGCATATTACTCACAAGTTTTGGAGGGTACACGGCATGCCTGGAGCCACCCAGGAGACCTCTGAGAGAAAGAGGAGGGGGGCCTGGGGTTCTTCCTTTACTGCCACGGAGGGTGGGGTGCCTCACATTTCTTGATTTCACTATTGGTGAACTTAAAACATAAGATCCAGAATTAAATCCCTCGGAGGGAAAGGCAAGCGGCTAGATGTTTCCCCTTCCCCAATTCCTAGATACAGTTGACTCACCCTGTCATTCTTCCCCAGTCTGTGGAGGTCCAGAAGCCTGCCAAAGACTTCTGCAGCTGCCAGTGGGCATCAGTGCTCTTGGTCCCCTGAGCTGCGGCCTCCCCCACCCTCAGGTTTATGCTGCTTGTTTTGGTCTAGAAGTGAAATTAACACCTCTTCACAGCACCCCCAAAATATCCATTCACACAGTGCAACATAAGCCTCTCCCCCATCCGGCTTCCCCCCACTTCCAAAACCCTTTGGCCAGAGGACACCCAGCCCCCACACCCTCTCTCCTTCCTATACCAAAGGACAAGATGTTCTTCCACGCTGAATCCAGAAAATATATCAGTTTATTTTTCTCTGAAAAAGAAAGAATTTCACGCCAAAGAGGAATTCTGATGCCAGCTGTTACTTTAATTAAAAAAAAAAAAAAATCAACTCATTACATACCAAAATGCTAACAGAGGAATTGCAAAGTCCAGGCACTGTGGGCAGTTATTTTCTTGGTGATTTTCTGTATTTCCCAAGTTTTCTGTATATCCCTTTCCAAATAGGAAACACAAAAGGAAAAAAACGGTGTCATTGTTGATAGCACTCACTGATGAAGAGGGTGCAAAGGCCCCCGATGGAGGAGGAAAGGGGACCTGCCAGGGCAGGCAGGCTCCCTAGGGCAGGTGAGTCTGCGGAGCACGCCCCCTCGTGGGGCGTCCCGTTGGCGCCCTCCACTCTCCAGGGTCGGTTGGAGCTGCCTTTGCAAAGGTCACCCCAGGCGCCTCTTGGAAAGCCAGTGAATGATCTTGTCCCAGCCTCACCCTTCCCTGCGCACCCTGCTGAGGGGAAAGGAGAGAAGCTGTGGCATTCTGGTGTGCCAGCCGCCACCAGGAAGGGTCCTGGCTGCCAGGAGGACCGCCGAGCAAGTCCACTTCCTAACAGCCTGCTTTAACCTCCTGGATTCATTAACCTTAGTTCTAATTAGTGCAGCTCCAGCGTTTTGCTGCCGCTCACCATCACAGCTGCTTAATTGCCTGAACAGAGCAGTTTGCCTATTTGGGGCTACAAATTAAAAGGTCTTGTTTCAGTTTGTGTGTTTCCTAATTTTAATTTAATTTGCAGCATTAATCCTTTTCAAGATTCACTAGCACGCAGCTCCGCTGTTTGCTAAAGCAAACAGCCCCGCCTGGGGCCTCCCCACCACTCTCGCTCTGCCGCCCAGGGGAGCCCCCAGATTTGTTGGGGAGGGGAAGATACACTCCAGAGGGACTGGGAGAAGTCTCTCTCCTGGAGAGGACTGCTTTGGTGAGATAGCTCCCACCCAACCACCCGCACACCCCAACACCACCCTCCACAAGGCCCCCCTGGTGCTGCTCTTGGCCTCCAGGGGCCTTATCTCTTCTCTTAGCTCTCCTCCCCTCTTCATGGTCTCATAATACTGCTCTCTGCATTTCCGCTGTTTGCACCAAACCTCCGCTCCAACTGGGAAAGGGCTGGGGGTTACCCTGTTGCGTGAACACCCCCTGAACTTTTCTAGTGGCTGGGACTGGGGGAGGGAGGGACGCTCTCCCCAGGCTCCGCCCTCCCCTTGCAACCAGCCACTGAAAAGCCTCCTGCTCTCCAAGGTCTGCAGGACTCAAGTCACACGTCTTTAATAAAGATTGCCTCCCATTGTTCCGAGGCATCCCTTGGTGATGCCTTGATGACTCATTCAATAGCCATGCTCATCTGCCTGATGGCATCTTCTCTCAGCTTCCCCACTTTCCAAAACCATCACAGTGGGGGGTTAGGATTTCAATACATGAATTTCCAGGGAGAGGAGTGGGGGGACACAAACATTCAGACCGTAGCAGTATCTGTGACCCAAACCATAGGACTGGCTGAGTACTGGTTTGGTACTCTCCACTGTATCCAGTGGAGACAAATGTACTAGTTTCCCAATTATTAGCACAGATCTGGTGGCTTAAAACAGAAATTTATTCTCTCAAAATTCTGGAGGCTGGAAGTCCAAAATAAAGGTGTCTGCAAGGCCACACCCCCTCTGGAGGCCCTAGGGAAGAATCCTTCCTTGCCTCTTCCAGCTCCTGGTGGCTCCTTGCATTCCTTGTGGCTGCATCTCTCCAATCTCTGCTTCCGTCTTCATATGGCCTTCTTCCCTGTGTGTGTCTGAGTTTTCTCATGTCACTTAAAGGACACTGTCATTGGATTTAGGGCCACCCTAAGTCCAGAATGATCTCACCTTGAGATTCTATAAGTTTAATTACAAGTGCAAAGATTCTATTTCCAAATAAAGTCACATTCACAAGCACTAGAGGTTAGGACCTAGATCTATCTTTTAGTGGCCACTGTTCAGCCCACTGCAGAATGGCTTCTCACCTGGCCAGTCTTCCACTTGGAAGCAATACAAAGACGATTATGCAAAAGACACTTAAATCCCAGATAACCAACAAAGTGGGTACTTCAGTCTCTGAAAGTGACCCTACCCTATAAAATCAACACTGTGGGCAAAGCCTGGTTTGTTTTAAAGCTTCACCAGCACGCTGAGGCTTAGAGCAGGATGCTAGAAACAGATGGCAGCACTTCCCTGAATTTTCTGGAGTTAACAGAAATAAGACAGAGAGAGATGAAGTGTGAAGAAACAGAATGTAAAGACTTCTTCCCATTCACTTTCCCCCTCTTCACTTCTGCTCCAACCACACAAACTACCTGCACAGAGAGACCAAGGCAGAGTAACCAGTAGGCATATATTTGACAGATGAATGCGGAAGTGAATCTATAAACAAGTTAATGGTTCTTATAAAGCTGTGAATTTCTCTAACATGTAATCACATGCAAAAGAAGCAACGAAGGTAGATAATTCCATTTAATTTGACCATTATTTATTAAATGTCTACTTTGCCTTCTGAGGCTGGAATTGAAGTGAGATATAGAAGAGCTTAGACCAGTGATGGTGGTTGAGCTGGTGATAGAACATCAGTTAATATTCATCCATTCATTCATTCATTTATTCATCCATTCATTCATTCTTCACATGGTGCAGGCAATGTGCTTGATGCAGAGTTGTTATCAAAAACATTTTGGCAAATATGTGTGTCCTTATTAATGCATTACAAGGCAGGATCTGATTATTACCGTAATTTCAAAGTAGCAGGAAGCATAAATGATATTTTGAGAAACTTGCAACTGTGATGTAACATGACTACGTCTATGGAGTCTATTGTGACAAAGTCATGGATTCTGCTCCTACTACCAGGTCTGTTGCTACATCCATAACTGAAGGAAATGCTAAATTTCAGTCAGAAGTTAACAAAAAGAGAGAGATAGTTTTCCCATCCAGGTCTACAAACCACTTGATTATTGTGAGCTCCTGAGTTTAAAGTTCTAGGTGCAACCATGAGAGAGACTGAACTCCGCCTGCTCCAACGTGGGGCAGGTGCCTTCACTGGCCCCCCAGGGGCCGTCCCTATGACATTATGAAATGTGGATTGAGGAAGGAGAGCCATTTCCACAAATGAGCGGGGTGGGGAGTGCAAGGGGCAGGATGAGAGATAGACACCGTGTGTCTATTACACTGGAAAATTGCTTAAACTGAGCAAAGACTCATTTGGTTGATCACACACGTGTAATTCACTCTATTACTGTTAACAACCGAAATGTGGCTTCAGGCTGGACTATAATAAGAAATCAGTATACATGGCAAAATGGTTCATTTCCTCTTCTCAACTAAGCACTGGGACAAAGGCATCTTAGAAGAAATTAAAATCAGCAGGATGGAAAGTGAGAAAGAATTACTCAAGTGCAATTAATAATCATTAATAATTAATAACCATTCCGCCCACACACTGGGATCCTACCTTTATTGCTAATAAGCTAAGGACTCAAGGGTTACATATCGCTCTGTGTGTATTTGTTAATTTCTTTTCAAGCATTCTATAATTATTCTCAAATTAGCCTTCAGTGTGAGCATGAGTCTACAGGGGAGACTCTTATTCTTTCATAACATTTCACAACGTGATCCCAATACACCCCCAGATCCCCCTTTACCACTTCCCTACACCCACCATGTTCCAGCCACATAGAAAGTCTTGCCTCTTCCAGGTCAAGGAGATACATTTATGCTAAAAATTATTCACTGAAATTTACCTGAAATTCAAATTTAACTGAATACACGCTATTTTTATTTGCTGCATAAGTAAATAAACCCTACCCAGATCACACTTTGTACTTTCAAATGTCCTTGTCATTGTCACACTATCCTTTCCCTTAAGATGCACTCCGTTATCCCCTTGGCAAACTCAGTCTTCAAGAACCACCTCAAGCACCCTTCCTCTGGAGAACCTTCCCTATTTCCCTCAGGTAGATCATCCCGAGATAGTTTCTTATACCCATTAAAGACTTGAACAGTGAATTGGCTACCCGTCTCCCCCACTGACCACGAACTCTTCAAGGGTAGCACTGGGTCTGGGTATCTTTGTATCTTCATGCCTGGTGTGCAGTAGAGACTTAATAAGTGTTTGTGGAAGGAATGAATTAACGGATTTGTTTGTAAATGAACTGCTGCTATTCCTATTAACAGCCTCCCTGCTCCTATTTCCCCTCGCCACACCGATTCAGCTGCTTAAAACAATATTTTTCAAACCTCAGGCCATTCCTTAGTAAGAATACAAATTAATTTAGAGGATAAAAACCAGCATGAAACAGAATAGAATGGGGGAGAGTAGAGAGGGTGATGCGTAGCAGAGTGAAGTGGAGAACAGCACAGCTCACACAACACGGCTAAACCTTGATGAGTTTCAGGCACATGCGTGTATGCGTGTACGTGCACGTACTGGGTTTCACCAGAAAATGTATTTCTTACTGTAACTGATGGTCAAAGTAGTATGAGAGCCCTGTGAGGAACATCGGGATTGGTTGTTGGCTGTGAGTCTCTGTTAACATTTCTTGTGATTTCTTCGCTCTCCCTCCAAACATCTTCGATGGCTCCCCATCTCTGACATTCGAGACCTTCTATGATCTGGCCTCAACCAAATGCTTAGGCTTTTCTTCCCACAACCATCTCCACAAACCGTCCACCCCAGATAAATGCCTACTGCATGCCCACCGCCCCCGCTTAAATGGACAAGATATACTCTTTGCTCCCCAAAGTCTGTTTGCCTTCTCCGCTCCAGCCCATCCCTTAATGGCCTCTCTCCTGCTTCTTTTTTCCATAGAATTACCCCTGCTTCCTGACATCCAATCCAAAGCAAACTCCAACTTCCCTCAACCCTCTACAAAATCACCTTTTAAAAAACCCCAAATCCTGGGCCACTTGGGTGTCTCAGTCTGTTAAACAGCCAACTCTTGCTTTCAGCCCAGGTCATGATCTCACGGTTCGTGATTTTGAGCCCTGCATGGGGCTCCACGCTAACAGTTCAGAGCCTGCTTAGGATTTTCTCTCTCCCTCTCTCTCTGCCCCTCCCCGGCTCGCTCTCTCTGTCTCTCTCAAAATAAACTTAAAAAAAATTTAAAACACCAAACCCAAATCCTATAATAGTTTCTTTCTAATGCCTTCTTACTTAGAAGCCCCTCCGTTCCTTACTGGTTCCTCCAGTGGCCTTACTGGTACCACTACTGATGTGTTCCTGGTGGTCTTGGGCTGGAACGCATGGACAGTTGGCTCAAACTGGTGAGCACACACCTAATGTTTGCTGTAAAATACCATCAGGGTTTTTGTACCACCACGTGATTCCATGCTTTTCACATGGTGAGAATTGTCTGGATTGTGTGGTGAATGTCGTTTGCACAGAACATAAAGTTGTTTGCATACGCAGTCTAGGTTCGATATGTCAGGTTTACGTGAAGAGTGTCAGGCCAACTGCCACCTAAGAGTTCTTTTAATTGGCTATGGTGTGTTCTCACAGTCACACAAATGACAAATAACTGAAGATTCTGGCCCCATTACTCCATGATTGATGTCAATAAGCCACACAACACTGAAGTTGCCAAATACGTCTTTTAGACGTTTTGGGAAACGACTTCAAAGCCTTTTGAAGAGAGATGCAGCGTATAAATATATTTCAGAACAAAGAACGCCATATGGCTGTGTTGCACTTCATAGGTTTTGAAGTTCTGTGACATCGGTTACTTTCTGGTGATGTCTACTCCCACCGGTCATGACTAAAAGCAGCTTCCTTAACCATGTGTGCCCATTCTGAAATGAGTGCATACAAACCCAGGAAGCAAATGTTTTCTTTTACCCAAAGATCTTGCATGTTCTTCACAAATGCTGAAAATCAACTTAGAAGCATTATGTAATCTATTCAACCTGCTCAAATAAGTTCTAAATTCAGTTCAATAACTCCCCCTCCTTTCAACAGTCTAGTGCATAGCCGAGATCTAAAAAATAAATTGATACACATTTAAAAATCACGTAGAAGTATCTCCTACATACATCTTATTTGGTCTTCAGAGCTGCGTGCCAGCAAGGTACATGTGAGGAAATTAAAATTAAGGAGCATTTCAGTAATGGTCTGAATTGTATACCTCCCAGATTCATGTGTTGAAGTTCTAACCCCTAATGTAAGCATATTTGGAAATAGAGCCTTTAAGGAAGTAGTTAGGGTTGAATGAGGTCATAAGGGTGGGGTCTAATCCTCCAGGAATGGTGTCTTTCTAAGAAGAGGAAGAGACACCAGGTCTCTCTCTCTCTTTCTCTCTCTCTCTCTCTCTCTCTCTCTCTCTCACTTTCTGTCTCTCTCTCCCTCACTTCACACACAAAGGAGAAAGCCAGTTGAGGACACAGTGAGAAAGCAGCCAGGAAGAGAGGTCTCACCAGAAACCAACCCTAATCTTGGACTTCCAGCCTCCAGAACTGTGAGAAAATACATTTCTGTTGTTTAAGCCACCCGGTCATTGGTATTCTGTTCAGCAGCCCCAACAGACAAATACAAATTCCAAAGTCAAACAGATAATAAACGCTGAAGATAGGATTTAAAACCAGATCTCTGGACACCAAGTCTAGCATTCTTTCTAATATACCAAGAGCAACATTTTGGATCGGACTTTAGACTAAGTTCTGAACTTCCTAGGAACTCAGAGAAGTAAAATGAAACCTGTCTCCTCTGTACGCAGAGCAATTACCGTGGTGGCTATTTTCACTACTTCAAGCTTGCCTGGCTTTGGGGAGTTACTCCCAACACTTTCTCTTAACTTTCATTTTAACTTGACTGTGTGGCAGAGCTCTGAGGCCAGAGGCCGTAGCATGGACAGGCCGGGATGCAAGGTTTGTTCAGTGTCAGAATCTACCCCAAACTTTCTTCTGCTTTTCTTTTTTACTTTACCCACTGGTAAGGGCCCTGAGGCTGGAGACAGAGGCTCAGAGCAGCCACAATCTACACCTGGTCTTCAGGGTTCACCCCTACTCTCTACTACTTTTATCTTAGCTAGTATAAATAACAATAACCAAAGAACAGTATATTCTGCTTTTCTCTCGTGTCCTGTGCATTTTCTTATGCAACCAGTGAGCTAACTCCCTGGAAGCTGCATCCATCATTTCTAATTTCCATTGGTAACATTTAGTTCCAGTAACTGATGAGAGCTGCCAGTCCATACCATGGATGACCCCGCCGTCCAGGAATCAAAAGTGTGTCAAGCCTTGCCCTCTCACCCTTTCTCTCTCCAAACCACGTGTTTCGGTGAGTCAGGGTCATTCTACTGAATCCTGCTTCTCTTGGCACCAACTACTTGCTGTTGGCCCAAATGGGAGGCTTGAGGGGATAGACCTTCAGAGTTGCCAAGTCTCCCTCAAACTTCTGACACTACCTGCAAAGATAGAGTCCACCTACGAAGTTAAAAGTCCATGGTTTCCATGACTTTTCTCACTTCTGACACCAACCACAAATTCCAGGGGTTCCCAAAACCACCCTCAGTCTCAATCATGCATTCAAAGGATTCACAGAACGGGCTGAAAGCTGCAATAGTCATGGTTAGAGTTTATTACCGAGAAAGGAGACCAGTGAAAGTCAGCCAAACAAGGAAACACATAGAGAAGAGTCGAGAAGGTTCCTAAACACAAAGCTTTCCATTGCCCTCAAGACATATTACCTTCCCATCACCAGTGTGTGACCATACACATGGAGCATCGCCAACCAGGGAAATTCACCTAGTCTGCAGTGCCTAGAGTTATTATAGGAGCTTTATCTGCAGGTATTATTGATGAGCCATGGCGTTTAACTCAGCATTCAGCTCTTTCCCGAACCCCAGAGGTAGGGTTGATAACATGTGGCCCAAGGGACCCACCATGCATCACCTCGTTGGCATAAACTATCAAGTGTGACCTAAGAGGCCACTATAAATAAAAAATACATTCCTGGCACTTGGAAAACTCCAAGAGTTTAGAGGTTACCTCCCAGGAACCGGGGACCCAGGCCAGACTTGTCTTTGAGCAAGGCAAGTTCTTTACTACACCTCTTTCACCTGCTTTTGCCTCCTAGAAATGCCCGACAAAGACGGAAAAATAAAAATAGTAGCTCTATTGAGAGTATATTAGCTGCCACTATACACTTATTTTTGCCTAATTCTTAAAATCCTATACAGTTGGTGCTGTTAATCCCATTTTACAGAAAAGAAAATGAGGCTCAGAAAAGTTGCTGCCCCCAAAAAGTAAAGTTGCCCAAAGTTTTAGAGAGGTAAAGTAACAGATTTGACCTTGGTGACACAGCATACCCTTTGGGCTATTACGTCCATGTTGCCAATTACCTTCACTCATTCATTCTACAAACATTTATTTTATGTCTACTAGGTACCAGGAACTGTTCTAGGTGCTGGAGATACAGCAAAGAACAAAACAGACAAGAATAACTGCTCGAATGGGGTCGATATTCTAATGGGAGGAAAACAGAAAATTAGCAAACAAGCAAAATACATAGTATTTTGAATGGTGATATTACTATGGAAAAAATAAAGCAACATGTACACCTTGTTTAGATCTTTATTTAAACATATCAACGGTAACAAGACGTCTTTGAGACAAATGGGAAATTTGAATATGGACTGGTGTTGTGATACTATTGATGTTAGATTGGACGACGGCATGATGTCTATGTTCCAAAAAAACAGGTATTTATCTATTAAAGATTTAGGCTGATTATATATTTAGGGATAGAGTAAGATTGCAAAAAGTGTTGATAATTATTGACGCTAGATGATACATACGTGAAGGGCCTTTATACTAATATTTCTAATTTGGGGTAGGCTTAAAATTTTACAGAACACAAAATTTTTAAAAAAGAAAGAAAGCAATGGATGGGGGTGGCAGATAGGTCTTGCTACACAGCTTGCAAGATCAAACCGGTATATTGGAGAAGACCTTGCTAAGAAGATGACACTGGAGCAGTGCAGGGGAGAGGGCTATGAGGCTCTCTAGGGGAAGAACTTTCCAGGCAGAAGTAGGGTCTAGTGCAGAGCACTGAGGTGGCAGTTTGCCTGATAGGGCATGTTCAAAGGAAGAAGTCCATTTGCTGGAAAGGCACGATCAACTGATTAAAGTAGAAGGTGCCACCAAAAAGTTAACAGAGATGGGATGCGTGGACCGGAGAGGAAGTAGAGGCATGGCCACATCCAGCCAAGAATCCATACCCCCCCAAAATGAAGAATACCTACAAACCAGTAAGAAAAATGCAGGTAACCCAACAGAAAAATGGGCAGAAGACAGGAACAAGCACTTCACAGAGAAGTAAATGGCCAATAAGCATATGATGCTTATTGAAGTAGGTGCTCTACTTCATTAATCGTCAAGGAAATGCAAATTAAAACCACAATGCTACACCATCACACACCCACAGAAAGATTAAAATCAAAGGCAGGCAATGCTAGGAATTAGTATTGAGGATGTGTAAGTTGCTACAAATTGCAGGGTCTACTAACACCCAACATATGCATACCCTTGAAGCAATCAATTCCATTTGTAGGTATATATCCAACAGAAAACCCTGTAAATGTTCACCAAAGACTGGAACAAGAATGCTCACAGCAGCACTGTGCTTAAAAAACTGAGAACTGGGGCGCCTGGGTGGCTCAGTCGGTTAAGCGTCCGACTTCAGCTCAGGTCATGATCTCGCGGTCCGTGAGTTCGAGCCCCGCGTGGGGCTCTGGGCTGATGGCTCAGAGCCTGGAGCCTGCTTCCGATTCTGTGTCTCCCTCTCTGTCTGCCCCTCCCCCATTCATGCTCTGTCTCTCTCTGTCTCAAAAATAAATAAACTTAAAAAAAAAAAGTTGCTGAGGATTCAACTCAGTTAAAAAAAAAAAACAAAAAACTGAGAACTACCCAAATGCCCAGTAACAGCAAAATGGATAAACAATGGGCTACAAAAAAGCATTTAAAATAACAAAATAAACCATATATATGAATCTCACAAAAAAAATAATGAGCAAAGGAAGCAGACACAAAGAATACTGTGATTCCATGTATGTAAAGATCAACAACAAGCAAAACGAATCTGTGCTGGTAGAGGACAGGTTGTTGCTTACCACTGTGGAGAAGGTGACTGAAAAGGAGCATGGGAGATTGGGGAAGAGCTGATAATGTCCTGTTTCCTGATCTGGATGCTAGTTAAGTACATGCATTCAATTTGTGAACAGCTACCAAGCGGCACCCTGATGAGGTGTGCATTTTTCGGTATATTACGCTTCAACGAAATGTTTCTGAAAAATCACGTAGGGCCATCTTGGTTCCCTCCTCCAAGATAGTAGTGACATGGCCAACATGCAGATGCCCCTCTCCTGCATCCTATGCTACAGGAAACGGGGGTTGTTGCCGGAAAAAGAGCAGAAGACCTGCCTTCTCAGCTCAAAGTTGCAACCTCACTGGTTAAAGACACAGAAATGGACATGGCAAGTTTTTACTCCCAAGAAATGGGGCAGAACTGTAAACAAGAAAGGAAACTATGATGATAGCCACCTTTCCCTCAGCATTACAGATGTTGGTAAGGTACCTGATTGTATCTTATCTCACAGAGTATTTTTACACAAGGTCACGATGCCAGTTAAGTTGTGGCATCATTTTGAGGCCAAACTGCTCAGAGTTCAAAGAAAAAGAGATTGAATGTTGCTAAGTGTAGACGTTATGAACTCTTCAAAAGCCAAAAATTATTACAGCTTTTCAAGCTAGATATGAAAAGGCCAATGGATCATCCTGCAGGTTTTAATTTCTAATACAGTAAATACTGATCTCTGTAACCTACATAAGCAAAAAGCTCTTTGCATCCTCAATAATTTTTTTGAAGAGTAGAGGATCTTGAGCCCAAAGGGAATAAATCACTGTGGAAGGTCCTCAGCCACACTAGGTTCATTTCTTCCTATGACCTCATACGGAGCTACTGTTCGGGGATTCTAGCAACCAACTAAATTTCTGTCTGGGCCTAGGTTACCATTCCTTCTATTCCTTCTGGCTCAGGAAGCTGCTTTTCAGTGAACTGGAGACATTAACCAACCTTAGCTTTTTCCTCCTCGGCATTGTGAGTTTTCTTTTTTGTTCGTTAGTTTTTCCCTTTTTTCTCTATTCTTTTTTCCTCATCCTTATTCCTTTTTATTCTTTTATTTCTACTCTTCTCTGTTTATTTTTCCTTTTACGTCATTTTTTTTCTTTTTAAATTCGTTTGTATCTGTTCAGTTTGGGTTTTGGGTTTTGGAGAGGGGGGGGCTCGTCTGACATTGCATTTTGACTCCATTACCAAGACCAGTTCCCCAGGAGAACTTCGAACTGGTTTTCTTTTGAGGTGATCTGGACCAAACTTGTCACCAGCTTTTCCAAATGTGAGCCGACCTTAGGACACCTTGACTCCAAGTGCAGCATTAAGTCCAACATGCTGCGGGGCCTCTCAGTCACCTCTGCCGAGGAGAGACTCAGACAACGGTGTCCTCAAGCCATTGGCCAGGGTAACGGGGCTGTGGTGAGGCTGGCCCAGCACGTCCTGACCGGGAAAACGATGGCCGTGAACATCACTGCTGAGACCCCACAGAACTCCGCCAGCCTCCAGAGACTACCCCGCAAAGCAGGAATCGTGAAGGGCAGATCACCTCCACACGGCGAAACACTTAAAGTGACCGGGGCTGCGGAAACTGCCGGCCTCGTGAGGAGCGGCACTGGTGGAGGAGAGGTGTTCGAGCACCCGGTGGCCCACGGCAGTAGGAGAGAGAAGAGGCTGAAGGCTTTAGCAACAAGCTCACCTTTTTCAACAAGCCGGATGCCTTCTGTGGCAGCCCCCCGTGTGCCGCCCCCCGCTCGTCCAGGGAGTCCTTCAACACACACGGGTCAACACATTCCTGCCTCTTGAGGGACAGAGCTCCAAGGAGCTATGCCAGCCGGTGCTGAGCAGAACAGAGCACCTTCCATTCTAGCCCGTGGAAGGTGGAAATCTGCTGGAGAAGTTGCCCTTTCCCACCCGGTAAGAGGGGCAGGTGGGGGATACTAGGAAGACTCCGTGGGTTACTGTGGGTCATGAATCTGAGGGCCTGAAGCCCCAGGTGGAGCCCTTCTGTGACTACAAGGACCTGGGCGGCTGAATTCGGGGTGCCCGTGGGTTACCCCCGGAAGGAGAGACCCGGGACTCACTCACAGGCCGGAAGTGCGATGAGGCCATGGCCACCTACCTGCTCCTGGGGGGTGAGAGACCCGAGGGCGACCTCCCGCCCTGAAGCCTGAGCCTTCAGCTGATCTAACCAACAGCGGCTCCTGTCCCTGCCTCCGAGGGACGCACAGGGGTCTCTGCCAACCCGCCTGAGGGGAAGACCACCCTGTCCCCGCTGCCCTGTCACCAACCTCTCCACCAGCAGGAATCAGGGCAGGAATTCCTCACTTTGGGAGAGAGCGGCCTGGGCCAGGCCTCCATGCAGGACGGCCAAGACAACCTAAGCCAGCCGGGGCCCCGGGCGGAGGCTTTCCGCTTCTGCCACCTCCACCGTCCCGCAGGGCCCCTGCAGGAACCCAAGGCCCAGGCAGGCCTCTGGGCTGCGCCCTTGTCGAGTCCCCCGCGAGGAGCCACTGTCCAGCACGCCCCCCCAGCAGGTCCTGGTGGCCTCCCCTCTACCCACACTGTCGCAGGGATGGTGGAGACCCGGTTTCCATAGGGAAGGCCCCATGCTGGGCAGCCCAGCAGGTGCTAGACCCAGAGCCTCTGCCCTAAGTGAGACCCTGGCCTCTCCCCGAGAGGGCCGCTGCCCGCAGGGGGCCACTGGGGGTGTCTTTGGGAAGTTTCAGTTCAAATCTCTAGGAGGAACCTTTGTCCAAGGGTGGCCGGTTAGAACCTAAAAGAACCTGAAAGCAAAGACAGAGGGAAGACACCTCGCTCCCGGCGCGGCCGCGGAGCCGGTGACACCGAGGGAAAGACCCGCCGGCGACCGCGCGGAGCTCCCAGCGCTGCAGGTGCAGGACGGAGGTGACACAAGTGACAGCTCCGCCGCCCCCCCCCCCCCCAGCTGCTTCGGGAGGCGGCCGCCGGAACGGGACGGCCACACCGCAGTCTGGGGACACTGCTCCTCCGCCGCGTCGTCTCCGCCGCCTTGCGCGGAGGGCAGGCGGCCCTGCGGGGGGACAGACACGGCGCCAGTGAGAGCTCACGAGGCTGAGGGAGCCCAGCTGGGCGGCCCCGTCGCCACCCTCCCTGCGTGTGGCGGCGACTCCAGCAACCGGGACAGTGGGGAGCCTCCCGGTGCAAAAGGAAGGCCCCACTGTGCACGCTGGAGGCCGTAGGCCAGCGGCCACCGAGGCCCCCGGTCTGCTAGCCTCGCTCCTCGTGTCGGAATGGATGGTTATGGCTGCCGGCTGGTGGCTGCTGCATCCCTCAAGTTATTTCTCGGCTGTTTCTGTCCTTGAGAAATAAGGCTCAGATCTAGGGCTCCCCTTCCCCACCCTGCCTATTCCTGCTCTGTGGAGCTTCCCCGATGCTCCAACAGGTCCAGGAGGGCATGGCCTGGCTCCTGGGGCACCCCAGCCAGGGCCCCACCCCACCCAGCATCCCTCCAGCACTTAGTTTCTCCTGAGGATCCAACAGAAAGTAAAAGAATATTTGGGTGGGGGAAGGGACTCTGTAAGACTTTTAATCTGAAAGGGATCGGGAGACACTAGAGTTTTCACAGAGAATTGACATAAGCTGACTGATGTTTCAGTGGGATCCCTGTGTCTGGTAAAGTGTTTAGGGGACCAGGGCAGAAGTGGGGAAATACCAGGAAATATTGCCATGATCCAGGTGAGTGGAGATGGTGGATTGGACCAGGGTCATGGAAGCAAAGGTGAAGAGGAACATGGCCCTGTGACTGGCAGCTTGTACCTGCTGAATTAGCCCTCGGGGCTTGATTTCCCAGGGGCCTCCTGCCGGGCCCTCTGCCTCCCAGGCCCAGTATGGCCTTCCATCCTCTCCTATCTCTTCTCCCAGACCCCCTCTTCCAGCTAATATCAGAAGGGCCAAGTAGCAGAGGCCAAAAGAAGTCATCTAAGATGCAGACTGTGAAGTATAGAGCTAAAGGAGACACATCACAGAGGAAGAGGAGGCCGGTCGGTTCATGGTCTCAGCTGTAAGCAACAGAAACCAACTCAGATTGATTTCGGCAGAAAAGGGGTTTATGACCATGATACTGAGCGGATCACCAAATCGCCCATGTGCATGGAGAGTCAGGTTCTACGAAACACCGGATCAATGCCCACTGCCCCATGGCACAACTCATCAGGTGTGGACATCCCTACCACCACCAGCGAGGCAAAGACTCTACAGCTTGCACCATCCACCCCCCCAGCACTGTACCCTGCATCCCACCCCGGCCCCGCGGCCACGACTGCCCTAGGAACCCAGTCCAAGTGGAGGCTCCCGGTCCCTACCTCTTTGAGTCCCTGACTCCTGCTTCCAAGTCAATGCAAGTCACCTGACCATGCTGTAGCTGCAAGGGAACCTAGGGAAGGAACCATCTGTCATTTTCCTCTCCCATCGGGGGAGGCACCCTCTGCATCCCACTATTGCTAATAAGGTTGGGGAAATACCAAACATACAAGGGCCTGTGGATGCTAAGCAGGCTTAAAGCAATATACACACAATTGTCTATAAGAAAAAGTGTATCAGATGGGGCCCAGCAAATGTCCTATGATTAGGAGATTACCAGACTGATTTCCTTCTGTGGCTCTAATGCGCACTACCAGAAGGAAAATCCAAGAGAAAAATTATTAAAATGTCCCATTCTTTTAGAAAGTGACTTAAACCCCTGAGAAATTGACTTTAATTAACAGTGATTTAGATACTTGTTTGACTATTATTGACAACATGATACAATTTTCATTTTAGAAATGTTTGGGGACACCTGAGTGGCCCAGTCGATTAAGCATCCCACTCTTTTGATTTCGGCTCAGGTCATGATCTCGTGGTTATGAGATCGAGCCTCATATCCAGCTCCATGGTAGGCATGGAGCCGATTTAAGATTCTCTCTCTCCCTCTTCCACTGCCAATTCCCCACTCACGTGCATGCTGTCTGTCCCTCTCTCTCTCTAAAAAAAAATCTTTGTGTAATTTAGTTGTATCTGTATATGCATACAAATATATATATATATATATATATATATATATAGAGAGAGAGAGAGAGAGAGAGAGAGAGAGAGAGAGAGAGAGGCGGGGGGACATCAGAACCCTGATCATCAGAACCCACCTGGATCCAGCTATATCTAGAGCTGAATAAACTTCTAGAATTCCTAGGAATTCTAAAAACTTAATTACCTTTTGGGTTTCAGTTAGTTTGAGATGAGTTTCTGTCACTTGTACCCAAGAGATTCTAGAATAAAAAAATACATGTATTTAAATATTATCGTAAATAAATATTATTGACACTTAACCTTAGTTGATTTTATTAGTTGGGACTAAAGACATAAATAGGCTTATATAAGAGAACCTTAAATAAAATGAGTACATGGGGTAATACAAACTTAAAGGATTATAGATTTATTTTTATAACCCTCATATCCAGAGCTATGACAAATTTTATATTTTTAAATTTCCCATCGTTTTTATAGTCTCAGTTTTCCTAATGTGTGTAGGAGGGCCATAAGCATGTTTAACAAAAAGAAGAAAGAGGTCCTGATGTATTCTGAAGAAGTATTTTTAAGTTCCAAGCAAGACAGATTCTATTATTCCTGGAAAGGAGCTTGCTTTGACATAGATGTAATGTCAGTGTGTGAAAGAAAGAATAGATTTTAAAACTTAAGCTATTTATAACGTATGTGGGGAAAATGAGTATCGAAGATTAAATTTGTGATTTAAATATAGGAATAGCATACAGTTAAGGCTCAACTAAGCATCCAAGTCTAGCACTGATGCCCTCTTATCCTCAAGACACACACATGGCAAAATAGTTACTTTGCTCTAAGGGATCTAGGGCACTAGATTACACTTAAATAATGAAGTAAAATGTAAGCATTTTGAGACACTTCCCACCAACCATCAAAAAATGGACATGGACATTTACCTCCACTCCCTCCTGTAACTCCACTGAAATATAGTAAAGGGATTAGATTAAAAGGTCAAACCACAAGGCTAAATAGAAGTGGCAAGGAGACAACAGCAATAACAATTCGGAAGCAAGAAGTAGGAGTAGTGACGTTTTAGCAAACGTGAGGAAACCAAAGCCCAAGCCAGCAGCGGCCGAGCTCCCCTGAGCAAGCTCCTTCCTGCCGCAGGCCCCTCCCAAGCTCTGAACTGGAGGCATCAGGGACCCTGGGGGAGGGGGGAACCGGTGGTTGAAAAGTCAGGGGAGTCCCTGGAAGTATGAATACAGAGTGGTTAGAAGGCTATATCTGCTCCCCACTGACAGAAGACGGGAGGTTTACTCTCTGGAGATGTACATCAAACAAAACTCTGGACTTCAGGGCCCCAGGTCCCCATGTTGGCAGTAAACTGAGCTGAAAACAGGGACAAGTGAGCATCAGACAGTGAGACCCTCCTGGCCCCCTTGTCCCCTAGCTCCGTGAATGCTGGTAGTTAATTTAGGATGTTATTTTCAGGCTACCTTTACTTTCTTCTTTCTAATTATAACTATGTTTTTAAATTCCTACCGTAAGTATGTATTTGCACATAGTTAAACATAACTTAGGAGGTGAATTATTTCCAACCTATAATCCTATATCTAGCCACACTATCCTGTCAGCCAATTAGGATAGATTGAAGGATTGATCTGACATGTAAATTTATCTCCCAAACACCGTTTATCAGGAGCCCTCTGAAATGTACTCTGTTGAAATGAGGGGGGAGTAAGAGGGGGGTAAGGGGGCCAACATGAAATCTCAGAAAATGGAGGATCCAACATATGAGAGAAATGAATAGAATTTTCAGGATGAAGATAAAGGGAGATGTCAGGACCTAGAGAATAAGGAGGTTGGAGGAGGTGAAATCAGGGCTCTTGGAGTGACAGACACCCTCCAGCAGGGCCAACTTACCCATGAGGGACACTGCACACAGTGCCTCGGGCCCATGATACATTTAGGGACTATCAGAAATGTATTCTTTTTAGTTTCCCTAAAATCAAGAGCCAAATTTAATGTAATAACAGTGGATATACAATAATGAATCCAACCTGGATTATATTCATCTTTATCCCAGTGCAGCCATGAAATGTAATTTTTAGTATTTGTTATAGAAGAAGGGGCTCACAATGGCAAAACCGCTAGGACCTACAAGTCATAATGTGGCCCTGACCTCCCAGTGGAAAAAAAAGAAATTGGACAGCTTTATTTCAACATATGGAAAGGTGGTTTAGATCAAGTGGGTTAGTCATAGGTACACAGAAAAAACTAAGCAAAGAAAAATCAAGACGTTGCATTGTAAAGGGAAAACAAGGTCTATACGTAAGGAGATGTAATCCTAATATATATAAGAACAGCATGAAAAACCCATTGTCAAAATAGACACTGAAAGCTGATGTAATAAAATACATAGCTCTAGATCAGGAAAATGAGAGAAGGGGAGAAATGTGCCCAGTGGTAGGAGAACTAATTCCTCTTCTCTAGTAGGAAGGACGTAGAAAATACAGAAAGTTAAAAATTAAGAAATGTATTAGAGGGGCGCCTGGGTGGCTCAGTTGGTTAAATGTCCGACTCTTGATTTTGCTCAGGTCGTGGTCTCATGGTTCGTGAGTTCAAGACCCGCATCAGTCTCTGCGCTGACAAGTGCGGAGCCTGCTTGGAATTCTCTCTTTCTCCTCCCTCGCTCTCTGCCCTCCCCCAAACACAGTCTCTGTCTCTCAGAATAAATAAATAAACGGTAAAAAAACAATAAAAATAAATAAACAGTGTTAGAGACATGTTATAGAAAAGTGAAGATACATAATAGAGGAAACAGTTAAAAGAGATGAACATCAGAACCTTCGGGAATGAGGATCAAGGGAGGTGCAGATGGGAACTGGATGCCGACCTGCCTCGGCTGACTTAGAGAACGTTTTGGCTTCGTGAAGGAGAACCTTTGCTACTTTAATAAAATTTAAGATGAAAGGAACTATATGCACCGCTGTGTGTTAATATACTTACTTGAAGAATTTTCTATTTGCCTAAATGTTTATGTATTAAATTTGTAAAAGTTTAAGAAGTCCAAAAATGATGGAATTGCACGCTGCGACACTTAGAAACCGTGAAAGACATGCTCACGGGACAGTATGTATTGAGGAGACCACGAGGCCGGAATGAAATTCTAACGTGATTGAGATGAACACACTTCAAATAGACAAGAATTATGAGGAAAGCAAAAAATGCTAAATCTAATCAAACAGATGCCAGAAACAGTCAATACGTTAGAGTCGCTAAGGCAGAATATAAAATAGGTTATAAATATGAGCTCTCCATGACAAGACACTGAGGGAAGAAGTAAACCACAGAATAAGTTCCGGAATATTTTATCAATAGCTATTGTGATCTGTGAAAATGCGTGTTAGGTAGGATATTCATATATAAAAAGCCTTGAAGACATTTGAATATCTATTCCCAGAAGTTACTCCCCACTCCCTGCTTCAGAATGCGTTTTCCATGGATTCTTTTAAATTCATAGCAACTGGGGCACTTGGGTGGCTCAGTCAGTTAAGCGTCCCACTTTGGCCTCAGTCATGATCTCATGGTTCGTGAGTTTGAGCCCCACGTGGGCACTCTGCTGTCAGCTCAGAACCTGCTTCAGATCCTCTCTCCCTCTCTTTCTGCCTCTCCCCCGCTTGTGCTCTCGCACTCTCTCTCTCAAAAATAAACATTTAAAAATGAATAAATAAATTCATAACAACGGTCCAACAGCATGTCCACTCCACAGTGCTGTGCTATCTACTCCTCCATGAATGTTACAGCTAAGTGATTTTAAAACAGAAAAAAAAAAAATGGCAAAGATACCCTTAGCCAAAACAAAATCAAATAGTTCTCTCAGACATGAGTCAAAAACTTAGATATGCATAAAATAGTGTTTAAAAAAGTTCATGTCGGGCCGCCTGGGTGGCTCAGTCGGTTGGGCGTCCGACTTTGGCTCAGGTCACGATCTCGTGGTCTGTGAGTTCGAGCCCCGCATAGGGCTCTGGGCTGATGGCCCAGAGCCTGGAGCCTGCTTCCGATTCTGTGTCTCCCTCTCTCTCTGCCCCTCCCCCAGCCATGCTCTGTCTCTCTCTGTCTCAAAAATAAATAAACGTTTAAAAAAAAAAAAGTTCATGTCACTTTATAGAAGTAGGGGGGAAACGTTCTGCTGACCATAACATAGTGAAGACAACAAAAATCCAGGAAAAGCAAAGAGTTAAGATGAAGATATGGTTGAGCAGTGAGGTACAAGCCAAAATGTTTCAGACCACCCTCTCTATAGCACGTGCGGCAATTTGGCACTTTCCAGGGACCAGCACGAGTGTAGAGGCCCAGGACACCCTCAAACGCTGCACAAATATTAAAAAATAGTTTTCCCTAATAAACTCTTTAAGCCAGATACTGAAAGCAAGTTGTTCATGTTCCTTCTCAGGTCACACCCTCTTATTTGAGAATCTGAGTAGTGGATAAATAATAGGTAGAGCTATCACGTATCGTGTGCTTATTAGGGGCTAAGTACATGTTTTAGGTCCTTTGTTAAGTCAGCACAGATGTATTGAATGTCTTATGAGGCTATCGTGATGACCAAAGCAGACCCTTGCCTACCTTCCCAGAGTTTCTGGTCTATCAACTTCTAGACTGAGACCTCAACACATGATGGGAGGAGACAGGGAAGGAAAGTCCAGAGTGAGGGGAAAGAGAAGCAGAGAAAAGTCACTGTCCAGTCCTCCTAAAGTAGTCACGTGGAGGGAAACTGAGAATTTGCAGAGAAATCATGGGAACAGCACATCCAGCTGTAAGAACAGGACATAGGTGGGAGCTGGTGTAGAAGCCCATGGAAGGCTATTGCCTCTGCATCAGATGGTGGGCCTGGGGTTGCTGCCGGTCTGCAGGGCAGGAGGGGAGGAAAAAAGGCTGGTGGCAAAACAGAGGAGGGCAAGGACAAGCTTAGAACCCTAGACCAGCCTGTGTACCTGCCTCTCACTGCCTCTAGGCACTACCTACAGGGAAAATAGCGGCTGCTTCATTTCCCTGTCCAGAGCTTGCACACGGACAGGGTGCAACCTGTCCAACCCTGACATGCAACCCTTTTGACCAACCTTGACATGCAACCATAAAGGAAATGTAGCTCCAGCTTAGGCCAGCCCAGCGCTATACTACCCCTCGTCAAATTGGAATCCTACTCCCCTCTTTTAACCATATTGAACTTCGAATAGCCAAGTCTGGCTTATACCTAACCTGATGCAATTATTCCTGGTACAACCAAAAACACCCTAACCCTCACTAGCCAAAAGAGGATAGGAAATCCAGTATGTCACTTTATCTTTGGGGAATGCCCATTCCTTCTCTTGCTAAATGACACTCCCCTTTTATAGCCTGAGAGAGACGCTGAACTACTACTAACTCTTTTCATGTTCACTAGGAGGAGAATGGGGAGGTGAAAAAAAAAAGTTGATAATATATAATATAATTTGCAAGGTTGGTACCCAAAATAGGAACCAACCCTTCTCTTGGAATTATCGAATGGTTTCTAATGGAAGTTCACAGTGTGATTGGCTTTTTAGATGGCGATTTGGTAACGTACCATTGTCATTAATGGCTGGATGGGCTGGAGCGGGAGACTGCAGATGGGTGGAGTCCCCGAGTCCCCGTGTCCCAGCATCCCTGCCTCATCCCTGCCGCCCTCCAGCCTCTTCTTGATGTTCTCTACAGATTGGAGCCCCAGCTCCAGGGAGTCTCTCCTTGAAGTGCCAGGAGCGACTTCTACACTACAACCTACAAGCTTTCTTTTAAGAACTTCAGCCTAATGAAATTACCATGAATGAGTAGCTTACAGTGGTTTTTACGATTGGAAATAACCTAAACACCCAACAGTAAGGGAGTTGGTTAAATAAATTATTATACTTCCAAGGGGCAAAATCATAATGCAACCATTAAATATTTTTTAAAATAGTGAATGGCAAAGAAAGATTTCCATTATTAAGTGGAAATAAAGAGAGACACCTAAATTATATGCACAGTATGAGCACATTTTTGTTAAATTATATATGCAAAGGAAAATAAGGTTGAAAGTACCAACAAGGTACCTATATTGAACTAGCATAATAATAAGTCACTAATAATAATCAATTTACAGAAAGGAATTTACTGTGAGGAAAAAATGAATAAGCAAACTGAAGGATATTTGCAAAACATAACAGGTAATCTCTTTAATAGATAACTGATTTTCTTCAAACCAATAAAGATGAACAATCCAATAGAAAAATGGCATTTAGAAAAGAAAATAAAACTGATTTTTGTTTTTAAAGTAAGCTTCATGCCCAGTGTGGAGCCCAACACAGGCCTTGAACTCCGGACCCTGAGATCAAGACTGAGCTGAGATGAAGAGTCAGAAGTTTACAAGTGACCCCCCAGGCACCCCCAAATAAAACTGATTTTTAAAGGTATGAAATGTTTTATCTCAACCATGGTAAGATAAAAGCAAACTGAAACCAAATCCAAGTACCATTTTTCAATATATAGTCTTGGCAAAGACAGAGAGTTTAACACACTGAATTGTCAAGAGTATAGGAAAACAGACACTTTGATGTGTTGCCCGTGGCAGCACAAATTGCTAAAACATCCACGAAGGGAAATAGTCAACTCAAAATTTTGAATGCATGTGCCTTTGAATACAATAATTTTACTTAAAGGAATTTATTCCCTGGTTGTATTCGATCACGTGGTAGTGGCATAAATACTATTTAGGGACTGGTTAAATTATGACATAGCCATACAACGGAATATTCTGTGATAGTTAAAAATAGTAAGGTACCTCTTAACGTGCTTACATGGAAAAATCTCCAGGATATATTACATGAAAAATTCAAGGTATATGACGGTGTGATTGAACACTACTATTTTGTAAAAATAAAATAAGAGATGTGTGTATGCATATGTGTGTATGATCTGTGTAAACTTCCACATGGCTGTGTGGCCACAGACCATCTCTGGAGTGGTACAACGAAATAATTAATAAATTGCTTTCCTATAATGTTGAGGGAGGGTAGACAAGCTCCCAACAGCTAATTAGTTCTTATTCTTTGCCTCCAACTTGCCCCTCCTTTCATTTCTTCATTTCCAAAAAGGTACTACCGCTTATCGCACTGATTATGTCCAAAAAAGTGGGAGTTGGGTTTGTTTCTTCTCTTTTTGTCACCCACCCTCTCCATTAAATTACTCATCAAATCCCACAATTTTACGTCCAAAACATCTCTCAATTTTTTGTCTACTTCTGTGCCAGAAGATGTTGGTTATCTCCCATGTTTGTTGTTCCCTTTGTCCTTAGTCACAGAATCCTGGCTTTTCAACCGGTCCTGTAGTTGCCCAGAATAATCTTGCCCAGAATAATTGTCTTAATTTCTCAACTCTCCTTGCAACCACATGCGGCCATGTGACTAAGTTCTGTTGAATGAACTATAACTAAAAGTGTCATGTGTAATTTCTAGAAATGCCCTCAAAGAAAAGAGACCCATTTCCTCCCTTCCTCATTCATGTTGGCTGGAATGAAAACAATGTCACTGGAGTTAGGGCAGCCATCATGGACCAGGAGGCAGAAGTCACATGTTGACAAACAAGATGGAAACATCTGGTACCTGCCATTTGTGAAGACACCAAACTACTTCTAGGCTGACTATGTGCAGCCTTCAATTATGTGAGAGAGAAATAAACACATATATGCCCAAGCCACCCTAATGTGGGACTTTCTGTCACAGCTACTCCTAATCCCAAATGATAAACCGTCTCTCCATTTCAACCATCAATGCTTTGGTCCAAGCCCAACACTTCTCACTTGAACTACTGCAACAGCATCCTGACCTTCCAGCCACATCTGATATTGATCTCTCTCTCCGTTCAATTCTATACACTGCAACCAGAGCCTGCTTAAGACTCTCTTTCTCTCGGGGTGCCTAGGTGGCTCAAAATGTTACAAAAACATTTACATGATTAAATCTCTCCTTTGTTTTGTTTTGTTTTTTAATTTTTTAACTTTTTTTTTGTTTATTTTTGAGACAGAGAGAGACAAAACATGAACAGGGGAGGGGCAGAGAGAGAGGGAGACACAGAATCGGAAGCAGGCTCCAGGCTCTGAGCCATCAGCCCAGAGCCCGATGTGGGGCTCGAACTCACGGACCATGAGAACGTGACCTGAGCTGAAGTCGGACGCTTAACCGACTGCGCCACCCAGGCGCCCCTAAATTGCTCCTTTGTTTGCAGTCCTTCAATGAATTCCCATTAGTTTTAGGACAAGTTTGAAATTTTCAAGATGGCCTATTCAGTCTTACATTGGCCAACAAAATTTCAGCTCATCCCTTGCTACTTTTCCATCTCACTCTCTGGGCTCCAATCACATCAAAGCATAATATATCATGTACTCTCTACCGCTGAGCTCAGTTTAAATCTTTTCTCTCCAGTCCCCACTGCCTGACTAATTCCTAGTAATCTTCCAGGTCTTCAGTAAAATATTAACTTCCTCAAAAATCATAGTGAAAAGCCATTACCATACTTCTTCATGATGTCTTGCACTTTTCTTTATGGTCCCTCTCTCATTTCTACCTACATAAGTATTTGTGCGATTATTCATTTAATGTAATTCATTAATGAATGAATTCACTCATTCATTCATTCATCCATCTCAAATGGTATGTATAGGTCTAATGCGTCTATAGTGCATTCCATGGCCTGTGCAGTTGTTAGGGTTGTTTGGTTTGTTTTCATTAAATTTAAAGAACTTTAGTGAGTATATCCTCTTTTGGGTTTGCCACAGGATCTACCAGTTCATATCATTTGACCAACTTAAGTCCCTTTCTTTCTTTTCTTTTTTTTTTTTAAGTCCCTTTCTTGTGTCCTCTAGGCCTTTGTATCTTTGGTCTGTCTTACCCACTACGCTGGAGATTCCATTAGGGGAAGGATGCTGCCTGTCTTCCTTGATATCCTATGCCCTCCGTCTTAAAGCACTTGGGACCTATTAAGGTGCCGTAGAAATCCCTGTCCGGTAAATGAAAGCAATGAATGAAACTCCCTTGCCACCATTAGTAGGGAGCTGTTTCTTCCCTTGGGCTTTTTTTTTTTTTTTAATCCCAGACACCCTAGAGAGATCAATGTGGAGAAGCATCCATTTGGTAATTGCTGCACTGCAAATTTTGAACAAATTTAGTACAAGATTCTGAACCGTAAAGCAAACTTCCACCCTCTTTTCTTTTTTTTTTTTTTTATTTATTTTTTATTTTTTTTTTTTCAACGTTTATTTATTTTTGGGACAGAGAGAGACAGAGCATGAACGGGGGAGGGGCAGAGGGAGAGGGAGACACAGAATCGGAAACAGGCTCCAGGCTCTGAGCCATCAGCCCAGAGCCCGACGCGGGGCTCGAACTCACGGACCGCGAGATCGTGACCTGGCTGAAGTCGGACGCTTAACCGACTGCGCCACCCAGGCGCCCCTTCCACCCTCTTTTCTACTAATGGACTAAATAGAAAGTAAAATCATGTATTTACATTTTTGAAAGTTTTGAGACAAAGTTTTGATACAAAAACATTCCATCTGGACCATTCTAGTTTTGCTCTCAAGGCGCGAAGCCCCTCGCTGTCAGCACCCCCGATTCCCTGTTGGCTTTTTCAACTCAAGACGCTCCAACATGTATGTTTCCATAGTCTGTCCTTACCAATGGCAACACCAAAAATAAATCCAGAACATATTGCTGAAATTTCTTACCATAGCAAACATAGTAGATTAGTATAACTCAGGAATGTTTCAATTCTGTCAACAATTAAAAATAAAGATACAAAATAGCCATCCCTGTTCTGGCCAGGTGCTTAATTTTTATGTTTTATATTTCCTTGTCCCTTGAAATGGCAACAGTTTGAGGCTTTATTTTTTTTTTTTTTTTATTCATGAGGTTATGAAAGCCAGAGACTTTTCTAAAGCCCAGGGCCTCCTACAGTTTGACTGAGAACATGGGGGCTGGGTTACTTCTAAAAATTAAATTCCGGGTTCCCTACCCCTACACATCATTATACATTTTCATTGCTTTGAAAGTTGCTTCTTATCCCTTCACACACACACACACACACACACTTTGTTTCACTTGATGAAAACTACAGTCGTCTTAATATCTCTAAGCATTTCAGAGTTGTCTAAGATGTAGATGAAAATACTAGAATCCTTTTTGTGGATTTTTACCTGTACTGAATGAAAGCAAAAAAGAGAGAGTGAAAGAGAGAGGAAAAAATCAGTTAATCTTGAAATATAATGTTCAAAATTGAAATTTAAAATAGAATATAAGGGTGCCTGGGTGGCTCAGTCAGTTGAGCATATGACTCTTGATTTTGGCTCAGGTCATGATCCCAGGATTGAGGGATTGAGCCCCATGTTGGACGCCACGCTGAGCACAGAGCATGCTTAAGATTCTCTTTCTCGGGGCGCCTGGGTGGCGCAGTCGGTTAAGCGTCCGACTTCAGCCAGGTCACGATCTCGCGGTCCCTGAGTTCGAGCCCCGCGTGGGGCTCTGGGCTGATGGCTCGGAGCCTGGAGCCTGTTTCCGATTCTGTGTCTCCCTCTCTCTCTGTCCCTCCCCCATTCATGCTCTGTCTCTCTCTGTCCCAAAAATAAATAAAAAACGTTGAAAAAAAAAAAAAAAGATTCTCTTTCTCTTGAGGTGCCTGGGTGGGTCAGTTGGTCCGGCACCCAACTTCGGCTCAGGTCATGATCTCACAGCATGTGGGTTTGAGCCCCGGGTCAGACTCTGTGCTGACAGCTAGGAACCTGGAACCTACTTTGGATTCTGTGTTTCTGTTACTCTCTGCCCCTACCCTGCTCATGCTCTGTCTCTCTCTCTCTCAAAAATAAAAATTAAATTTTTTTAAAAAAGATTCTCTTACTCCCCCTCTGCTCCTCCCCCCTCAAATAAAAATAAATAAATAAAATCTAGTTTCTTTAACAAAGATCTGGATGGATGGGGCACCTGGGTGACTCTGTCAGTTGGGTGTCTGACTTCTGCTCAGGTCATGATCTCACGGTTTGTGAGGTCGAGCCCCGTGTCAGGCTCTGTGCTGACAGCCCAGAGCCTGGAGCCTGCTTCAGATTCTGTGTCTCCCTCTCTCTCTGCCCCTCTCCCATTCATGATCTGTCTCTCTCTCCTTCAAAAATAAGTAAACATTAAAAAAAATTTTAATAAAAAAAAATCCAGATGGAAAATGTTTCCATAAGCAAAATAGTAAGAATAATTATTTTCTGTTATTAAAACAAAGTCAAAACACTGATGTTAATGAAAGTCAATCATACACTTGACAAAATGATGTCATGAGCTTTTTTTTAGTCAGTATAAAATCTTACCAAGTATGTAAACCAAAACATCAGACCACTAAATTCGTTCTATGCTTGTTCAAGTAGCTAAATGCTTTGGTGCAACGTTGCATATTTTCCTATTTTTCTTCCTCTGTGTTCTACGTTTCATTCTTAGTTGAACTGATTTGAAGACCAAAGGCAATCACCTCTAACTTCAGCTCTCCATTTTGAAATATCTCTATTCAATTCATTGAAAAGACAAATCACAGTGTCTCAAAGTTATGAATTGTGTGCTGCTATGCCTGTTTCTTTTTTGCTGGGAGCAATCTGTCCAACAACCCTGTGCCCTTCAAAAAATGAGTTGCCACAAAACTCAGAGTTCTCTAAATTACCCTCACAACAGTTCTCAGATGATAAGTTTTTCCATGGTTCCATTAAATGTCTCAGAAAACCCAAAATCATTTAACACTGTCATTGATGCAGTCACTCGTAATAAGAATAACCACTATTGTGCATTGAGCACTTACTCTCCTCCTCCAGGTACAGCGTTAAGCAGTTTATACATGTAATCTCATTTTATCTTCCCGATAACTCCCTATTAGTCAAGAACTTTTGGTTTGCAAGTAGCAGAAATCCAACTCAAACATTTTTAAGTAGAAGTAAAAAAACAAGCTCCCATACCTGCAAGTCTTAGAGTCTTGTTGGCTGAAGATGTGGCTGGATCCACATCATCAGGACGCCATTTTTTCTCTCAGTTCTGTTCCCTCTAAGCAGCTTTATTCCCAAGCTATCCCTATATTATTATGAGATGATTGCCCTTAGCTCCATGCTTGCATCCTATCAACATAACAACCTGCTACGGAACGCTGGTGTACCTCCCTTCCCCCACCCCCTACCCCCACCCCGCCATTCATATGCTGAAGCCCTGACCAACAAGGTGGCTGTGTGTGGAGTTAAGGCCTTTGAAGGTAATTAAGAGTAAATTAGATCATGAAGGTGGAGCTCTAATCTGATGCGACTGGTGTCCTTAAAAGAAGAGATGTCAGAGAGGTCCTCTCTCTGGGATGTGAGCATGCAGAGAGAAAGGAGACACCTACAAGCCAGGAAGAGAGAGGCCTCACCAAAAACTAACCCTACTGGTACCTTGGTCTTGCACTTTCAGCCTCCACAATGGTGAGAAATTTCTGTCGTTTAGGCCAATGGTATTTTTGTCATAGCACCCCACTGACTAATGCAGCCCTAGAAGGGTTTTCCCAACAACCTTAGCAAAGTCCCAGACTCAGGCCTTGTTCAGGTCACATGTCCACCACTGAACCAATCACCGTGGGGAGGCCTGGGTCACCTGCTGACCCTTTGAGCTGGTATGTGAGATTAGTCTTCCTTGACTATTTGGGAAAGCAAACGGGCAGTCATTCCTAAAGGAAAATTATTGCCAAAAGAAGCAGAAAGTGATACACAGAAAAACAAAAACACAACAGGAGCCGGTGACTTCCAAACACTGTGGAGAAGGTTCTGTTGTATCTCTTATTTCTGTAAGGGGAAACAGGTTGAACAGAGTCAAGTGATTTGCTGAAAAACTCATGTCTGTACATGGATGCGCTTCAGACTCTCCAACTCTAGACTCTGAGCCACTTCTTGATGATAAAGCCCTTATAAAATGGTGTATAACGCTATTTCACCTCTCTTCATGGCCAACCTGCCCCACTTCCGTTTATCACAGGGAAGTTTAACAGAATGCTAAGTAATATGCCTCTGTCTCTATAATTTTTATCAAAATGATTAAAAAAAAAACCCTCCAGCCAAAATGAAAACAAGAACTTTTCTGGATTGGATCAATGGTGCCCTCGGCCTCAAAGCATCTTCAACAATACATTTGGGATGTATTTTGCCTCTGATTATAATCTTAATAGGAACCTCATTTCCCAAGCATTTCAGGGTCCTTTTATTTCTTTATTTTAAATGTTTATTTTTTAATTTTGGGAGACAGAGAGCATGAGTGGGGGTAGAGAGAGAGAATCCCAAGCAGGCTCTGTGGCAGAGCCCCACACGGGGCTCAGGCGCACGAACCAGGAGATCCTGACCTGAGCCAATATCAGGACCCAGATGCTTACCTGACCCAAGCCACCCAGGTGCCCTTCAGTGTCCTTATAATCACGGCTCTTTTGTCCATTTTTCATCTCATACTATTTCTCTTGGTTTGCCATTCGCCACAGGAAATAGTATTTCCTTTTATGTATCCTAAGCATCCTTCACTTAAGCTGCAAAGAAGTCTCCTCTCACCTCCGTTCAGGACTTGGTGCAACGGTCTCTAATGATATCCAGACCAGACCGTTGACCTTAAAGGTTTGCTGGAAGGGTACCTCCTCCTGGGTGTCACCTCTTCCCTAGGCTAGATCTTGGGCAATTGAGCTTATCCTCATGAGGCATCCCTCCCTTGAATCTTTCCTGAAAAACTGCACTTGGGCCCTTGAACGTGGCTGATGATCATTTAAGGGAAAAAAAAAATTCTTCAAGACAGGGCTCCAGTAGAGGCGGGGACTCGGCCATCCCAGTGTCTCCAGTCCAGGTCAATTAGGAGCAGAAAGCACACTGAGGGGTGGAGGAGACGGTGAAGCAGCAGGGACGGGGGTGGTAAGAGTAGATAAGAGGAGATCCTCATCCGCTGGATGTGATAAAGCCGGATTCCGCAACAGAGATGCAAGTCTAGAACGGTTATGAGCGCTGCCAAAGTCGATTACATACGACAGTCTTACCACAAAGGCAAAAGCCTCTAGTGAGGCAATCAAAAATGCACTCTTCATAGGAAAATGTTACAGGGAAATACCAAAAGAAAGGAATACCTGTTACAAGTTCCTAGACGGGTGAGTGTCAGTCAGCAGAGTGGACGGGCGACCGGCTTCCCAGAACAAGACTTCGTTCCTTTAATGTTTACCAGAAAATTACTTAAGCGTTTTATCAGGAATGTTCATGTCTTCCCAGAATGGAGGTTGCAAATGACTTCATGTAAAAAGTTTTCTTCCCACACCAGGTTTGTGGCAAGTTCTCTTTAACAGTAGTCAAGAGTGTTTAAAGGCCATGTTTAAGAAGCGGAAGCAGGGTAGCAGACTGGTTCTGAGTGTGGGTTTTGCAGCCAGACAAACCTGGGTGTTCAACCTTAAGCCTTAGTTTATTCATGTGTGAAATGAAGGTGATAATAATGACCTTCTTGGGGAGGGAATATTAATATTATTTCATTCTTATTATTTTCGCCGAATTTTTACAATTGATCACTTTTATACTAACATGTTTATGGTTATAATAATAATAAACCATACTTACTATTATTGTAAAAGTCTCTAAGTAGCCAGGACCTATGTTCCACCTGCTATAGCCCCTTTCAAGGCCCTGCGGCAACTCCTGAAAATTTGGAAAATGTTTGGGCACCAGGATCTCAGGAAATACTGAACCCTGAGTTCCACACACTGCACGAAGGAGGCGGTCCTCGACCGAATCCATTTCTCGGCCAAGTTTTCACACACACAAATGGGCAGAGGATTTGAACTGACATTTTCCCAGAGAAGACATACAGATAACCAACAGACACATGAAGAGATGCTCGATGTCACTCACCATCAGAGAAATGCAAGTCAAAACCACAGTGAGATGTCACCTCACAGCTATTAGAATGGCAGTTCTGAAAAAAGCAAGGGATGAGTATTGGTGAGGAAGGGGAGAAGAGGGAGCCTGGAAGCGTTGTTGCTGGGAATGCAGGCTGGTACAGCCACTATGAAAACAGTACTGCGGCTCCTCAAAGAATTAAAAATAAAACTACGCTGGGGTACCTAGGTGACTCTCAGTTACGCGGGGACACTTCATTCCGGCTCAGGTCATGATCTCACGGTTCGTGGGTTCGAGCCCTGCGTGGGGCTCTGCGCTGACCGTGTGGAACCTGCTTGGGATTCGCCCTCTCTCCCACGCTCTCCGCCCCTCCCCCACTTTTGCACTCACTCTCCTGCTGTCTCTCTTTCTCTCAAAAATAGACAAACTTTTTAAAAAAATCAAAAAATAAAAATAGAACCACCCTACCATGCAGCAATCCCACTTCGGGGTATGTATTTGAGGGAAACGAAATCACTACCTCACAGAGATACCTGTACCCCATGTTTATTGCATCATTATTCATAACCAGCCAAGACACAGAAGCAACCAAAGTCTCCACTGATGGATGGGATGAGTGGATAAAAAATGTGCAATATATGCATAATGGAATATGATCCAGCCATTAAAAAAAAATCCTGCCATTTTGCAGCAATGTGGATAGACTGGGAGGGCATTATGCTCGGTGAAATAAAAGAAAGATAAATACGGGATGTTTTCATTTATGTGTGGAATCTAAAAAAGCTGAACGGGCTGGGTTTGGAGGAAATAGGGAAATATTGGCCAGTGGGAACAAAACTTCCAGTGAGAAGATGAATAAATTCCGGGTGATCTAACGTGCAGCATGATGACTAGAGTTAACAACCCTGCATTATATACTTGAAAGTTACTAAGGGAGTAAATCTCAAATTTTCTCACTACCAAAGAAAAATGGTAATTGTGTGAGGTAATGGAGGTGTGAACTCCTGTATTGGGGTTATCATTTCATAATACATGTGTATATCAAATCATCTCATGGAATGCCCGAAATTTACATGAGGTGCAGCACCCCCTGCAGGCAGTACGAGGAATGGCTGTTGGGGATGAGCAGGGCAGCGCCCCTACAGAACACTCACAGCCACCGAGTCTCAGAAAAACCAAGGCATGGGCTCCCTGCACCCCAGAAGTGCTGTGATCCAGACCTTTGCGGCTCCTGAACAACAGACCCGGGGAACCAGGACAGTTCTGGAGCAGCCACTGACTCTGCACTACCAGGCGCTGAGCATTGTGCCTGTGAATCCAGACATATGTCCAGGAAAGTCACATCTAGGAGAGAGAAGGGGTGCACTGGATATGCATGCAGGTGTGCAAAAATGGAATGCTCTAGACTTACTCTAAGTTGAAGGTAACTTTTCAATCACATCATACCTCAGAAATGTTTAAAAGCCATCGTCCTTTACCCCTTCAAACATCTCTCCTTCCAACTCCCCTGAGGTGGCCCCTTCGCCGGGGCTCTTTCTCCACCTTCTCTTAGGTCCACTCACCGCTCCATTTTAAAAGTTAATTGAGGGGCGCCTGGGTGGCTCAGTCGGTTAAGTGTTCAACTTCGGCTCAGGTCATGATCTCGCGTTTGTGAGTTTGAGCCCCACTTCGGGTTCTGTGCTGACAGCTTGGAGCCTGGAGCCTGCTTCTGATTCTTCCAATTCCGATACTCTTCTCTCTCTGCCCTTCCCCTGCTTGTGCTCGCTCTCTCTCTCTCTCAAAAATAAATAAACATTAAAAAAAAGGTAATTGAACTGGGAGAGCAAAGCCACACCAGAAGAACGAACCACTTTCCATGTGACTTCAGGTCTTGGTGGCTTGCCCGCAATGGGAAATTTACAAACAGGAACTGTTTCCAGTATAACCCAGCTTATCTCAGCTGACACACCTGCATCGACCTGCTTCCAGTCCTCAAACTCCTGGCAGAGAGGACCTTAACCTGCCAGTCAGCTTGACTAACCTTTAGACTCTCTGACTCTAGGCCCCTGAGCCCCTGACCAGCCTCCCTTTTCTCAGACCACAAACTTTAGAAAATTTGCAATTGTAAATTTGTTCTTCCACTTCTTGGAGGTAAAAAGTCTTCTACAACCCAGAAATCTTTCTCCAGGACCTGGAGCCAGCCCCTTTGAAATATAATCATCAAGAAAGATAGGACCCTCACGTCCCAGGCTCTGTGCATGGTAGGAGCCTGATTTCAGTAAACATCAATTAGCAAATGCAAATGGCCTCATCACATGACCGACCTCCTCCCTGACATCCTCCAGTATGTTCCCCCTACCTAGTTCACCTCAATGTTTAAGGTCCTTCGGCTTTCGTGTCAGTGGAGACGAGTTCACCCACCTTCCCCTACAGAATGCTACGTTCTGTGTATGTGTAGAAATAAATTTCCTTTCCTATGTTCTTGTATCCTGTCGCTGAGATCTGGCAAAGGGACACCATGAAAGAGGGAAAGAGTAGCAGGTTCTGGCCCTGGGTCTGCTGCCCACCAGCTGGTTTAGTCTTTGGAAAACGTTCAACCTTCTCTGGATATTCTTTCCTTTATCAGAGTAGTGAAGTAGAACTGAGACCGAGGATTCTCCAACTTCTATTACTTATGTCCCACTAATGACCAGGTCAAATAACCTGAGCACCTCCACTCCCAGGAGAGGGACCAAACACTCTCTGAGGATAAATAGTCACAGGGCCCCCCTGGCGCTGTATTTATCATCTTCTGTGGGTTTACACATTGCAATGGCAGAGCCGAGAATAAATTTTATTGCTATCATTACTGGTTGCAATTTGTAATAATTTCATTGACATATATGTTATCGCTACAGTAAATCTAAAACGTAAACGTGTTTTTAAATTGTAGTCGCATTATGGATAGTAATGGGAGGGGACTGATTAAGAGAAATACGAGCTAGGAGATGAATAATCCAGCACCAGAGATCTCAAACTCGTCCATGAACCTGGGGTTTGAGTAAGCAAGCTATCTAGCAGGGGTGGGGGCGCAGAATGAATATTCACACTGTCTTCTCCTCCTCCAACAATTCCAACTGGCGCTGCACTGCTCCCCAGCCCCCCAGCCCACCCCCACTTCCGTGCTTCATGACGCAGGTGGTCAGAATGGTGAGAACTCAGCAGGAAAGCCTGGATTTCCACAAAAAAAAAGGGAAAATTAATGATGAGAGAAAAGAAGGCTCAGAAGGGGTGGAGAGAAACGAACCTGGGCTTGGAAGAATATCTAGGGTTGGGAGTTGAGAGAAAGCCAGAGCTTCTGAAAGCAACTTCTGTCCGTGAGGAGTATCTTAAGAGGGGCGCTGATCAGGACAAATACTTTAGGTTCTGCGACACACTAGGAATATTCTCTGCCCCCTCCTTAGTCGGAGTACATTTTTCGGTAAAATTACTCCTTTGTGGTTGTTACAGGTTTCCTTAAAATCATCCCTTTATGCAACCTGTGCACTACACAATCAAGAAGCACAAGAATACCTTGTTTCTTTCAGGTTATAGTGATAGACTTTTTCTAATCCTGAGTACCACTTTCCTGCCATCGATAATCAATGTGAAATCCTGCCTGCCCCTGATCTGGGCTCCTGGAGCGGACCTTCGTCCCAAGGGGAACACCAGTGCAAGTGCGGCAGCTCGTGTCTGAAAGGCTGTGATGGACAGCCACACCTCAGAACTGTCTCAGCCATCTTTGTCACCCCCAGATAGTGGTGATGAGCTATGGACTTTAATATGAATGCTCTTCAAGATGTGCAGCTGCACTGTAAGTATTACAAAGGCTCTTCCTCCTCTTGTAAGAGCTGTCAGCACAGACCCTGATGCAGGGCTCGAACTCACGAACTGCGAGATCGTGACCTGAGCCAAAGGCGCACACCCAGGCGCCCCCTACTCAAGGGATTCTTGACGTCAGTGCCCAACTGTAAAGTTAGCCAAATCCAGCTTCCAGAATATTGCCCCGTTTTCCCTCAGGGACCTTTCAACCAGGTATGGAGACAAAGATTCTCTCCTTGACCAGACTAGTTGGGCTCCTTTGAGCTCTTTTTCAACTGGAACCTGTTCTTGGGCATGTCCTCAAAAGCCCAGTTTTGGGGCATGTCCTCAAAAGCAAGAATCCTGCTTCAGTCAGTTTAGCCAGAACTTCCCATCCCCCACATCCGATCACTCTCAATACCCAACCAGATTCTTCATCCTCCACCATCCCTCAGGTGATGTCTGATCATCCTGGCCTGCCTTCAGTGAGAATCCCACTAGGTTGATTAAGCCAGAATCCCCCTGCCCTTAATGTTTCCCCTTAGCAATTTTCCGTCCACCCCCCGCTCACACACACGTACTGTTCCTTGGCTATAAGTTGCTACCTTTCATTATTGTATTAGGAGTTGACCTCAATCTGTCTCTTCTACAGTGAACCCCCACTGCATTAGTCCCTATACCTATCTCACTAGTCCTGAATAAAGTCTGCCTTACTGTTTTAACAAGCATCATGAATAATTTTTTTTCCTTAACAATGGCCAGAGGATCTCAAAATGGTCAGATCTGGTCGTTTAGGGGCCTGTTTGCTATTAAATGTGAGTATGTGCCAGGATATCTGGTCTGAAACTTGCTCTCATCATAATCTCGTAGGGAGTTGTAAAGCAGGAGCAAATAATCCTCCCCAGCTTCGAACACTGAAAACCACGGACGTCTGCCAAAAAGAACCTGATGGCTGTACATGAGCAGATTAGTTTGGGTCACTTCACAACATCCACCTCAATGATGATGCAGATCGAGGGTCAGAATCTCGAGGATCTCTCCAGCGGCAACATTCCTCGATTTTGCAACTTGCCTAAAATGTGTGCAGCATCTACCTCCCAGGCCTGGAAGCAGTTATGTAATCATGAAAGTGTTCCGTATCTTTCAATCTTCACTTTGGTATTGATCTTTCCCATCAATAGCAGATAAAGAAACCGACTAGATTTTTCCAAAGCCAGCCATCCCTCTTTTCAAAGATGCTGCTAAGTAGTGAAGGCATAATTGAATGTCAGCAGCCACTGGAATTCAACAATGAGGCTCCCAGGAGAGTGAAGTAGATTTGTTCTCTTGCCTCCCTATCCAAGGAAGCTTCCCCACTGAGTCCTGCCTCCTGAGTGGAGGTATTGTATGAAGAATGAGGCTGGTCCACTACCTTCCTCCTTACTTGTCTGGATTGAAAGCCTCTTGCTGATGTCTCTTCCTGCTCTTTGATGGAGGGTCCTTTCTCTGGCAGCAGGAATTCTGCCCCTGTGGGAGAAAACCAGCTGGAGACCAGGAAATGGGATTTTAAACTCTCTTTGGATACCTGGCACTGACAGGTGGAGGTGCCTACATGAACCACGGGTTGTGTTTCCATGGAAACGTGAGGCAGTTTGGACAGGCGATGTTAGCATTAACCAGCACTGCTCCACGGACAAGCGCTCCTTCTCTCTCTCTTTCAAGGAGTCCCAAATTCAACTGAAACCAGTATTTCATTGAACAACTAGTATAGGCCGAGCACCAAGCTCCTGCAAGTATGAAGGTAAACAAAATAGACATAGTCCTTTGCCTTCATGAGACTCCGGTCTAGCTGACTGGAACGTCGGTCAGAACAATCAGAACATGAACTGAGCCAATTAAGCCATTCCTTGAGGTGTGAAATATGAAACTCAAAAGATGGGCAGGACTAACAGACCTTTATAAGTAAATGCATCTGCCTACGTTGGAGGTGTATATTTTTCACGTTTTTTTCACTGCGAGGGGGGTGAGTGGTCAAAAACGTTCGAAGACCATTGCTCCAGAATAAACGATCCCCAAACCTCACTGCAGGTTAGAATCCCCCAAGGCACTTATTAAAAGAACAGATTCCAGATTCCCAGTCCTCACCCGGGATAACTATCTTCGGGAGATCTGGGGTGAGGTCCAGGAAACTGTTTAGTAAACACTCCAGGTGATTTTGATGAGTCCAGCTCTGCCAGATCTGTTCCCTACAAAGCTAATCTATTGCCTCTGCCCCAATCCCCAAAGGAGGTCTTTGTCTGTGGCTAGCCCACATTTTAATTTAGGGCAGGGAGTGAGTTTGTTTCGTGTCTGTGTGTTTGTGGCCTTTGATTATTTTGCTTATTGGTTATACGAAGTGGCCTCAGTAACTGCTTCAACTTCCGGGCTTCCCCAATGGTTGACTAATTCTACTTTGTGACTCTGGGGACTTACGTCAAGCGGCTGACCCCCTACCCAGACTTCCCTCACCCCTGACCCCAGCCTATAGCTCTAGAGTCCACTGAAGCTGTCTCTTTCTCAGTGCTTTTTGTCTCAGTCCTTTCCAGTTTGGTGACCGATTGTCCCAGTTGGTCCAAGACAGAGAGATTTACAGGAAGGCAGACTTCCATTAATATATTTGGGAAAAGTCCAGGTAGACCAGAATGAGCTGGTCACCGGAGCCAGCAGCTTGGCTCTCAGTAAATGGGGCATTTGAAGAGCTCCAATGGTGAGCCCAGTTCATGCTTCCCAGCAGTGCCAGTTTCTTTAGCCGAACTATTTCTAAGCCTTCTTTGTTTTCATCCATCTAACATCCACCTAGATCCATGGAAACAGGAACAAGAACAAGGCTATTAACTAGAATTTAAAACTCCCTTGTCAATTGTAGCTGCAGGCTGCCTGCGGAGACTTTGGAAATGCCAACTTCTACATGGCCCTCCTGCTGTTTAGAGGGGAGAATAACCAATAAGCCGGGGTCCACGGTGATAAGTGTTGTCAGTCAACCCCATCAGATCCAGCTCTCTCTGGCTTCGGGTAACCAGGAGTAACGTGTCTCCAGCCCAGTGGCTTGGAGAATTGTAGTGGATCCAAACGGCAGCCTCCTGCAGAGCCCAGCTCCCTTCCTTGCAATCTGTGTTAACGCGAGAATTAGAAAGAGGGTTAAGTGTGAAATCCCTTTCCCTCCAAGTTGAGTCTAGCCCCTGCACACCCCCACACTCACTAGATTACCTAGAAGGAAAGTGTCACTCTCTGCTCGGGGAGGGGAAGAAATGATCCAATCTACCATCTATGTGTTAGGACCTGCCATAGCCATTGTAAGAGCCCAATCTCTCTCTGTCCTCAAATCAACCCTAGGAAGAAGGCATTTACAATTCCCTTTGAGAAAGGAGGAGCTCCATGCACCGAGGATTTAGATATCGTCGACCATGTCCCACGGCTAGAAGATGCAGAGAAGATATCCAACCAGCAGAACAGGACTGTGCTCTCAGCGGCAGCTTCTCCTATACCTGGCACGCTCTGCTTCTCCCCGCAGGGTCCCTGCTCCTGTCCCATGTTCAGTTTAATTAACATGGAAAAGGCAAGGAGGGCGCTTTTGAAAACCCAGATCTCGGCAATGGAAGTTCCCAGGATCTCTCGCTTCCTCTGAGCAGCACCTGGATTCTCAGGCAGCTGGAAAGCATGCAGCCACTCTCTCAGCTTTGTCTCCCCAGGAGAAGCCCATTTTGGCCCTGATGTTTCCTGACTCTGGCAGGGATGCCACACTGCCTTTCTCCCAGGTGATCTTCCTTTTGCCGAATCCCAGTCTCCTCCCGGTCCTCCCAGCTGCTCTCCTCCTTTTTTCAGCTGCTGGATGTTTCCAGAGCGTTCTAAAAGTTCCTCTGCATCTGAGGTTATTCACATAAAGGATCCCCGGCCATCATGACCCTGCTTTTTATAAGGCTTAAGAAAAAATTGTGCTTCTACCTAGATTGGCTGATACATGGAAAAGCTGGTTGGTCTATCTATAGTTCGCCAGCCATACGTGGTGCATCAGTCCCTAGAGCTTAGTCAGAAATTAATCTGTGCAAGCCCCTAAAATGCCCCGGTGACAAGCTCTCCCTGGCTTTTCAGTAAGGTAGAGCTTCGGTCTACTGACTCTGAAACTTAGGCTTCGTACCAGCTAAGGAGCTCATCCTCTTCCAGCCAGAGGCCAAACTCAGATACCAACTGGGAAACCTGGAAGCAGTCCTCATCCTCTGTACATGCTCTGTATCCCTCTTCCCCCAGAAGCTGAGGCATAACGCAAATGGCATTGGCGGGAGGAGCTCCGAGTACCTGGTCATCGCCCCCAGGTAAGGAGGGAAATGTAACCTTCATTATAATTGTGGTTATCATAAAATTCAAATGGATGTACAAGCTCTTTATTTCAACTATCTCTCTTGCATCCCGGTTAGGTCTTGGGCTCGATAGTCAGACGGATGGCAGAGATTTCCAGATTCTTATATTGCGAGGGCCATGGAGAAGAAGCGCAGGAAAAACCTCCCCCCACAAACTAGAGGCGAAACTTGTACTTTGGCTCTGTTTGTTGATGGACAGTTTACTCTCTGCGGTGACACGTCACACCCGATCTAAGTCTTAATTCACATCATTCAAGCTTCTAAAAAAGCCTTCCCTCCTCCGGTACTGGGTAGAAACACTTGCGTCAAATTACATGATCACTAGAAATTACCTGCTCTTCTTTTTAACTTGGGCGTGTTTTTACTCAAGCTGATCGTGTCAGCAGAAGATGCCTCGAACGAAGAGTATCTGGCCTACAGGTTGCCTCCTCCGATACACCAGCTGTCTCTTGAACAACAGCGACACTTCAGACAGCATCCAATTCAGAGCAAAGGCCCGCCCCTTTACACCTGCCCCCAGATCACCTACCACAGGCCCACGTTTTGTAAGTTCATTCAAAGACCTCTCCTTTCCTGCCCCGGCCATGTTTCTCTGTGTCATTCATTGTCCCTCATTACAAGTCAGAGAGTCCGATTCTGTTTGGCTGGTCGTGCCGGTAGCTTTCCCCTGGAGGGTATTGAGCAAATGGGGTCCCGGACCAACTCTGCTGCTCAATAACTAATCCTTGAATAAATCACTCCCTTTTTCTGGGCCTCCTTTCTCACGTGAAAAATTGGACAGCAGATGCGACATAGGTAGTCATAAATAATCGCTGTGCAGGCATAAAATTCACTTTATTTTTTATCAATTTTTCTGTCATGAGTATTCATTCCCTCTCAGAAACGACAAAACTAGATTTAAGCCAATCTGAAAAACTTGGCCCAATCTAGTAATTTTCTTTTTATCATTTGGGATTGATTTTTTTTTAATTTTTTTAATGTTTATTTATTTTTGAGAGACAGAGAGAGACAGAGTATGAGTGGGGGGGAAGGGCAGAGAGAGAGGGAGACAGAATCCAAAGCAGGCTCCAGGCTCCGGGCTGGCTGTCAGCACAGAGCCCGATGCGGGGCTCGAACTCATGCACCGTGAGATCATGCCCGGAACCAAAGTTTGGGCGCTCAACCAACCGAGCCACCCAGGCACCCCTATCATTTGGGATTTAAAATGTCACTTTTTTTTTAATGCTTATTAATTTATTTTGAGGGAGACGGAAGGAGAGAACGTATGCAGGGGAGGGGCAGAGAGAGAGGGAGAGAGAATCCTAAGCAGGCTCTGTATTGTCCACATGAACTGTGAGGTCATTACCTGAGCAGAAATCAAGAGTCGGACTCTTTACCAACTAAGCCACCTAGGTGCCCCCCAAACTAGATTTAGGCCAATCTGAAACTTTTGGCCCAGTCTACTAATTTCCTATCGTTTTGGGTTTAAAATGCCACTTTCTTAAGTAACGTCATCATTATCGTCAGGCATCACGCAGTGCTAACTTCCTGGCCTACCGTGCCGCCCCCTAACAGTCTGTTGGCTTCCCGGGGGCCTCACACCTGACTGAGTCCCACAGTCTGAGTCTCATGGTGGACCGTCCAATCGCCTAGATGCATAGAGGTGATAAAGATGTCACTCATCAAATTTTTGCTTATCCCTCTACTAATTTCCTCACCCCTGGTGAGATGTCATGGGTGGTTCTACAGAGACAGTCCTATTTCCTCCCCCATCAAACCCTGTGAGTGGCTCCAGCCTGACCTACTGACCACACAGGCTGCTAGCACTGATAAAAGGTGACAAAACTGTCCCTGCTCCCCAGTCACTCCCCAGCTCGCTCAGGACCCACAGCAAGCCTCAGGTGCACCTGCCATGCCATGTAACGGGGTCAGGGCGGGCCCCCCCTCCCCTGCTCCCTCAGCTGTGCCTCCACATGACCCACCCCCACCCCAGTTAGCACTCCTGGGGTTCCCAACTTGGAGCCAGCACCAGCCCGTATCAGCTCCCACCCTCTGGGGGATTCTCTTGGGCCCCCTGCCAGGCCCAGCAGCTGCCTCCTCTCAAAAAAGGAAGAAAGAAAAAGAGACTAGGAACCTCGGGTGAAGACACGACCTCTGCTTACTTCACAAAGCCCCTCACTTCCTTCCAGCACCTTCAGATCTTCTTCTCTGGCAGGACAGAAAAACAAACCAGCTCGGGACCCTGCCATCATCTCTGTCTCCTGCTCCCCACCTGGGATGACCCCCAAGATGCTGAGGTAGAACCCTAGGGTCACAGAACCCAGCTTAAAACCCAATTTTTCCATCCTCTGCTAAAATTGTGAAATGAGCCCTGAGACTTCCTGACATGACCCTGCTTAGCGCCCACCTTTCTGCTCACAGCCGGAGACAGGAGCCAGCTGCGTGGTCCTTGATCTCGACTCTCCTCTCTGTGAGAGCATCGCTGGGGACTCGGAGCTGAGGCGAGTGTCTGCACGGCACAGGGTGAGCATGAGCGTGTGTGGCGTGAGTCACGGCGAGCGGACAGGCTTCCCTTCACCACAATCTCATGTGAAGCTCAAGTTAGGGGCCTTTGTCATCCTGCCATGCTCTCACACAAGAGACGGGAGTAACGATAACATTGGAAGGAGAAGGGAGTGGACGGCCCTGCCTTCCTTCCACCCGCAGAACTGGAAAAAATGAGTCATGTTCATCGGGCGAGCTCTGCGGGCACAGCTGTGGTTTAAAGGCGACAGAAGATACGGGACCGACAGGGGCAGGAGGCAGGTCCTAGATGGCGAGGAGGCAGATAGCCAGGGACTGATTAGCAACATCACGAGCAAGTCTGGCCAAAACACATGGTGAAACCTGGCTGTGATCGTAGGTTCCGTGTAACTATTTTCTCTGCAAAGTGACCTAAGGAAAGCAAGCACTCCTGTATGTTAAGCTAGAGTTCCAACGCTGTTCAGTGCAGCCTTGTTTTTAGTAGCAAAAACCTGAGAACCCTAGATGACGGAGAAAACAGGGCAGGCGAAATAAATTATAGCCCCTGCATCCGATGGAACACCGCACAGTCCTTAGAAAGATTGATGAAAAATAGTTAATAAAATCAGAAGATGCTCACTATAGATTGTTAAATGAAAAAACAAGGCACAAAGCCATAGATACTTGCTTCTCTTTTGTTGAAGAAGAAAATACATGGGCAGAGAAATAGTCCAAAAGGATATCTTGGGTGTTCATTTCCCATCCCCGCCCCCAGAAACAGATTTCATATTATATAATATAAATCATATATGAGTATATATGATCTTATATATGATTTTCATTTACTTTTTAAAAATTTGCATACATTTAAACTTTCTGTATCAATAGATATTATTTTGCAATCCATGGAAGAAAAACAAAAATGTTTTTTAAAAAGTAAATCCAAATAAAAAATAATAACTGGTCTTTTTTTAAAAATTCTTTTTATGTTTATTTATTTTTGATAGAGAGAGAGACAGAGCATGAGTGGAGGAGGGGCAGAGAGAGAGGGAGACACAGAATCTGAAACAGGCTCCAGGCTCCAAGCTGTCAGCTCAGAGCCCGACGCGGGGCTCAAACTCACGGAGAGGTCATGACCTGAGCTGAAGTCGGATGCTCAACCGACTGAGCCACCCAGGCGCCCCATAACTGGTCTTTTAGAGCCATGTCAAAAGGTTGGTGTTTGTTCAAACACGCACCTGAGAGTTTTCAATCTCGGAGAGACAAGGACAGAGCTGTGGGTTCAAAGCCCTTGCTGTGAGCCCTAGGGCGGCTAAGATGAACTCTTGCTGAGCCATGCAAAATATTAAAAGAAAGGGACAAAAATAAATAAACGTTAAAAAAAATTTTTTTTTAAAGGGGCGCCTGGGTGGCTCAGTCAGTTAAGTGTCTGACTTTGGCTCAGGTCATGATCTCAGGGTTCGTGGGTTCGAGCCCTGCATCGGACTCTGTGCTGACAGCTCAGAGCCTGGAGCCTGTTTCGGATTCTGTGTCTCCCTCTCTCTCTGACCCTCCCCCACTTGCACTCTGTCTCTTTCTGTCTCAAAAATAAATAAACATTAAAAAAAAATTTAAAGAAAGGGAGAGAGAGACTTGGAAACAGAAAAGGGCTGTGAGGTAGATGTGGGATGAGCAGAGCTTAGGTGAGCAATTAGGCACGGCCGGGAAAGAGGGGAGGAGAGAAGTCAGGGAATCCTGCAGAACAGGAAATGGCTAAATGTGATAACAGCCTCAGCATGTGCATGGGTGAAAATGACAATAATGTCCAAAACGACCAATTCTACCACAGACCTGGGGACGCATCCCACTGTGGGAGGAGCACCTTTTTGGGAAGAACACGTTATGACTTCATCATCCCACGTTGAGCCAAGACAGCGCTTCTTATAAATAGTAACATCCTAAATCAGCTAGACAAATTCACAGATAACGACAAGTAGAGGAGTTGTCTTGTGTTTTAGAAAAACATTCGAAAGGAGATAGGTTGTGACGAGAGCAGATGGAAAGGAACGAGAATTGTGAGTTGGAGTAATGCTCACGGAAGTATTTTTAACATGCCTACCACATAGTGAATCCCCATCGGTACGAGTGTGATTACTTGCACGCAAGGTGTAGCTTTCCTACTCAGTGAGGAGGTCCTTCTGAAGTTTCCCCCTTATTCTCCCTCCAAAGTGTCTGTTGAACACATCGCCTTGTGGGCAGTGAGTGATCAACCGTGTCTGTTGAAGAAATGAATGAAGGCAGTTAATAAATCTGGTCCTTCCTAAATGCCACGTTTGTTGCTAGTAACATTTGTCTTTCTCTCTGCAGCCTTCGCCACAGTAACTAGGGAAGAGTGGGTGCGATCACCCACCAACGGGATCCTCGCTCCGTGCGAAATGATTCACTTGGACTCGGAGACTGTCACAGGTAGAAGGGATTTTAGAAATCACCAAGTCCCATGGGTTTCAAGCTGTGCTCAGTTCTACCACCTTGGGGCGCGAGTGAACCGTACTCAGCCTCAGCAGCAGTTACGCTCCTACCTGTTTCACGTGGCGGGCTTTCTCATAAAATTTCCTTTGTGCAGATTTGAGACTAAACAAACTCTGAGAACCGTGGACGCCGAAACCCTCTCATTTCATAAGGAGACAGCAGCTGCAAGATGTAAGAGCTGTGTGGCCAGAAACCAGTCCGTCGGACATTTTTCCGAAATTCTTGCTCACACGTAAACAGCCCCTAAATTGGGGTATGTTTTTTCAAGTCACTTTTGTGTAGAGGTGCCAGATAAAACATCTGACGTCCTTTACATTTGATTATCAGATAAACAAACCGATGTCTTTAGTATGTCTCAAATACAGCTGCACTTGTCCAGCTGTCCAAACACCAGGGTCCACGAATGCTTCATCCTAGGAGCTGCTGTAGCACCTGGGCTCTCGGCGTGTTGCTGTCAGGACCCTATTATTTATAAACTCTGTCCGAATGAGAAAAACCCAGCCCATAAATCATACGCTCCAGCAGCTATTATGGATGGAGTCAGGACCAAACAGCCATTACCACAAGAATCGCAACCATTCATTAGGGTAAAATGAAGGCTCTCTTATTGTAAGTGGAAGGTGTAATTGGTCAGCTCTACCTTAAAGATCGTGCCCTGCACACGTTCACAATCCAGTAGATCAAGTGCTTGCGCCCATCTGTCGCTGATGAAAGCACGTGTCTGTGTAAGGGAGTCATAACCTCTGTGCTGTTGACTTTCGAGGCCAGTTGGACAATCAAACCATAAATCATCAGTTGCTTCCTCATCTGAGGCATCACATCACATTTCTTCCCAGGTAAACTAGTATTTCTCCATTTCTGGTTCCATTTCGTGGTGAGCTCCATCACAAATTGCATTTGCCAAACATACTGCTGGACAGGGAGATGAGTAAATTACGCCCCCCGTCCTTGACGTACCTACATTCTAGAAAGGCAGGCAAATGTGAAATGTAGTGTAGTACTGAGTGCTATAATGAGGGTAAATAAGCATGAACCACTATGAGCACGGGAGGGCCGTGGGAGACCAGCAAATTGGAAGTCAAAGATGAGAAGGTGAGGTAGAACCATATAGATGGGACAGCAGGATCAAAGTCTCAAACGTGTGAAATGCCATAATAGTGTGTTCAAGATACACTAGTTGAATAGTTTGGTGTTGCTTGGGTGTAAAATTCAAGACAGAGGAAAAAAATGATGAGAAAAAAAAAAAGCTAAGCTGGTGGGTGATGGGCATTGAGGAAGGCACTTGCTGGGATGAGCACCGAGTGTTGTATGTAAGCCAATTTGAAATAGATTATATTCATTAAAAAAAAAGCTAAACTACCAGAAAATAGAACAGAAAATAGAAAATAGAAACATAAAATAGAAAACTACCAGAAAAGCTTTAGGCAGAAACGCAGCACGGTCAGATGCAGGTTTTGGATAACGCTGTCTGGAGCAGTCTGGGAAGGGATGGGGGTGGAGTGCAGGGCAAGGGGAAAAGTGTACAAAGTCTGGCATCAGCAGCGCATGGTCCATACAGAAGACGGAGACAGTCTCGCCGAGGGTAATGAGGAAGGGAAAGAGGATCGGGGTTTGTGAAATATTTACAAGGTCAGATAGGCAAGATGTGGCTCCCTGTGTGTAAACGGTAGGAGGGAAAAGAAAAGAACGACGGCCCGTTTTCTAGCTTGGATGATCAGGTGGGTGAAAATTCTGCCAAATGAGACAGGAAGGCCCCCTCCGGTATTCTCAGACCGCATCCTGTGTGCATTCCTTTGTCATCACAGATTGAAATATGTCATTATTGTGTGCTTACTTGTTCAGTGGCAGCCTGCCCCTCTGGACTGAAAACGCAGGGGCGGGCGGAACCGCGTGAGGTCTGCAAGCCCTGGCGTCACCAGCATTGGCACTGGGGGGTGGCACGGAGTCAGCACACAGTGACTAGTCGGCAACGAGAAAGACAAATACTAAGTATGTAGAATGTTAAAAAAAAAAAAAAAAAGGAAAACAGGGACAGTGGGGAGGGCAAGAGACACAGGGAGACAGGGAAAAATTGGAAAAAGGGTATGGATCTTTTGTAAGATAAACAGGGTCTGAGGATCTAACGCACAACATGGTGACTGTAGTTGATAACACGAGAGCATGTAATCGAAAGTTGCTGAGAGTAGAAATTCAGTGTTCCCACACAGACAAAAAAGGTAAATATGTGAGGTGATAGACGTGATAATTAATGCAGGAATCCTTTCACAATGCATACATGTACCAAATCATCCTATACCTTAAATACCTTGCAACTTTGTTAATGAGATGTGAACAAAGCTGAATAAGTAAATAAATGCCAAAGATTACAGATTGAGAAAGGGAAGTACAAGAAAAAAGATACCAATTTAACAAATTGCTTTCTGGACACGGTCAGTCTGAAATGACTGTGCAAAAACCCAGGTGAGGATAATCAGAGGCAGCGGGCAACAAGTCTGAATCTCGAGGGAAGAATAGGTTTGGAGATAAAGATGTGAGTTTCTAGGAAGCGATAAAAAGCATGAAAATGAGAAGAGCGTCAGGAGCAGACCTAATGAGATTCAACAGTTAAAGGGATTTACTTCCTCCTACTTGGTGGGCAATTACCTTTGCCTTCACTGCCCCCTGGGCTGCTCACAGAGCTGGCATATGAGAGGCTCAGGCACACATTTCTAGGTTGTGCCCCAGGGAGGGTTCACCTGTGCCTTTATGACCTTCCCAAGGCAACACTGTATGCCTATAATATCTTTCTCCCCTGTTTTGCCAAGCCAGTTCTCCCAGGTTCTTTAAACAGCCCCTGAATTCTGTGAAATTCTCTTCCATGAAATCCTCCTAGGAACCACAGGATAGCAATTATCCTGAACACCCTAACCATCGAATCACAAATTGCCACTCTGCTTAATCAAGATGAACAAGTCTTATGATCTACCAGTTCTTTTTCCAGTTAGATATCTTTGTTTGCCGTTTACCTTTAAGATCAAATTGGGCCCGTGTTGATGTAAGCACCTGTTGTCTGTTGTTACTTGGTTTTTTGTTTCTATTCTGTTGTTTGTGCATTTGGCCACAGCAGGGGTCTGTGTGCTTTGACCTGGGACTGTACCCTGAAGAAACCACAGGCTACGTCAGGTAGGGTAACAGAACATCCTGGATTTTCAAGCACTGTTGTGCTGAAAATACCCTGTAACCAGGTGGTATGTCAAACTCTGCATTTTGGCTTGGAAAATGGGGTTAGGGCAGAAATGCTCTGTAGATTGTGTGGTATTTACAATTAGGCATTTAACATACGCTTTTTAGAAATAACCAAAACAAGGGGCATCTGGGTGGCTCGGTTAAGCGTCCGATTCTTGATTGCGGCTCAGGTCATGATCTCACAGTTTGTGAGACTGAGCCCTGTGTCGGGCTTCCTGCTGACAGTGCACAGCCTGCTTGGGATTCTCTCTCTGCCCCTCCCCCGCTCACACGTGTGCTCCCCACCCTCAAAAAAAAGAAAAAAAAAACTTAAAAAAAAAAAAAAGAACCAAAAAAGGAAGTTGAGCTTCCAAATTCCTAGCTTTGTCAAAAGCCGACAGGGTTTCTTTTTTTAAATATTTTTTTAATTTTTTTTTCAACGTTTATTTATTTTTGGGACAGAGAGAGACAGAGCATGAACGGGGGAGGGGCAGAGAGAGAGGGAGACACAGAATTGGAAACAGGCTCCAGGCTCTGAGCCATCAGCCCAGAGCCTGACTCGGGGCTCGAACTCCCGGACCGCGAGATCGTGACCTGGCTGAAGTCGGACGCTTAACCGACTGCGCCACCCAGGCGCCCCATTTTTTTTTTTAATATTTTTTTTAATTTTTTTTTCAACGTTTATTTATTTTTGGGACAGAGAGAGACAGAGCATGAACAGGCGAGGGGCAGAGAGAGAGGGAGACACAGAATCGGAAACAGGCTCCAGGCTCTGAGCCACAGGATTTCTTTACCTAGAAAGATTAAAAAGAAAATAATAGGGGCGCCTGGGTGGCTCAGTCGGTTAAGCGGCCGACTTCGGCTCAGGTCACGATCTCACGGTCCGTGAGTTCAAGCCCTGCATCGGGCTCTGTGCTGACAGCTCAGAGCCTGGAGGCTGTTTCAGATTCTGTGTCTCCCTCTCTCTGACCCTCCCACATTCATGCTCTGTCTCTCTCTCTGTCTCAAAAATAAATAAACATTAAAAAAAAAAGAAAATAATAGAGAAGATAATGTCTAAGGTCACTATGATAAATTTGTTTTTATGTCTATATGGCAATATAACTTTTCAGTGATGGATCAGTCAGGAATAAATTTATCTGCAAATCACAGGAAGCCTCCTTTTCCCTCATAACAAGTTCAGAGATAGGCAGTCCTTGTTAGCATAGTCGTGCCCAGAGGGACCCATTGAGACCGGGGTTCCTGCTACCTGTCCTCTCTGCCATCCTTAGTTATACTGCCTAGTCCTTACTTGTCATCTCATAGAGTGATTGCTGGTTGCTCCAAGTTTTGTATCCCGAGGACAGGGCGAAGGGGGTAGAGCAAGAGAGAAAAGAAACTTGTTTTAGGAAGGGAAGTCCTCCCCAGTGACTTTGACCTACATCTCACTGACCATTCCAGCTACAAGAGGACGGAGATCAAGTTTGTAGCTTTCACAGCTTCCACCACAGAGCCTGGCAAGAGGTGGGAGAAATAAAAATTGGGAACTGTCAGTATTTCAGACTTAATAAAATCTAAGTCACATTATTATATCTGCGTATTTCCTAAAATCTTGGGAGCATATTTTAATCTAATTTACATGTGCTGACGATTTCTATCTGCATAATTCTTAGAGTGATCTTATGTCGAAATTTCCCCCTCTATATGAGCAATATTACCCTCCTTTTCTATATGGTCTACTTTATCAAAGTGGGCTAGGAAAAGGATTAGAAAATATTTCCAGATGCTAGCTCAGGTAATTGGGTGAGTAGGTTTTATTTTTAACCACACGGTATTTTTTAAATTGGTTCCTGGAATTTTCCCCAGTGGTGGCAAGAATATCTTTGGTTGGCAAGCAACGGTACCATGGATAATTTTACCTATCTTCCCACATGTTTGCCCTGCTTGGTACGTTACATAAATTGGAGTACAGATGTAAAGTCAGAGAATGGGTTTTGTTTGTGTGGAGCCTTTTGCACAGAGAAGTGCTTTGTCTCCATCTAGCGGACAAACTCAGCAACGTCAGCCGTGGTTCTCAAGCCTGCTGCACTTCAGCATCACCAGTGGGGCTTGTAAACAATCAGGATACCAGGCCCCTCCCCAGACCAATTCAGTCCGGTCTGAGAAAGGACCCAGGCTTCAGTATTTGTGTGTGTGTGTGTGTGTGTGTTAGGTATATAGGTAATTCTAATGTGCAGTTAGCGCTAAGAACCACTGAGTTAGAAGCAGCTCTAAATTGGTGGATGCTGGACAATCATCCTTCCTCTAAGATTGCCATAAAGGAAAAAGAATAATCTATGCAGGTAAATTCTATACTATTCCAGAGGCCTTTTTCCACCTTCCAGAGAACTCGGCAAGTCGATGCTAAGAATAAAAGAAATCTAAATTTAAATTCCTTCCTGTGTGACTCTCCATATGAGGAGACAGAATGTGCCCTGTCCCTGGGCAAAATTGGCAAGCAGTCTCAACCTTATTTTAATAACTTATGTGTTTACAAATTTTACATACTTTCTCAATTCTCTCAAGAACCTATGAAAGTAGGTCTTCCTTCTGCGAGTGTCCACACTCATCCAAGACCAGATCCCTAAAGCATCTTAAGTGCCCACTCAAACCCTGTTTTCCCTTTAATCTTCTCTCATTAAAGCTTACTTTGCTGAACAGCACTGTATTGTATAATTGAAATTTCCTACTAGAACTTCAACTTGCTCACCAAAAAGGGGGAGAATATGTGAGGTGAGGGATGTGTTAACACGTTGGCAAGGGATCCTTTCACAATGTATACCTATATCAAATCATCACTTTGTACACTTTAAATATCTTACAATTTTGTCAATTATATCTCAAAGCTTGAAAACAGAAGGACCTGGGTAAAGATTCTAAAAGTATTTCATGTAATAGTCATGCAAGTTTTCTGTAATCTTGAAATTATTTACAAATGAAGTTTTTTTTTAAATAGTTTTTAAAACTTACTTTTCCAAGATCTGCTTTCTCAGCTTGCTTTTATTCCCCGATTACCGATTTACTGAATGTGCACTTGTCAAACACACAGTTGATAATCTTGCAAGGAAAATATATCAAAGGCATATATATAGGAGTTTTTAGTATACACATAGCATGGAGGATGCATCTTATTGCTTTTTACATATTCCAGAAGACATTCATATGAAGATAGATTCAAACTGGCCACTCTAATTCCCACTGATTTCTCACGTCCTCTGATCCCATCTCCTGACCACAGCCTTGAAGAAATCACTAGTTTTGCCTCTACTTTTGGCTTTGTCTTCCCATAACTAAAGACTTGAGTATCTTCTCATATGCATATTGACCATTGCTTGTATATTCTTTAGTGAAGGATCTGTTCAAGACTTTTACCAGATTTTTATTGGGTTGGTTGTGTTCTCATTACAATTTTATATATAATTCTTGTATTTCTCCCAGTGGCTCATATGCAATGTGTTTTTCCTACGATTTTCAAGATTGTGATTTCTCTTTCAAAATTTTCTCTTTACTGTTGGTTTTCAGTAGTTTCACTATGATCTTCCTAAGTGTAATCATTGGATTTATCTTAATTGGGGTTTACAGTTATTCGAAGTCCATGTTTCCTCATAAAACTTATACAATGGCCATTTTTCTTCAAATATACTTTTTCTGCCCTATTTTCATTTTTTTTAACCTTACGAATCTCCAATTAAATGTGTGTCAATCCATTTGATACTATTCTATAGGACCCTGAAGCTCTGTTCTTTCTTCAATCTCTTTTTTCCAGCTTGGGCAATTTAAATTGATCATTCTTTTGACATCTCTGCTGCTATAGCTCTCCAGTAATTTTTCATTTCACTTATCTTTTCTGATGTAACAACTCCATTTTCTTTTTCTTCATTCCTTCCATTTCTCCGCTGAGATTCCTTATGTCTACAGTCATTAAGATGACATTTCCTTTAAATCCCTGAACATGCACTTATGAGGTGCTTTAAAGTTTTTGATGGGCCGTGTCAAGCTTTGTTTTGACTGTGTCACACGTTATAAAACTTCTGTTACAGAACTTCTGTATCGTATCTTTCTCTGAAGGGTGTTGATTTCTGTCCCAGGAGGCATTTTGATTACTACTTTCAACCTTACATAGGCTTGGTTCTATGCTTTGTTAGTATGATTCTTTGGAAAGTACAAGGTGTATCTCAAACCCTTCTAATTTGGTAAACTCTGTCTCCCTTGCAAATCTTGTTGAGGCTTGATTTCAGACTATATTCAGGGACGCGGACACTTGTCTACATTTTGAGACCTGAAACAAGAAGGCAGTGTCACCTTGTTCAACCGTAGCTGGGAACATGCATCTTGGGCAACTAAAATTTTTTGCCACTCTGCACATGCCTGAGAAAGACTACAAAAGAGCCTAGAGTACTGACTTTGGAGTTACAAGGAAATTTTAGCAAATAGCAAATTTCCAAACATAATCTGTGAATGAGGATCAACTGAGGATATATTTTTAGCGTAATGAAGCCAGGTAACATAATGAAACATATTATTGCTTTAAAAGGCTGTGTTAACTATTTTGATGGAAATTTTTCCTAAACATGGTGTTGCTTGCTCTTAAGACTAAAGGTAACTTTTTTCCCCAAGTCAAGGTCATCACTATAATAAAATGAACAGTGATAAAATCCAATGAAACCTTTAAGGTTTTAGATATATAAATGTATGCTCTTAGATTTAAAACCCCATTTGGCAACAATTCTTGAGGCCTCTGCTTTGTTTTTTGCTTATTGATTTTTTTTAAAACCAAAAGCTCAATATACCTTAGCTATATGATCCCGAGAAAAGTAAACTTTATGTCTCAGTTTTCTTATCTTTAAGAAAATGCATTTCTAAGGTCCTTCCAGGTCTAAAATTTTGTACTTTCTAGCTATCAGTACTTTTTGGTCTCTAGATGCTTCCTTTCTTTCTGCTTCTGATCTTCTGTGTCCTAGAAAAAACAGGATTACTAACAAGACATTACTAACAAGACATTATAATTAAAAGACTTGAGATCTTTTCTAAATTATGTGCCTACAAATTCTAGCAGTGAGGAGACCTGTACACCCTACTCCTGGATCTTAGCTATAATCCAGACATGTAAAATCAGTTGTGTTTCCTAACAAATGAAGTAAAAACAATTCATAAAACACTGTTAAATAGAAGTAAACCAAATATCTGACCTGCGATGTATGTAAAAAAACCAAAAACAACAGCATCTTTCCCAGAACCTCACTGATCCTTATGCCTGAGATAAAAGGAAAATGCACACAGTTTGAAAAACTGTTATATAGCACAATGTATAAACTTGTCAAATCAGTAAGTTGTACACCTGAAACTAACGTCACATTGTGGGTCAACTATACTCAAACAAACAAAAAAAAAAAAAAAAAAGAGAGAGAGAGAGAAAGAAAAAAAGCTATTATAAAAAAGTCTTAGAGAAGTAGACAAATTGAGCTGTTGACATATTGTCTTTATTGAATTAAAATTATACTATGTATAAAATAGCAATGTGTACACAGAGGGATTTAATGCATCATCATATATACAATTCTCTTTGAAAAGTTAGCATACAAATTACAATGATTATGAACATAAAATTTATTAAAACATCCTCCAAAAGTGATTTATTTGGCTGTTTTAGTTCGAAGCCGTCGTTTAAGAATCTGATGATCACTCTCCTTTACTTTATGGTCCATCAAAATCTGAAATTAACAATTCCACAATTTTTTATAAATAAAAGCTTATTTATAATTTAATAAGATATTCATGTGCTTAATAACTGGAATAATAGGTACATTTTAATATTTTTTTGTCCTCTTGGCCTGCAGGTATACTAACCTTCAATAAAAAAGCATCATCTATAGTAACAGATTTTGTAAAGATTCTTTCAACATTACCTAACATAGAATTAAAATCATCTACCCTTTATATTGCATTCAGGACATATATATCTTGAAGTAATAACTGAAATATTTGGAGAGAAGTACCTTAAATAATTTTTAAGAAATTATCTTTCACAGCAACAAGTACAATAATCCCCCCTTATCTGTGGCACATATGTTCCAAGATCCCCAGTGGCTGTACCAAACCCTACGTATGCTGTTTTTTCCTATACATATACATACCTGTGACATAGTATAATTTGAAAGTTAGGCACATTATTATATTGACAATCACTAATAATGAAACAATTACAACAATATACTGTATAGTAAGTTACGTGAATGTTATCTCTTTCTAAATATGTTATCGTACTGTCCTCTCCCTTCTTCTTGAAATGACCAGAAATGATAAAATGCCTACGTGATGAGTGAGGTGAATGATGTAGGCATTGTGACATATAGGCTACTACTGACCTTCTGATAATACATCAGAAGGAGGATCATCTGCTTCCAGACTCCAGATGACCGTGGGTTACTGAAATCATGGAAAGTAAAACAAAGGATAAGAAAGGGCTACAGCATATAACTCAGAAAAGTAGAACGAGTATTATATTCCAACTAAGAAAAGAAAGAACTTCAGTGAAAGGAAGAAATCATGAACTAATCAGACAGATGGTGAAAAGTGACCAAGAAACTAGGATTTCCAACAGCATGTCCTAATTGACACCAATTCTTCACCACCTGCCTTCAAGTGTCTTGTATCTGATCACTGCTGTTGCAAAAAGTCTCTCTCTCCCCTGATTTCTCTGAGCCACTTCCTGCAGAAGCCTCCTCCTGTAATTACTTTTCTACTGTCACTTTCATCTACTGGGCAAATGCAAGCATGATGGGAAATTAGAACTCTCCCTGTAATAGCACAGACTGTTCTGAGTGAAGAGAATGAGTCATCGAGTCGGGATGACAAACTACAGTCTTTTCTTAAAAGAACCTGGAAGGCTTAGAGAAAAGGTGGGAGGAAATGACTGAATGTCAATTCTGCATTTTTACCAGGCCCACTTAGGCCAGATTTGTACAACTCCTGTGATAAAGTTAACAAGAAAAACAGGTGTTAGGAGCAAACAAATTGCTCGACAGTGATAATTCTGTTGATGGAATTAAAATTCCTCTGATGAGTTTACAAATGTAAATACATGACACTTGTATACGTTAATGCAGCACTTGTTTTAATTATTACAAATTTAACACATCACATAGCAAAAGTGTAACACTTAAAGCATTTCAGGAGATGTGATCTAAAGAATAAAAATTCGAACCATTGTAAAATTCAAACTGTATGAATACTTCAGAATTAAAAAGAGCATGAACAGTTTTACTTTCAAGAAAACGAAAGGAGTAGCTTACCACTTGGCCAGATATATCAATAGGAGATGAAATTTCATTTGTGTATAATTTCCGCTTGGCCCGTTTTGGTCGAGACACATTTTCTTTACTCACTTCTACATTTGAGAGCTTTGAAGAGCTCATCGTTTCAATTATCTTCTTTGCTATGAAAAAGAAAAGTTTAAATCCTAAAATAAATAACTTTCTAACTGGAAGGGTTTGAAATCCTTAATAAAGAAAAAAACATACCAAAGTAAAGAGAAAAGCACTGTAACTTAGAAATGGTGAAAGGACATGACTCGACAATTCGCAAAGAAAAAATCAAGTGCCTCATAAACACATGGCGTAACGATGAACAGCAAAAACAAAAAGGCAGATAAATAAAACATCATTTGACTAATGTTCAACATGGTGAAAGGTTTGGTAAATTACAGTACAACCAATAAGTGTCTTTAATGATTCAAAGAGGCTTATGCTGTTATAGCAAAAAGCAGGATCCATATATACTGGACCATGCAGCAGTACTCACGTGTAGAGATATCCACAATCAATATTAAGTCAAAGTAGTTTATAATCGTGAGCCCTTTGCTTATAGTTAACACACACACACACACACACACACACACACACACACACAGTAAAAGAAATCAAATTGTTAATGGTTGATTGTTTCTGGGAAGTGGAAAAAATTTTCAATTTCTTACTGTGTACATTTGTTTTTCTTTCTTTTTTTAAAATGTTTTATTTATTTTTGAGAGAGCACAAATGGGGGCGGGGGGCAGAGAGGGAGGGACAGAGGATCTGAAGTGGGCTCTGACCTGACAGCAGTGAACCTGATACGGGGCTTGACCTCACAAACTCTGAGATCATGACCTGAGCTGAAGCCGGATGCTCAACAACTGAGCCACCTAAGTGCCCGTATTTTTCTTTTTTCTTTTTTTTAAAGTTTATTTTATTTATTTATTTTGAGAGAGAGAGAGAGAGAGAGAGCAGGGGAGAGGGGCAAAGAGAGAAGCAAAGACAGAATCCCAAGCAGTCTCTACACTAAACAGCACAGAGCCCGACACACGGCTTGAACTCATGAACTGTGAGATCATGACCTGAGCCAAATCAAAAGACACTTAACCAACTGAACCACCCAGGCATCCCTACATTTGTTTGTTTTTCAACAGGTACATATTGATTTTAATAGAAAACATACTTCCAGTTAGGAAACCTGCTGGATAGAAAATCCATATACATATGATATTAGCTATATATTTTTTTTAATAGAAAAAAGGTTGAAGAAACATGCTAAATTGAAAGTCTCCTTGCTAAGGGTTAGGCTGGGCTTGAAAGAGCTGAGCTGCCAGATGTCAGAGTAGCCAGTTAAGTCAATAAGCCAAAATGAAAGCAACACTTAGGCCTTTAACCACTTACTGCAATAGAATAAGCAAGAGGCAAAACCTGCGAAAATGCGACTCGCACCCACCTTCCATCTTTCCCCAGGTGTGGTCTAGGTCAGAAGGATCGCCACACAAGTGGGGAGTCCTCTCACTGCCAAGGGAGTACTGAACAAAAACCTCTTGCCTTTGCTATTTTATGGACCTTAGGGCTGGAGACCAGAAGGAAGGGATAAGAGTGGAAAAGTAAAGTCTGAGTGGAGAAAAGTATCTTCCAGGTTCCCTCCCTTTTCCTGTCATGAGAAGGTCCTAGGAAGAGGTGCCTGAGGAATTTCTCTGCTGAGGGGCCCTAAAAAGGAGGCTCTGAATGAAGGCACCTCGGCGAGGACTGCGGGTATGTATAAGGGGATGGCTGGCCAGGGTCCTGAGTCCTTGACTGTAACTCCCTTCAGAGACTGCACTCTGCCTGGGGAGGGCAGCCTTTCCCACGAAAAAGCCATGAGGCCTAACAGGTAAAGATTACCTAACTGCCTATGGGTCAGCCTAAAAGGGGGGAAAAAAAAATCACACATAGGATTTTGGCCTGGAGCCCCAAACTCCCCACTACGATGTGCCAGCCACTATACTAAGGGCTGAGGATGTAAACCACACAAACACGTGGCATTTGTGAAGCTTATATTGCAGTGGAAAAGATAACACAAAAATTGTAGTTTAAATAATTCAATTTGCAGTTTGAAAGATCACTCTGGTGGCCATGCATTAGCGGGACAGGAGAGAGACAAAAGGGAAATGAAGGAAGACCAATGACACCAAGGAATGAAATAACAGTGGTTATCAAGAGCCACAGAATTCTAAAAATTAATCTCTATTTTTCCCCCTAGATTTCTAAGTGATCGACAACAGACACATAGTGTAGTTATAATCCAAAATTGGGGTATCTTATACTCCTAGAAGTAAGTTTCTAAAAATCCACACTAGGGGCATCTGGCTGACTCAGTCGGAATAGCATGTGACTCTTGATGTCAGGGTCATGAGTTCAAGCCCCATGCTGGGTGTAGAGATTAAATGAATGAAAAAAAAAAAATCCACACCTGCTGTACAGGTAGGGAAGCTGTTAGGAGCTGAGTCAACCAAGCAAGAAAGTCAATTACCATATGTGTGCTCCTTTCCTTGAAAACTTATTTTCCTTTACTATGTAAGTGCTATTCAATATAATTTAAACAAAATACCTAAGAATCTAAAATAACAAGTCCTACCGCTCTACATTTAAACATTTAACAGTTGCTGTTTGTCCCTCCAGATATCTTCTATGCCTATGCTAATTATAACTTTTAAAAAAGTACATGTCTTATAAAAAAAATACATATATACAAATGAGGTTTGGTAAGTCTAAAATTCCCATACTGTGCATGAAGCCAGCCAGACTACAGCAAACTCACAGGAGCACCTCGAAATAGTTTAAATTTTCAAAGAAAACAGTGACACTAGGGGCACCTGGGTGGCTCAGTTGATTAAGCGTCTGACTTCGGCTCAGGTCATGATCTCACCATTTGTGAGTTTGAGCCCTGTGTCGGGCTCTGTGCTGACAGCTCAGAGCCTGGAACCTGCTTCGGATTCTGTGTCTCCCTCTCTCTCTCTGCCCCTCCCTCCCATGCTTATGCTCTGTTTCTCTTTGTCTCTCCATAATAAATAAACGTTAAAAATTTTTTTCAGAAAGAAAGAAAACAGTGGCACTCGATAGCTCAAGGTAGTATTGTTTCAAATGGTAACATGTTACATTCCTTTTGATGATGATGTAATTTTACAAACTGGATTTTCAGAAGCTGAATTTTCAGTGGTTGTTTGGCCTTAGCATTAATGGATAAAATATTAGCTGTTTCTTTTTGGGTGTAGGGGAACAATGAAAAAAATTACCTAGACGTTAAAGGCACTGTGAACCAAGAAAGTTTGGGAACCTCTGTATTAAGTTTTTACAGGAAGTGTTTTTCCACAGCCTATTTGACTCAACTCAACTATCCCCTGCTTTTAATTTAGCTCAGTCCCTTTCCCTCATTCTCCTCACCGGTAGTCTCAATTTATCCCACAACTACCACTGAGGTTAAGTTGACAAAAATCCACTCCTCTGCCTGCCCCTTGTCCCCAGTAACCTCTCCACACTCTCCAAGCCAGATGCATATTACTACCCAGAATTGCCTACACATTCTCTACACTTTCCTGGTACTCTACCTGTGTTAAAACTGTTCCCTCTGGTAGATGTGTGTGTGCACATGTGTGAATACATATAAATGTATGTTTGTGTTTATGTGTGTGTGTATTTAGAAAAAGTATGTATCTTAGTATATATTTATACACAAATAATATGGCTATGTTATAAAGAAGAAAGCATTAAGCAATTGAACTCAAGAGATATTTCTAGAAATACATATATTTTTGATATATTTTGATATTTTTGATATATATGAATGGATAATGTTTGTCAATGCATAGAAAAAAATACTAGTAAGAATATATACCATAACAGAGTGATTATCTCTAGAGGGTGTAATCCTGCCAGCATTTCAATCCCAAGTTAAATCCCATCTCCTCAAAAAAAATAAAATTTTCCCTTAGCCTCTGAATCAAAAGAGCTCTCTTGCCTCCAATACTACCAAACTTTCTTGGATCCCTGTAACTACATTAAAGCAGACTGTTCTGGATGAAGTACAGTTGACCCTTGAACAGCACAGAACTTTGGGGTACCGACCCCTCCATAATGTTAAAAATCCACGTACAACTTTTGACTCTCCAAAAACTTAACTAATAGCCTTACATTTGATCAGAAGCTTTACTGATTAACATGGATTTTGTATGTAGTATATACTGTATTCCAACAATAAGCTAGAGAAAACAAAATATTAAGAAAATTATACACTTACAGTAACATAGTTAGCAAAAAACACCCACACATAAGTGGACCCATGCAGTTCAAGCCCATGTTGTTCAAGGGTCAACTGTACGTACGTACAGTTCTTTCTCCTCCTCTACAGCCAACACCTGAGCACACATCCTTTCACGCACCCTCCCATCGTACTTCACACAGGACAATGTCTATTCGAAATACGATAATCACTGTTGTTGAGTTTATATGCCAACCAGATATTAGAAAACACCTTATACCTAACATAAAAGGTCTTTTAATTAGTTTTCTGCAAACCTTTCGATTGAAGAATTGTTGGAGAATGTTGTAAGAAGTCTCCAAATTTCTGTAGTGTTCCTTCTTTTTTCTTAGTGGCCACGTTTGTACTAACTGTGGATGCCTGACTCCGTAAAGAGTATGTTTTTTTAGATGATGGGCGTGTGGAAACCTAAGGAAACAAACATTTTTTGTTACTGTTGATGAAAAATGTTAGAAGGAAACAGTTGTGACCACAGTGGAATTAAAGAGGCCAGACCCAGGTCACATTTGCAGGCAGGAAGCTCAGGATTAAGGGTATGAGGAGACGATGAAAGAGCCCAAGAATGGCAAATGGGTGTAACAGGCAGAACACGGACTCAGAAGTATCGAGAAGGGCCCGCTACTGGCCAAATGCTAAAGTTTATATTCTAAGCTGAATTAGATGAATAGGAAATGGAAGATAAATGAGTTATAACTGGAGAAAACTGAATTTCTGGGTAATTACTAATTAAATCTGACATTTTTATTTTTATATTTTACTTTATAACTGTAAATTAAGAAAATGGTCAATTTTGGATGAATGAAAAGACAAACCTTTTGATCCTTTTTGCCAGAGGAATTTCTATGCTCAGAAACAGGAGAGTTGAAATTAGTTCTGGGTGTAGCATTCTTCTTATTTTCATATTTCACCAAGTCCTAAAAATAATGAAATTCAGCACTGGTTAATTCCTTAACAATATTTTCTTTCTCTAGACTCAAAAGAAGAAAGATGATAGTTCTTAACCAAGGGTGATTTTGACCCCAGAGGACACTGATAATGTCCAGAGTTATTTTTGGTTGTCGTTGCTGGGGGGAGGGGGTTTTACTGGCAACTAGTGGTAGAGGCCAAGAATGCTACTAAATGCACAGGAGAGGCTTCCAAAACGGAGGTATATAAGCCTGAATGTCAATCACGCTGAAGCTGAGAATCCCTGACTGAAGGTATGACTTTCCCCCCCAACTTTATTGAGGTATTACTGACTATAGTATAACATATGTTGAGTTTAAGATGTACAACATGAGGATTTAATACACACATATATGGCAACGTGACTGAACACATGAATTTTTCACACACACACATCACAAATAATGAAGCTATATAAGCTAAATAAAAAATAGTAGAAAAGATAGCATCTTTTATTTGAACCCCATTTCCAAAATACAGCAATACACCTACACTTTCCTCAATTCGCAAATCATTCAGAGCATCTATGTTTGGCAGCATCAAAAACAAAACAGAACAAGATCAAGTGAAAATCTTCAGTATAAGCAGAGGCAAAATGCTAAAATCAAGAAATATAATTTATCTTCCCTATTAAATAGGCTTGACATATTACTTTTCTTTTCCCCACATCACCTCTCTTAGGAAAACGTCTCTTGTGGTATATTAACCGAATCAAACTGGTAAAAATCCTGGTTGTACCAAAGATTGTACGCGTAAAACGAAAAACAAAAAAAGGCAAGAAGAGAAGCAAAGATCATGACCGAACCTCAGAATTCAAGTTACAAAGTAGACCTCATAAGGGTGATAAGAAGCAGACCTCCTGAAAGGGGAAAGACAGATGGTAATCAATGTAAAACAAATGAAGAGTAAGAAGTCCCTCTTACTTGTAGTAAGCAAAAAAGAGCTCTCTGGAGTCTTCACTGGATTAGAATATAGCACTGCGTAAATGATTTTCATGAGGACCTTATTACAACACTCAGTTTCTTAAAGCATTGAAGAGCTAGTAAACATCAGGAACAAAATTTAAGTTTCTACATAATTCTACATCTACAATAATCTGCATATCTATTCTAAAAAACACATGGGGAGTATATTCCGATAGTAAAATGAAAATAATTGTGTTTTCACCCTGAGTACACAACCAATTTTTCATTTTCCTTCGAAAACAATGAATCAAGGAAAAGTCAACTTAACACAGATCATAATGAAACTACTTACTGTTTTAAAGTTATCTAAAATTTACTAAATATAAATTAAATATTGAATACAAAGTTAAGACTCTACAAAACAGTCATTAAAGGTGTTCTAGGTGTAGCAGGAAATATGCTAAATAATATTCACTTGGCAAATTTATTACCTGACAGAGAGCCTCAGGAGTATGGTTAATACTATTTCTACCCTTCCACCAGCTTGAAAATATACTACTCTTTAGAGGGGTAAAAAAAAAAAAAAAAAAGTTGAAGAACAAGTTATTGTGCTAGAGAGTTTATAATTAGTTTTAAATTTAAAACAAGTTACTGTTAAAATAAATACGACCATTTATTATGTATCCACCACATGTGGAACAAAAGCTAATAAGCATTTTAAACATATTGTCTCTAATCCCATATTTCCAAAAGAAGAAAACTGCAGCGCAGAAGTTTATGTGACTGGCCAAACCTGCTTGGCTAGGAGATGGCAGGAGGTTTGGTAACCCTACAATCAGAAATCTTTAGTAAGAAGAAGTAAAAAGTTTTTATCCTACCACTAAATAGAGGCCCAAATTTTAATATACTGGCTAACAGAAAAAGTCCCTCTTCCAAAACCTACTATGACCATAGAGACCTAAAGATTTTAGTTAAATAACAAGATTATACTCATGCGGTTTAGCCATTCAGTTTCTCTAATTTCTTTGTCAACTCTCTTCTACTGGAGGGAGAGTCACTAAGTTTGAAAAGGACTGGTATACTGAAGTAGCTCTCCAGTGAAATCCACCATCACTTGACCTATCAAAGCTTCAATGAAACAAGAGGTAAGCCATATATTTTAATAACCGCAAGCTTTTTGTTTGAGGACTATCAAACTATAATTATATTCTTAAAGAATATAAAATGTGCCATAAATTATGATTTTGGTCTCTAACAGCAGTGCTTATGAACAGGAGGACAGTATAGTAGTTTAACTATATAATAACTGAGCTTAAGGTTTGCTTGTTTTTTTTGTTTTTTTAATTTTTTTTCAACGTTTATTTATTTTTGGGACAGAGAGAGACAGAGCATGAACGGGGGAGGGGCAGAGAGAGAGGGAGACACAGAATCGGAAACAGGCTCCAGGCTCTGAGCCATCAGCCCAGAGCCTGACGCGGGGCTCGAACTCCCGGACCGCGAGATCGTGACCTGGCTGAAGTCGGACGCTTAACCGACTGCGCCACCCAGGCGCCCCAAGGTTTGCTTGTTAAATTCACTCATTAGTTAAGTACTTACCTCCTCCATTTCATTACTCTTCCTCTTCCGGGCCTTGGAAATCTTAACCGTCACTGGTAAGGCGCAACCGAGGTGTTTCACTGCCATTTTGTTTGGCCGTAAAGGTGTAAACTGAATCTCTAACTCAGGTTTTGGAAATCGAGTCGTTTGATTATTTTCTGTTGACACTTCACAAGAGTCAAGGACTACAGAGCCATCCTACAACAGAATTAAAAAGAACACAAATCTTATTTGCAGAATATGAATTTATGAATCGCAAAGAGTAAACTCTTTCAAATGCCCATCAAAGACAATGAATTGGAAACATTAAAAGTGCGCTGGGTCAAATTTACCACAGCAAGTACAAAAAGATGGAGTTACCATCTGCCCTCTCCAGATTTATACATGGTATATTAAAATCTAGGGAAACAGAGTAACAAATTGTTTGGAACATTCCTTTATAAATTTATATTGCTGCCCTAAAACCTCCTGATTCCAATTCCTATTTGTTGGACTCCAACAAATTGAGTTGGAGTCTCAATCCTTCCTTGAATCTGGGCTATCCTCATTAATGACTTCCACAACCAATAGGATGTGGTGGAAATAACATCACCATTCTGAGGCTTGACCGTAAGAGGAAGATTGTACCTTCCACCCTGTCCTCTTGGAAAAGGAACTTTCAGGACACTCCCCTATCTCAGAACCCAGCCACTGTGCTGTGAGAAGCCCAAGCACAGGGGGAGGCCGCAGGTAGGTCCAGCTAAGCTCCCAGAATCAACTATCCCCAGAATCAACCATCAACTACCTGAATGAATCATTTTATCAGACTTTAAGACAAGAGAGCATATTGGGGCGCCTGGGTGACTCAGCCAGTTAAGCATCCGACTTCAGCTCGGGTCATGATCTCATGGTTTGTGGGTTCGAGCCCTGCGTTGGGCTCTGTGCTGACAGTTCCGATCCTGGAGTCTATTTCAGATTCTATGTCTCCCCCTCTCTCTCTGCCCCTCCCCTGCTTGCACTCTGTCTCTCTCTCTTAAAAGTAAACATTTTTGGGGCGCCTGAGTGGCTTGGTCGGTTAAGCGTCTGACTTCAGCTCAGGTCATGATCTCACGGTCTGTGAGTTCGAGCCCCGCGTCGGGCTCTGGGCTGACAGCTCAGAGCCTGGAGCCTGTTTCAGATTCTGTGTCTCCCTCTCTCTCTGACCCTCCCCTGTTCATGCTCTGTCTCTCTCGGTCTCAAAAATAAATAAACGTTAAAAAAATAAAATAAAATAAATTTAAAAAAAAAGTAAACATTTTTTTAAAAAACCTATATTTAAGACAATAGAGCATATTGATTTCATGAAGGCAAAAAATATATACAAAATAGCATTAACAATACCATTCCCCCCAAACCGTGGAATATACAATAACTGCTGAAACTCTTAATAGGAATTGGAATCAGGAGGTTTTAGGGTAGCAATATAAATTTATAAAGAAATGTTCCATAAATGATTGCCTTTGCAGGAGTGACTAAGTGGCTCAGTCAGTTAAGAGTCGGACTTCAGCTCAGGTCATGATCTCACGGTTTGGGAGTCTGAGACCCACGTCAGGCTCTGTGCTGACAGCTCAGAGCCTGAAACCTGCTTCAGATTCTGTGTCTCCCTCTCTCTCTCTGCCCCTTCGCCACTAGTACTCTGTCTCCATCTCTCTCAAAAATAAATAAACAGTTAAAAATTTTTTTTAAAAATAACTGCCTTTGCAATCAAGATTAATCTTATTTATGAATCAACTCCAAACTTTTCTTCAAATGATATGATCTTAGTCTCTAAGGTCAATGCTAATTATTTGAAACTACCAAAAACTATCAAAGAAAGGCCAAGAGAAAAAAAGCGTCATGCCATTTCTCCATTTTAAAATGCCCTTCTCTTCCTATTCTCAGCTTGGTAAAATTCTATTCACCTTCAAGACTCAGTATGATGTTACATTCTCTAATCCACATCCACAGCCACTCGGGAAAAATTCATCATACCCTCCACAGGCAGGGTTCCTTCTTAGCAGTCTCTTCATGAGTCTTAGCCCATAAGATAAAGTCAAACAAATAGTCATTTATGTATCCGTTTTACTAGATTTTTTACTCCTTGAGGACAGCAATGTCTTGTGTTTGTAACCTCAGTGTTTAACAAGTTTCCCAATACTCAATGCTCCCAGTAATTGTGTTTAAAAAATAAACGTAAAAAAGGGAATTTCATCTTCAAAACTTTAAGTGTCATAAAATTTTTATCTATTGCATATATAATCTGAGAATCTCTATATTATCCGAAGTGATTCACAGAACCCTAAACCCACTGCAAATTAAGGAAACTCACCATGAGTTACTGAGATTTGGTAACAAAGTTATTAAATGGGCACAAAAAAAACCCCACCCAAACCACTATTTGAATAGAATGCTTATTATAAGGACCTCTTGGGACACCTGGGTGGCTCACTGGATGGGTGTCCAACTCTGATTTCGGCTCAGGTCATAATCTCACAGTTTGTAAAGCTGAGCCCCACATCAGGCTCCACGTTGACAGCACAGAGTCTGCTGTCAGGGATTCTGACAGGGATTCTCTCTCAAAATAAATAAACTTAAAAAAAAAAAAAAAGAAAAAGAAAAAAAAAGGACCTCTTATGAGGACAAATAATCATATTTATCTTTTGTAGGATTTCCTATTTCTGACCACCAAGTCTGTTTATATTAACAGATCTGTTGTTTGCAGTAAGTTTCATTTTGAGAGATTAATATCATTTGGGGATCTAATCTCCCAAAAGAATTTCACTTCTCAAAAGCCTTTAGGTTTTCCTTCCCACAGCCAAGAGCACATATAGCTAACTGCATAGCAAGGCACCTACTAACAATTGATTAAATTACACTTGCAAGTGTTATTTATTAATTAATGCTCACTGGTAAAGAGGGTAAAAAAGTAGACTGTGTTACCAAATGCCTACCTCTACATCATTCCTAGAAATTTCAAAACTTGCTGACTGAGGTTCAGTTTCAACTCTGCCAGGATCCACTGAACTTGTATGTCTAAGCTTGATATCCACGTCTTGTTCTTCCTAAGTAAGGAAATATAAAACAACAAGCCACTGTAACCAAAAATACATTAAAACACTTCACCTAAAGAATAGAAAATCAAGATTTGGGTGGATTATAACATGGAAGTAATTAAAGACTTCTTCAATGACCACCTAACTCTCCTTCCTCCTCTCTTTCATCATCAGAGACTCAGGAAAGGTTGGGCAACTTGCCAGCCTCTGAGTCTGGTTGGATGAGAAATCTGAAAAATCACTTTTAATTTCCAAGGTGTTTTACGTTTGTTTATTCTCTCATTTTACTTTCATTGGAACTCTCTCAGCTAGGTTTGTCAAGAATCATTATTCCTACTTTCTAAATGAGGAAACAGGGACCTAGAGATGTTAAATGACATGGCCAAGGTCTACACTAAGCTTGAAGTGTTGGAATGCCAACTGCTTTGATAACGCCATTGTGAAACACTAGGAGTCTTGAGAATAGAACTGTGGTATCAGGGGAGAAAAGACCATATTGATAGCTAAACCTTCTCTTGCTGCACACTTCATCCCATTTTCTCAGTTACAGGATATGTTCTACTGCTAAACCCTACTTAAGGAATCTATAAAGAAGAATCAGATTACATTTTTAAACTCGATAAAATTCTAACAGTGGTGGCCTTCTCACCACTGCCATCAAAAGCATAAGTCAAACATAAATTTATCTCTTATGCCATCTACCCATTATTGCCAAATAAAAAAGAATCCACTGAATCCGTAATGCGGAAAGCAACCAGCATGTATTGACTTCCACTGTGTTAAAAACTGCGCTAATTGTTTTACAAATACTTCCAATTTTCACAACTCTATTAGGAAGACATTACTATCTCTGTTTTAGATAAGTTCGGATATGATAAGTGATTTTCCCAAAGATCCCCAAACCACAATGACAGCAACAGATACCCAATTTTTCTAAGTTTCTAGTCTATGCTATTTATACCACATATTACTACCTCGTTTTTTAGCAGTCTTCCTCTTAGAATCATGAAGTCTTTTGTTGTGACAGACAGGCACACACATTCATTTTCCTATAGTCTGGAGGCTTTAGAGCAGCAGATTTTTGAGGTAGATCATTTATTCTGGAAAGACTAGTTTCAGATGTTTGATTTCACCAGGAAGTAACAATTCTCTGTGAAATGCAATCCTCTCTCCATGCAGGGTTCCCAACCCCAACGTAACATTACAAAAGTAATTCCTGAATGACTCACCATTGTGCTTATTTTCAAAACAATTCATACCTTTATATAGCAAACTTAGAGTGGGCCCAAGTACTTAAATATTACCAAGACTAATACTGAATCACATTTCCACATTTTAAAGGTAGATTAGGGACTAAATCACAAATTGTTTATTTTTTAATTACTCTACCTGGAAAATATGACCAAAATATTTCAGAAAGTACTATTTCTCAGTGGGTCACTGGCAAGTCAGTCGTAATGATAAACTCTGAAAACCTGAAATACATGAAAACTATCCAAATAATTTTTCAAACTCTGATTGCCCTGTGACCTATTGAAACTTACTTTTTTGTCCTCTAAGAGTTAATCAATTATCTTGAAAAATTCCTATGTTCAATAAAAAGAGGCACAGAAAGAATAAGATTCTATTCACCGTTTCAGAAGGCTTCAATGTGATCTTTTTTAATTGTTCAATTTCATTGTCTTTCTGTATGTTACTGGAGAGCAGTCCCTTCAGCTGTATTTCTAAAGCTGCGACCAGTTGATCGCGTTCTTCTCGCCACTTCTGAAGGTTATCATCTTTCTCTGCCAGTTGTACTGTAAGTACTTCCTAACCAGAAAATGGAGCAAACGTTATAAAACTAAAAATTTTTTGAAATTTTTATTAGAAATAACACAACCATGAATAAGACATGTACCAAATTACATGGTTTTGGCTAGATGCTTGTAAAACAAAATACATAATGCCTTTAAATATATTTAATGTCCACATGCTGTATTTATCACTATCCCACCTCATTTCAAAAATCAGCTTACTGGTCACTTCTTTCAATTCTTTCAACAATTATGGCTTTTAAACTAATACTAGCATTTCCCCCAATATTTTGGAAGTGAGAGGTAAAATTACAGTAAAACAAATGACAAAACTAATAGCAACAAATAACAGAGGAATGAAAATTTAAAATATCATTTTCAATGTCTTCAAAAACCATGAAATAGTGGTGAAGTAACAAAAATACATGCAAGACCTAAACATGAGAAGCTGCAAACCACTGCTGAGAGAAATTAAAAATGCTTCAATAAATGGAGAGATAATCTGTGCTCAGTGATCAAAAGACTCAATAATGTTAAGATGTCAGTCCTCCCTAAACAGATCTATAGATTCAGAGCAATTCTGATTGAAATCCAGGCAGGTACACATGTGTGTATGCATGTGTGCATGCGTGTGAGTGTGTGTGGAAACGGGAAAGCTCACTATCAAAGTTATGTGGAAATGCAAATGATCCAGGAGAGTCAAAATTATTTTGAAAATGAAGAACAAAGTAGGAGCAAACACATTGTCATTTCAAGCCTACTATGATAATCAGGACAGTGTGATACTGGAATACACTGCGATCAGTGGAACAGAAAAGAGGGTTCATTAAGTGCATGGTCAACGGACAATCTACAATAATGCCAAAGAAAGAACAGTCTTTTCAACAAAGATTGCTTACAATAGCCAAATGGAAAAAAAAAAAAACAAAAAAAACAAAAACCCAAACCTAATCTCATCCCATATACAAAAATTAACACTTAGCCAACTGATTTATGATAAAAGTGGCAGAGCAGTGAGAAAGAAACAGTTTTTTCCAATGAATACCACCAGGAAAATTGGTAATCCACATTAAAAACAAATCTGGATGCCTCACTCACTCCAACACAACACTCAATACTGGAATCAAAATATGAAAGGTAACACCTTAACAGGAAATGGTATGAGAACATCTTCATGTCTTTGAGGTTAATAAAGGAAAAGATTGGGAAAATGAACTGAAGAATATTTAAGAACTTATATTCATAAAAAGGCATTAAGAGAGTAAAAAGTAAACCAGAGACTGAAGAAAGGCACTTGAAACACATGACAAAGGGCTTCTAACCAGAAAGTATAAGGAGCTCCTATGTATCAAGTAGAAAAAGCCAAACAGTCAGATAGGAAAAAGGCAAGGGGACCTGTATGTAACCTTCAACTTCATTAGTACTCAGGGAAAAGCACCTTAAAATCATAAGAAATAACCAACACCACCATATGTTGGTAGGAATATACAGCAACTCCAGTACTAGAATATAAATGGGTACAGCTACTTTGAAAACCTGACATTCTACCAGAGTCCCACACATGTATACCCTATCATCCAACACTTCTGTTCTTGGGTAAATATGCAATAGAAATGCATGCACATGTGCACTGAAAGAAATGTGTAAAAAAATGTTTATAAGAGAATTTACTCATAATAGCTCAAAACAGAAAATAATACACATATCTTCAACATTAAAATGATTAGGCCGTGGTATATGCATACACTGCAATATTCAGCAAAGACAATGGACTAATTCCAGCTCCGTGTGGCATGAATAATTCTCACAAACATAATAGTGACAGAAGCCAAGTACAAACAAATGCATCCCATACATTTCCATTTACATAAAATTCAAAAATGGTCAAAACTAAAGTACAACATTAAAAGACCCAATAGTTGGGGCACCTGTGTGGCTCAGTCAGTTAAGCATCCCATTCCTGATTTCCGCTCAGGTCATGACCCCACAGTTCATGAGTTCAAGCCCCGCATCTGGCTCTGTGCTAACAATACAGAGCCTGCTTAGGATTCTGTCTCCCTCACTCTCTGCCCCTCCCCCACTTGCGTGCGCGCGTGTGCGCGCTCTCTCTCTCTCTCACAATAAATAAAAATTAAAAAAAAAAAAAGAAATAGAAGACGACCCTTCTGAGGTACCTCTGGAGTAATCTTTCTTGAACTGGATGGTACTTAAGTAGATACTGATTTTACAAATATTTCCCGAACTATTGTTTGTTTACTTACTGTATTATATGTGACAATTTTAAAAATTAACAATTTATATACCTTAAAATGGGAGAAACATACATCCTAGATATGATGGTAAAGAAATGTATGGGAGAAAGAAGGAAGCTAGCTTTCTCAAGGATTGCAAAGTAGGTTTCCTTGCTAGCATTGCTGCCAATGACTGGGACCACTGACTGAGAAAGAAAATAGCCCTGATTCCTGTTTTTAAATTGGAGTGACTCAAAGCCAGTAGTTTGATTTCACTTCTTGCCTCTTACTATTGCCCAGGAAGGAATGATGGGCTATGGGACAGGAGCAGAGAACTAGAAGCAACCTTTCCTTTTAAGACAAATGTAGCAGCAGAATCCTGCTCAACCCACCACTTCCTGAGGATACCTTCAATCACATGGAATTGGCACATGAAATACATTACCATCTCAGAGCCGTAGTAACAACAAGTGTTAGTCTCACATGATTTAGCATATGACCAAAAGAGTCAAGACTCTAAGGAAATGACAACTAATGTCATATTGTATTCCAGATGAGATTCTGGACCCAGAAAAAGACATTAGAGGGAAAACTGATGAAATTCTAATAAGGTCCACAATTTAGCTAACAGCACTGCAATAATGTTAATTTGTTGGTTCTGATCCTTGTACTGTTGTTATGTAAGGTGCTAACATCAGAAGTTAGTGGTTAAGTATACAGGAACACTCTGTATAAGTTTTGCAACTTTCCTATAAATAAAATGATTTCAAAATAAAAAGGTAAAATTATTTTAAAAATTTAGTGGGAAAATCACCCTTACCTTATGGAAAATTAACATCCTATTTTTATAGGAAAGCTTAGCTATTATCTATAAAATTCTGTCATAAACAAAAAAATACCAGCAATGACAATGTGATACTGCCCAGTTACTATGATAGTAAAGAGAAAACGAGGTTTTCATTTAAAGACAGCGTCAATGTGTCGCTCAAGAGTTTTCCTAGGACCAATGATGCCTTTTAACTTCTTTTTTTTCTGTTGGCAACATAAGGTGCCAAACATACTAAGCAGTCAATTAAAACAGGAGGGGAAGAATAAGCTAAGATAGAATGCTATAAGAGCTACAGCTGGTCAATGTAAAACTGAAGGTCATTTCTACCTGTAGTCTTCTAGAAACTATTTGGTTGGCTTTTTAAAAGTCCTGATAAAATCAGCTTATGAGGTAAAATACACACACCATGTTAGTAGAATCTACAGTTGAAAATGCAAAATCTTATAATATAGTAAGGATCACCACTGTAGCAATCAAAAGGAAGAGACGTTTAAGTTCTGTATCCAGATACTGAGATGTAATTAGGCATTTTCCCAACCTGCTAAATGGGCTGAAAAAAGTTAAAATAAGAACATAAGTGAACTTCAAAATTGGGACAGAAAAGTCATCTTACAAATAGACTGCTTTTTAAAAAAAGCCAAGAAAATCAGGCAGCCATGTAAAGACTGGTAAGAACCCCAGGGATAAATTTAACAAACCAAAGAAAGCTGGTAAAATACATCAAAGATAAAGTATAATTGTTACCCACCAGTTCATTTTGTTGCTTTAAACAACGCTCTCTGTCTTCAGCATATTTTTTCATCTCTTTGTTTCGTAGATTCTCAGCTTCTTTTGCTTGAGTGATAAGCATCATTTTTTCTTCTAGCCATTTCTTTCTATCAGCTTTATATTTATGTTCAGATTCCTATATATATAAATAGTACAAGTAACTATCACATGCTGAATAAGTAATAGTTGGTAAATGTATTTTTATAACATATTCATATAACCCATCACTTTTTTTACTTTTTGAAAACTTAAAAATAAGCATTTTTCACTAAACAATGATAAGAACAGAGTTTATTTTGGATTATAGAATGAATGCTGCTGGTTTCCTTTTCTAAATGGACTTCATTTTATAAACTTTATTTTGCTATGAAGTCCATTTAAGGACTCTCCTTCATCAGTGACCTTAAGAAATAAACAACTTCTATTTCTGAAAGAGTTACAAAGACCCAAGTCTTTCTAAACACCAGAAAACAAACAAAAAAAAAGACTTGGTTTGTGATGGTTTTCTTTTTTTTTTTAATTTTTTAATATTTATTTATTTTGAGAGAGAGAGAGAGAGAGAGTGTAAACAGGGGAGGGGCAGAGAGAGAAGGAGACACATAATCTGAAGCAGGCTCCAGGCTCTGAGCTATTAGTACAGAGCCTGACACGGGGCTTGAACCCACAAACCGTGAGATCGTGACCTGAGCCAAAGTTGGACGCTTAACTGACTGGGCCACCCAGGGGCCCCCATGATGGACATTTCTAATTGCATGATATCAAAATTAATTTATTCCTGGGTATACAGGATGCCAAATAAAAAACAACTTGTACAACAGGACGTTTATTAATTTGAGGAACACTGGGAATAGCTAGACTGAAGTAATTTCCTTTCCAGAATTAGAAAGTTTACAATCTAAGATATGTGATTACGTCATTTGAGGACAACATAAAATAAACCAATATGAACTTAATATGAACATTCTCAATATAGTTAATATATTTTTTCATAAATAATGCAGTATTTACTTTGTTTTAGCTGCTTTGGGGTTTTCCCAACAGCAAGGGTAAATTTTAGAATACAAATTAACAGTTAACAAAAGAAAATATTCTTTATTTATTCAGTATCTGATTATATACGTAGCATGAGTTTAAGAAAAACATTTAGGTACAGCCAACTTTTAAAAATCATTATTATGCTTTCTTCAATTTTAAAACCAGTCCTTTCTAATCAAATGTAGAAAATTTTAAGTAGTATTTGGTAAACCCCATTAGAAAAATATTTCCCCCATATGTTGTATGCCTTACAGTATTTAGAGTTGAACATGGAAAAAATATAAACACAAAACAGAGTATCTTCTATATGATGCAGTTTCAAATATATTCCAGTGTCCACATACACAACTGTATTCTTTTCCAACTTCATAACTGAAAATTAAAATGATTATTTACAAAATAATCTTCCTAACAGTCCTCTTCCCCACAGCAGAATTTGATGACTCAGAAGCTTAAGGAGTAGAAAAATAGGTACAAACACATAAGAAGTTGTGATTTAAGAATTAGATATATAGAATGTAAAAATGAACACCCAACCACTGTATTTTCCTAGGCACTAACAGTGATTTGTATCTTGAGAATTTCCACGCTATGTCATTTCAGTGTATACTGAAAAATTATACCTATATGCTAACATTTCCCAGGAGTATTTCACCCATATCTAAATTAATTATAAACTATTTGCCAAATTCTCTCTCATGAGAAATACAATGGAGAGATACATACACACATAAAATCGTACCTGTAACTCATCCTGAAGCTTACTGAGCTTTTCACTAAGTACATCTGTGTTATCCTCAAGTTCTTTATTTGACCTTTGATTACTTCTGTCTTCCAGATCTTTGCATTTTTCCTTCCATTTTTCCAATTCTAATTTGAAAACATAAATTTATTTTTTAAAGCATATGAAAAAGTTATACCATACAGAGATACCTGTGGCATGAGACACAGACAAGAATCAGCAGAACCCAGAAGAAAAAACATAAACCCAGATGAGAACAGAGCCAATTCCAAGGACTTCATTTTTAAGAGTTCTTACCAAATCCAAATTCTTAGAGAAGAGAAAGTACAAGGACCTCTCAAGAACCCACTGAATAGTGTTCAGAGTATACAGTGTTAAATACATCTTAACCTTAATTATGTAGGAAACTTCTCAAAAATAAAAAATAAAATAAACCGTGATGGTATTCTGAAGGATAGAATCAGGGTATTTACTGACATAAACATATAAGATGATACTAAAAAGCTGGACAGAGGTGAAACTCGATTGAGAAATTTATTCTTACGTCTGGGAAACATTACAAGCTATCATCCAGTTATTATGAAAGTGTCCTTATTCCTTCTTTACTACATATAATTTTACTTAGACAAAACAATTTTCACCACAATGGAAAACAGCAAGTGATAGGACATTAGGAAAACACGCCAATACTTTTATTATACTCAACTCCTTCTAAAAGGGAAAGAAATCTAGGAAAATACAGAGAAGAAAATACAGACCTTGAGATATTTAAGCAACCATGTTTTACCTGTGGCCAGTCTTTCGGCTTCCTCTAACTTCACCTCGAGCACTTGATCTTGTTCTGCCTGAGTTTGTTCCTGTTCTTCCAATGTCATTCGCATGTCCTCAATTATTTTCTCTTTAACATTTAGATCTAAAAATTTGAGGAGAACATTTTAGAAACTACTAACATGTACATCTAGCTATCCAATTTTTCTTGAGTTCTTCTAAAATTAAAATACACTTTTATTAACTATAATAGAATCTGAGTTCCACATAAAAGCTTTGTCTTGTTCACTGCTGTACCTCAATGCCTAGAACAGTACTGGCAGATATGAAGCACTAAATAGGTATCTGACATACAGATAGATACTTGAATGATTGCAAGAATGGATGGATGGAAAAGAAACTCTTTTCAGATAAAATTAACAATTTTTTATAATATCAAACTATTGGTACTAATAAACACAAATCTCGGGGCTTAGAAAAACCATTATTTGCAAAACATTCATTTTCAGTATAATATTCTCAAACCAAAAGTAAAACATTTACCCCCTAAAAACAGAAAGGGCTCAATCCCAATTTGACTTTTTTTTTTTTTTTTAGATCTCAAGTAATTATTTTTTTCTACAAAAATTGCCAAAGCCAAATATTTACTTCTAGTATTTTTTAAAAAAAAACAGCTCTTCAGGGGCGCCTGGGTGGCGCAGTCGGTTAAGCGTCCGACTTCAGCCAGGTCACGATCTTGTGGTCCGGGAGTTCGAGCCCCGCGTCAGGCTCTGGGCTGATGGCTCAGAGCCTGGAGCCTGTTTCCGATTCTGTGTCTCCCTCTACCTCTGCCCCTCCCCCGTTCATGCTCTGTCTCTCTCTGTCCCAAAAATAAATAAACGTTGAAAAAAAAAATTAAAAAAAAACAAAAAAAAACAACAAAAAAAAACAGCTCTTCAGGAATGACTGTGCTATTAGCCTTACCAAAATTGTTTCTGGCCCTTAAAAAATGACAATAATGACATAAACAATTCTATTTTAATGCTGCCTGCCAGAAAGAGGGAAAAAGGAAAACGTGGCCTCTGGTGACGGCCACATTTGTAGCAGGGCACTACTACAAAACTTACCAAAACTATTATTACTGACGCCAGAGTTAATAAACCTCTAGATGCATACAGTTCAACCTCAGGTCACTGAACATTAAAAATGACAAAAATCTCAAAAGGCCTTCTCAAAGTGCACATAAAGCAATTAAGAAAATAAAGACAAAACACTAAGAAAACATTATATGAGTAATTTTTAGTATTTCTGTCCATTTATGTAAGCTGCCAGGAGTGCTAATAAAACAGAATTCCTCCTAGGATCAAAAGGAGTCTTAGTATTATTATCTAAACTCTTTCTTTTAAAAAGTATGATTTGCAAATATATTCAGATTATACAATTAATTAATTAAAAGTTTATTCAAAGAACCCCTTCTCTCTTCCACCCTAGATTTTACTCTAAACTAGAAGGCTAGAAAGAAAAAGGTTTAAGTATCTAGTTACCAATTAGGAACGTCCCAGGACACCAATGACAATTTCACTAATGACTATTATTATTTGAAAGGTAGGTGCAGTTAAAAAAAAGAAAGAATTATTTTATCAGTCACTACCTCCAATAATAGACACTTCATTTCAGGAAGCAATCCAGAAATACACAACTAATAAAATGAAATAAAGCAGCATGAGGACAGCTAGGAGACAGCTATCTCTTCACTGCTATCTAAAGATAGCCGTGAGCTGCCACCGCTAAATAAATGACTGTCAAATAAGCCAGCAACCAAGCATTAAGCATTGAGGGGAGAGCGTCACTAGAGCTATGGTGTCCTAGGAAGGCTTCAAAGAATAAAGGCTTCAACATAACATTTGTGAACAAGTAGGAAGTAGAAAAAAGGGCCATCACGTACATGAGGCCAGGGAGAGAAATAAATATAAATGCCATCAAAGACTCCAGACTAGAAATACTCACTTATTGATAGTTAAAATTTATTTCAGAATATATACCAGATGTACACGGACCAACTACAGAAGCATGAAACCACAGGACACCAGTTTCACATATCACACTGGCAAAAGTCCGAAGTTTGGTAACACCTGATACTGGCAAAATGTGGGGAAACGGGCATTCTATACACTATTTTACTGTGAATATAAACTAGTTTAATCACTTTAGGGAGCAATTTAGCAATATTTATCAAAATTTCAAATACTCATCATTTGGGCCAACAATTACACTGCTGAGACTTTTCCTTACAAATATATTTACATGTATCCACACTTTTGTACAAATTTATTCATGGTAATGTCTATAATAACAAAAAAACAATGTCTGAAATAACCAAAAGTATTTTTTTCATCAAAAGAGTTCATATTACTGGACACTAGATTATAAATGTGTTGTTAATTTTCTTAAGTATGATACTGTATTTAGGTAAGATGATTCCTTACCTTATGAATTTCATGATAAAGTATTTAAGCGTAAAGTATCATTGATGCCTGCAAGTATCTTTCAAGTTGCTCAGTTTTATACATGCATATTAGAGAAAGAGACAAGAGCCAGAGACAGATGCAAATGTGACAAAATATTTAAAAACAGTGAATCTAATAAAGGGTATTCAGGTGATCTTTACTTTCTGATTCCTTCACAAATGTTTATTTCTTAATTAAAATTTGAGAAAAATAGGAATAATGATTCCTACTTTATAAGCAATTGAAATTGTACCTTAAATTAGCATATAATATTCTCTACTAGATTTTGACATTATGTTTCATTTAGGATCAACACCATATCTTCAGGCAAATGAAGGACTCCGCTCCTTGCAATAGTGTATATTAAAATCAGTTTTATCTCCTCTATCCTAATAAATTTTATTACATTACTTAAGGCTTTCTTTCAAGGGAATAAAATTTTCTTTTCCCATTAAAAAAGGGGGGGGGGGGTGCCGCCTAGGTGGCTCAGTTGGTTGGGCGTCCAACTTCGCCTCAGGTCATGATCTAACCATTCGTGGGTTCGAGCCCGATGTCAGACTCTGTGCTGACAGCTCAGACAGCAGCTTGGAGCCTGCTTCAGATTCTGTGTCTCCCTCTCTCTCTGCCCCTCCCCCACTCTCTCTCTCTCAAAAATGAACATAAAAAAAAGGTCATATTAAATACAGTATGATATATCAATATCAATAAAATGTAATACTATTTAGCCTTTTAAAATAAAGGTTAAGGGGCACCTGGGTGGCTCAGTCAGTTGAATGTCCGACTCTTGGTTTTGGCTCAGGTTGTGATCCCAGGGTCATGGGATGAGCATTGGAGCCTGCTTGGGATTCTCTCTCTTTCTCTCTCTGCCCCTTTCCCCAATCTTTCTCTCTCTCAAATAAAATAAAATTACAAAGTTAAAAAGGGGGGGGGGGGGGGGAAGGTAAAGTAAGATCTGTGTGTGATTATATGGAAAAATTTCTCAAAACTTCCCAAATATGTAGAGACTTATTGTTTTAGTTAGTGATTTCTTCTGGGGTATTTTTCTTGAGATCATATATTTCCAAAGGAAATGTGTGGTCTTGTATTTGCCTTCTTTATCACAGGAATAGAGGCAAATAGAGCAGGTCACAATAAGAGAACAAAACAAATTAGTCTGGATAGAGCAGTAAAGTTATATTAGGCTAGAAAAAGGTAGACTAAAATCCCTAGCTAGAGGGTAAAAGTTAGTGTAGGCAATATGAAAGGATTGAAAAATTTTAATAGGAAAATGACAATGAAAGAAGAGTTTTAGAAAAATCGAATCTAGCTGTGTTGCTATACGAGTGAGTTTGACATAAAACCTGGCAACGAGCTAGGACAAATATGAGGAGTAAAAAGAAGTAAAGTAACTTAGGTACTACTTCTGAGGGTGTGGGAAGACAATATTATTTAAAGTCTAAAAGCAAAGATAGTCAAACATTTTCTGCAAAGGGTGAGATAACAATTATTTTAAGGGACTATAACAACTATTTACCTCTGCCGCTGTAATATAAAAGCAGCCAGACAATACAAGAGAATGTGTTGCTATGTTCCAAAACTACTTAAAAAATTAGGCAGTAAACTGGATTTGGTCAGAAGACTTCCATTTCCTAATCCCTGGTCTAAACAATGGAAATCGTAGACATCAGTAACAGAGATCCAGAAAGTTAAAGCAGTTTGAGCACAGACATTCACATTCAGAATTTAATAAGACTTCAAAAACTTCAGCATAGGAAAAGAAAATTGTAGACCAATATCCCATATGAAAATAGTTGCAAAACCTCAACAGAGTACAGCAAACTAAGCCCAGCAACATATAAAAAGCATTATACACCATGACCAAGTGGGATTTATCCCAGGCATGCAAGTTTAGTTCAACATATGAAAACCAATCAATGCAATACACCTAATTAATTAAGAATAAAACCATACAATTGTCTCGATGGGATGCAGAAAAAGACATTTGACAAAATTCAACACATTTTAATGATAAAAACACCCTATGAACTAGGAACAGAAAGAAGGGAACAAACTTCCACAACCTGATAAAAAGCATCTACAAAAACCCAACACCTAACATTATACATAGTGGTTAAAGAATGAAAACTTTCTCCCTACAATCAGGAATAAGACAAAAATGTCCACGCTCATCACTTTTATTTAACACTGTTCTGGAGGTTTTAGCCAGAGCACTTAAACAAGAACAAGAAATAAAAGTCAAAAAGAATGAAAACAAAGAAGTAAAACCACCTTTATTTGCAGATGACATGATACTGTACATAAGAAGAGACAGAAAGAAAGAAAACCCTATTAGAGTTCATAAAGTAGTTCAGCAAGTTTACAAGATACAAGGTAAATATAATTAAATCTATTGTGTTTCTATATACTAGCAATTAACAATCCAAAAAATGGTATTAAGGAAACAATTCCATTTTCAATAGCATTACAAAGAATAAAACAGTTAGAAATGAATTAACAAAAGATGTGCAAAATGTATACACTAAAAAATAAAAAATATCACTGAAAGGAATTATAGAAGGCCTAGCTAAATGAAAAGATGTTCCACATTTGGTTGACAATTTCCCCAAACAGATCCTCAAGATAGAACACAATTTCCATTAAAATTCTAGCTGGCTTGTTTGCAGAAAATGACAAGCTGATTCTAAAATTCATGCGCAAATGCAATGAACCCAAAATAGCCAAAATAACACTTCCTAATTTCAGAACTTACTGTAAAACTATAATAACAAAACTTTCAATAACAATGGCATTGAAAGTCCAGAAATAAACCCTTACATTGATGATCAACTGATTTTCAACAAAGGTGCAAAGACAATGCAGTGGGGGAAAGAAGAGTCTTTCCAAAAATTGGTTCTGGGACAACTGAATCTTCATATGTAAAATTAAGTTAGACACCCCTACCTTACACCATATACAAAACTATAACTCAAGTAGATTAACTCAAAATGAATCAAAAATCTAAATATAAGAGCTAAAAGCTTAAAACTCTTAGAAGAAAACACAGATGACTTTGGATTAAGCAACAGTTTCTTAGACATGATACCTAAAATACAATCAGTCAAAACAGATAAATGGGACTTCATCCAAAACTTTTATGCATCAAAGGACACAATCAAGGGAGTGAAAAACAACCCACAGAATGGGAGAAAACATTTGCAAATCTATCTGATAAGTCATGTATCCAGAATATATAAAGAAGTCTTACAACACCATAATAAAAAGACAAATAACCCAAATGAAACATGGGCAAAGGACTTCAATTTCTCCAAAGATATACAAGTGGCCTATAGCACAAGACAAGATGCTCAATACCAATAGTCATTAGGGAAATGCAAATCAAAATCACAATGACATAACTTTATACCTACCTGCATGTTAGGTTAGTGTCCCCCCCCACAAAATTCATGGCCACCTACGATGAATATGACCTTATTTGAAAATAGAGTAGTTGCAGATATAAGCAAGTTAAGAATAAGGTAAACTAGATTAGAGTGGGCCCTAAATCCAATATGACTGGTCTTCTTTTAAGAAGAGGGTAATTTGGACAGAGACACATAGGGAGAAGACACCAGTACAGACACACCAATAAGAAAGATGGCCATGTTCCCTATCCCCACTCATCACGCTCTCTCTCTGTCTTAAAAATAAGTTAAGCATTAAAAAATTAAAAAAAAAAAAAAAAAAAAAAGGGTGCACCCGGATGGGTCAGTCAGTGGAGCGTCCTACTTGGGCTCAGGTCATGATCTCACAGTTTGTGAGTTCGAGCTCCGTGTCGGACTCTGTGCTGACAGCTCAGAGCCTGGAACCTGCTTCAGATTCTGTGTCTCCCTTTCTCTCTGCCCCATCCCCACTCATACTCTGTCTTAAAAATAAGTAAAACAGGGGCGCCTGGGTGGCGCAGTCGGTTAAGCGTCCGACTTCAGCCAGGTCACGATCTCGCGGTCCGTGAGTTCGAGCCCCGCGTCGGGCTCTGGGCTGATGGCTCAGAGCCTGGAGCCTGCTTCCGATTCTGTGTCTCCCTCTCTCTCTCTGCCCCTCCCCCGTTCATGCTCTGTCTCTCTCTGTCCCAAAAATAAATAAACGTTGAAGAAAAAAAAAAAAAAGTAAAACATTAAAAAAACTAAAAAAAAAAAACAAAAACCAGAAAGATGGCCATGTTAAAACAGAGACAGATTGAAGTTATGCTGCCATAAGCCAATGAACACAAAGGACTGCCATCAAGCATTAGAAATCAGAAGAGACAAGGAAAGATTCTTCCCCAGAACCTTCAAAAGAAGCATATCCCTATCAATACCTTCAGATTTCTTGCTTTCAGGGCCGTGAGAAAAGAAACTTCCATTGTCTTAAGCACCAAGTTTGTGATACTTTGTTAGAACAGCCCTAGGAAACTAATACTATAAATTTTTAAATCAAAAATAACAAATTCTGGTAACCATTTGGAGAGCTTTCATTCACTGTTGGTAAGAATGTAAAATGGTATAGCCATTGAGGGAAAATTTCATGGTTCCTCAAAAAATTACAGAGCTATCATCGTATGACCCAGTAGTTCCACTCCTGGATATATATCTCCAAGAGAACTGAAAACATATGTCCACCCCAAAATTTATACACAAATAGTCATAAAAGCCAAAAAGTAAAAATAACCCGTGTCCATCAACGGATATATAAATAAAATGTGGTATATTTGTTATGATGGAATATTATTCAGCCATAAAAAGGAATATAGTACTGATACATGCTACAGTATGGATGAAACTTGAAAACATGCTAAGGGAAAGAAGTGAGACACAAAAGGCCACATATTGTATGCATCCATTTCATGAAATGTCTGCAACAGGCAAAGCCAGAGACAGAAAGTATGTTAGTAGATGACAGGGACTGAGGATTGACAGCTAATGGGTATAGGGTTTCTTTTTTGGGTGATGAAAATGTTCTGGAATTAGATAATGATAGTGATTGTACAACCCTGTGAATTTACTAAAATGCACTCAGCATTACACTTTTAAAAGGTAATTATTAGGTATTATAGCTCAATTTTTAAAACAAGAATTTTATACTAAGATAGCTAAGTAAATCGCACTCAGTGTTTAAATGGACATATAGAAGCCAAAGTGAAAATGCCCTTTGTGTTTGTTGGGGAATGAAATCACAGGAGTGAATGAACTCTCAAGTGAGAAAACAAAAGGAACAAAGAGGATGAGGCCTTCGTTAGGAAAGTTGCCACAGTGGCTGAGGCTCATTCTGAGAGACAGGCAGCAACTGGTACAGAACATATCACAACAGCTGAGACAAGTCTCAAAAGGGGGGAAGCTACATATTTACCATCTTATTTAGAAAAAAATATACTCACACACAATAAATGGTACATAAAAAATGAAAAGGAGGAAAAAGAGAAGAGTGAATAATTATGTCAAAATAAAAGAAAGGACAAAGGAAAGGAGGGATTGCAAAAAGCTAATAGATTTGAAAATACGTAGGTTATAAGTGACTTGGGAGCAAGTTTCAAGAGCATGGAAGTCAGATTAAAGTTGTCAAAATGGGCCTATGCCACAGTTCTCAATACTGTGCAACGAGAGGAAAAATTAAAATATGATAGAAACTATATCCTGGTCCAAGGGCATGCTTTTTCAGAATAGCTAAGATCTATTCACATTTATCAACAATAACAAAAGAGTCAAAGTAAAGAAAATCCCTAAAAGCATTATAGAAATAAGAAATGTTAAGGGACAAAAGCCTAAAAAGGCAGGCAGGAGAAAATAGGACAGTGTGCAGATAGATACACAGTATATTTATGCATACACACACTCAAATATTTGATCCTAGTTAATCCCACAAATGTCCAAATCATCTAAACAAATAATCTGGTTGACCTACCCCTTCTTTTTAGTTGGCCAAATACAAATATCATGAATTAGTGAAGAGAATCTGAAACTTAAGAATGAAACAGACCTACGTTCAAATCCCAGCTCTACTAACCACACAACTAAGAGATTGAGGGATGAGTGACGGGCAGTAGAGGGATGCACATAATATCACAAATAGAAAGATGGATCATCTACAAAGGTAATTTTACATTTCAAATTTAAAAGTAAAATTTGAGTAAAAAAAGCACAATTCAGCACATAAGATGTGAAGCTGAAGTACTTCATGGTTTTTAAAAACTTTTTAAAAATATTTTAATTTTAAAGATGTTTTACTTGACATATATTCTTACATGATTTTGCTAGAAATCTATTCCATTCATTGTGACCTATGTAACCGACTTTGTTTTTCAGAAAATAGTGGCCATTATCTAGAAATCAATATTCCTTTAACTGAGCATTTTTTAATGTTTTATTTTTCTAAGAATAAACTTTACGTTGACAAGTTACTTATTAGGATCAATGCTTTTCTGTGGCGCCTGGGTGGCTCAGCTGGTTAAGCGTCTGGGACTCTTGATTTTGGCGCAGGTCATGATCTCATGGTATCGTGAATTCGAGCCCTGCATCAGGCTCTGTGCTGACTGCACAGAGACTGCTTGGGATTCTCTCTCCCTTTCTCTCTCTGCCCCTCTCCTGCTTGTGCTCTGTCTCTCTCAAAACAAATAAATAAACTAAAAAAAAAAAAAAAAAAAAAAAAAAAAAAAAATCAATGCTTTTCTCTTTTGATACAGTTACATCTTATGTTGACCTTACTTTATAATTTTCAGAGGAAAATGCTAAATCAATTGTTATGCAGTTATTTTAGTACCGGAAATAGAGATTTGCTCCTGACCTTTGCATACTCTCTCATACTGTTGTATAGCTTCTTTCACATTCTGATTATTTAACTGCTCCTGCAAAATGAAACAACAGGAATTAAATGCAAATGTAACTAAAATGCACACCAATATTTAATATTGGGATTTAAAAATAAGGCTCAATGTTAGGTTTGAAATCTCTCTCCTACAAGGCTGATTACTAGTCTCAAACTTCCAAGTTTTTTCACCTTGGAGAAAAGGGCAGGGTGAGAGTAGTAATAAGAAAAACAAAAACAAAAACAACTTGATACCTTTAATCTACCTCAAAGTTACTGCCCAGTCATTTTATTTACTCAATATTTTAAGCTACCAGGTTTCTCTTATACACCACAAAAGTAGAAATGAGGATATGGAGGCTCACTATACATTTAACAATAGAAGGAACAAGGAAAACCATAAAAAAAAGTTCCCTATCAATAAACTTAAAAAGCTGAAAAAATAGGGTCCTCCAAACCCTCTACATAGAAAGTAGCTGGGAAGTTTGAAAAAAATAACAGAAGCCACAAAGGCAAGACTAAATTATGGACACTGGAAATCTTCCAATTCTAGTTTTAACCTACCTGGTAATCCTTCATTCCCTGTCTCATTCAGTGTCAACACTATCTCCTTACTTTATAAATTTTACAATGAATCATTACAGAACCTGGAAATCTCTGAATCCTATTATGAAAGTACAGGCTGCTTTATTAGGATTACATTCAGTTAAAAATTAAATCATGTGTTGGGGCACCTGGGTGGCTCAGTCAGTTGAGCATCTGACTTCGGCTCAGGTCATGACATCGTTTGTGAGTTCCAGCCTCGCGTCGGGCTCTGTGCTGACAGCTCAGAGCCTAGAGCCTGCGTCAGATTCTGTGTCTCCCTCTCTCTCTCTCTGCCCCTCCCCCTGCTCACGCCCTGTTTCACTCTCTCTCTCTCTCTCTCTTTCAAGAAATAAACATTAAAAAAAATTTAAATCATGTGTTTATATCTGAATATTCATTGGTTTGCTTCATTTAAAAGCAAACATGCAAAGAATACAACAAATCCATTCTTTTTATTGTTGCCCAATCTACTTAATTGATGTCAAGCAAAATATAATCACTTATAAAGGGATTTTGCTTTTTAAGTGTCCTTTTGAAAAATATTTTTTTTAGAACATGAGCTTCACTTTCTTTTTACTTTTTATTTTGAAATGATTTTAGATTCACAAAAGAGTTGCAAAGATAGAAGAGATCTCCTGTATAACCTCCACGTAGCTTCCCCTAATGTTAACTCTTACATTATCAAAGTACATTTATTTAAAAATTGCAAAACACTGGACAGAAGAATGAGCAGTTGAGTCTCCATTCTCTATTATTTAAAATATGGAAAAAATCATCTTTGTATGAAAAAAGAAATTAGCACTGATGCAATAATGCTAATGAACACTACAGACTTTATTTGGATTTCACCAGTTTCTCCAGTGACATCCTTTTTCTCTTCTAGGATCCCATACAGGATCGAAGATTGCATTTAGCAATCATTTCCCCTTAGTCTCCTCTATTCTGTGAGAATTCCTTGGTAATCTTTTTCTTTAATAACCTTGACACTTTTTACTGGTCGGGTATTTTGTAGAACATCCTCAGTTTGGGTTTGTCTGATGTTTTCTCCTAATTAAACTGAGATTATGGATTTGGGGGTAAAATACCACATGAGATGGCCCTGCCCTTCTGGACACATCCTATCGGGAAGCACATGGTCTCAACATGACTTACTACTGGTGACGCTATTCTTGAACACCTGGTTAAGGTGCTACCTGCCAGGTTTCTCTACTGTAAAGATACTACCTTTTCCTTTCCGTACTCTATTCATTAGAAGCAAATCACTATGGCCATACTTAATTTTAAGTAATTAAAAAAAATTTTAGATTCCAGAAATAGCCAAAAGAGAATTTGTTGTAAGAATGGATACATTTAAGTAGATACTAAAATACACCAACAAAATCTACTTAAACTATTTTAAAAACAAAACTGTTACCTTGAGTTGCTGAATGGTTCGCTGTTTCATATCTATTTCCTGAGAACACTGGTTTTTCTTTTTCTCCAGTTCATTGATTTTCATTCTCAGCAATTTCTCCTCATCACGCATTACAGATACCTACAAAGTAATGTTTATAAAACAAATTAAATGTTTTTTATAATACTAACTGCTTTTTGTTGTTTAAAATTCATGGCCACTGGTTCAAAGATTCATATCCTTTAAAACCCATTAGAAAAATTACAGAGTCTAACATACTATGATATGGCCTCAAATTATAGAAAATGTCTTAATACACTAAAGGAGAGTGCATATGAAAAGATCACTTTCTTCTTATAATATTTTAAGAATTTCAAATTCTCTAAGTGCTCTAAAAAAGAATCAACATAGCACCTTGCAACAGCAAAATCATTATCACAGAAAAATCAATAGAGATACTCTATGAGGAAAATACTGGCTCAGGTTTCCAAGGTTTACTGAGTAATGGGATCAGTAATACAAGAAATACTTTAAAAGCTAACAATGGCCCACAGAGGATGAAAATGGAACAATCATAAGATCAAAAGTTATCCGGGGCGCCTGGGTGGCGCAGTCGGTTAAGCGTCCGACTTCAGCCAGGTCACGATCTCGCGGTCCGTGAGTTCGAGCCCCGCGTCAGGCTCTGGGCTGATGGCTCAGAGCCTGGAGCCTGTTTCCGATTCTGTGTCTCCCTCTCTCTCTACCCCTCCCCCGTTCATGCTCTGTCTCTCTCTGTCCCAAAAATAAATAAACACGTTGGAAAAAAATTTTAAAAAAAAAGATCAAAAGTTATCCACGCAAGTGAAGGTCAACTGATTGATTACTGGTAACATAATTCTACAATTCTCTACCAATCCTAGAGATCTCATAAAATGAAGGCTATAAACTGAAAAAAGCTCCCCTTCATAAAAAGCATGGAAATACCATAATAGTAGCTCTGAGTGGTTTGGTTTCAGGGAATTTTTACATTTCTTTTTAGGCTTTCTGAATGTTCCAAATTTACTACACAATAGATACATATTACCTTTATAATCATACATTAATATTATTTTTATTTTGTTTAAAAAATATGGGACTTAGAGTAATAAAACCATCCTTACCAATTTTACAGCCATAAACTATCAGCCAACAAGAAATAAAGACTGTGTGCTGCACCAATATGCACATAAGGACCACCTTAGTTTCCATCCTGGCTCTATCATTTGTTAGCTAAGTGAACTTGGACAAGTTAGATCTCTCAGTACATGTTTCCTTATCCATTAAATGGAAGTTAAAAACAATGCCTACCCCTAATATGTCTGAGAATTAAATGAGATGTTATATGTAAACTCAGAATAACTGACCCAGAGTAAGCTATTATTGTTGTTGTCATTATTATTATTTACATTGACACTACATATTATTTTGAAAAAGAAAAAATACCCTTAATAACCATCATTAGGGTAACAGTGGTCATCTATACAATAAAACATAAAAAGAGATACCCTTGTAAATAGTGGTGTGAAAAAAAATCTCAAAACTAGAGTTAAAAAGCAATATTTATATATACATGATTCCATTTATAAAAATAGACACATACAAGCATACACAGCAGTTACATACATATATTAAGTCAAATGCATACACAAAGATCTAAAAAAACATAGATGGACTGGCAAGAGTGGTCATGTTTAAATGGAAGAGAGAAATGAGAAATGTTAAGAAATATTTCCAAATAATATATACAATTAAGTTTTTAATTAGAAAAAGGAGCTATTATTTAATTGGAAAAATGAGCTATTATTTAAGTAGCTGGTTCCATGTGAATAGAAGTTAATTATACCATCCTTGAGAATGTTTACTGATAATCATGGTGCTCAGAAATAGTACCTTAAACCAGGAAGTTACGTGTCTAGAAAACGAAGGATCCAAATCTTCTGAGTAACGAACAAATGCTTTTCCAAATTATACCACATTGGTTTTAGCTTACTGATCTAAGAATTTTCCTATTATCTAATTATAGTTTAGGTCATCTTTACTGTCTAACATTCCTTATCTAATCTACCATTAAAATATTTGTCACGTAACTTCGAAATTTTCTGTATATACTTATATGAAACTCCATAGGTTTTTACATTTTACCTATGGTGGTATGATTTATATTTTCCTTCCACTGATTAAAAACGTTGTTATATTTCCCTTATTATAATGAATACATACTATAAGATATTAATAAATGCAACAATAGAGCTTTAAGAGTGTTACCTATGCCACTGCCTAAGTTAATCAAAATATGTAGTATTTTTATATATTTCCTTGCAGTCTATATTTTAATGCAGATTGTTCACAAACATTTAATCTTACCATATACACTTGACCCTTGAACAATACAGAGGTTAGGGATACATATCTTCTATGCAGTCAAAAACTGACATATTACTTTTTAATTTTCTTTATGTTTACTTATTTAATTTTTGAGAGATAGAGAGAAAAAGAGAGAGAGCAAAGAGAGAACAAGCCAGGGAGAGTCAGAGAGAGAGGGAGATTGAAATCCCAATCAGGCTTCACACTTTCAGCACAGAGCCTGACACAGGGCTCGAACTCATGAACTGTGAGCTCATGACCTGAGCCAAAACCAGGAGTCGAACACTTAACGACTGAGCCACCTAGGTGCCCCGACATATTACTTTTGACTCTTCAAAACCCTGACCATGGGCCTTACCAATATCATAAAGTCAATGAACACATGTGTATGTTATATGTATTATATACTGTGTTCTTACAATAAAGTAAGGCTAGAGAAAAGAAAAAAGTGGACCTGCACAGCTCAAATTTATCTGTTCAGGTTTGACTATATATAAAATTGGGTTCACTTTCTATTATTTAATATTATAACACAAGCATTTTCCCATATTATCATGAAAGCTTAGCTCTTAACTTTGTACTTAAATCAGAATCCTGCTATTTATACTGATGATTCTGAAAACTTTATAAATTATAAATTGTGCTGATGAAACAATGAGAAATACAATTTACACATCTCTACAAATCACTATAAATGAAGAAACAGAACTTAGGCCAAAGCTTCCAGGCATCACAGTGCTTAAGGAACTGGCAGAGAAAGAAAAGAACTTCTATCCATAAAAAGTGCAGAGGGGAACTGGGTCCATAGCAAGAGCTTCACTCCCCCTTCCTTTTCTTTACTAGACAGACCTAATGGTCATGAAAATTGTTGCTTACTTAATCAGAAAGTTCATATCCATTCTAACTTTTTTATTCATTTTTAATTTACATTAATGCTATCTTATTATGGGAATTTTTTTACACTAAATAATAAACTATTCCAGAACTTCAATTTCAAATGGTTTAGAATAAACTAACCAATCCTCTGTTGAAAAAATATATATATACTGGATGAAAAAAAAATAAATTTAATCTTTTTAAATGCATTGAAGAATTAGCAAAAAAAAAAGTTAAGAAATACAGAGATAAAAACTGAGTGAAAATAAGAATCATAGAAATAAGTGGAGCACTGACAGATGCTGGCTTTTAAGTACATTTGAAAAATGAAGTGGTCTGGTTTTCAAAAGAATGGTAAAAAATAAAACTATTAGGGGCGCCTGGGTGGCGCAGTCGGTTAAGCGTCCGACTTCAGCCAGGTCACGATCTCGCGGTCCGTGAGTTCGAGCCCCGCGTCGGGCTCTGTGCTGACTGCTCAGAGCCTGGAGCCTGTTTCCGATTCTGTGTCTCCCTCTCTCTCTGACCCTCCCCTGTTCATGCTCTGTCTCTCTCTGTCCCAAAAATAAATTAAAAATGTTGAAAAAAAAAATAAAAAAAAAAAAAAATAAAAATAAAACTATTAAAATAAAGAACTTCAGGCTCAGACAGTTAAGTGTGTGACTTCGGCTCAGGTTATGATCTCACGGTTTGTGGGTTTGAGCCCCACGTCGGGCTCTGTGCTGACAGCTTGGAGCCTGCAGCCTATTTTGGATTCTGTGTCTCCCTTTCTCTCTGCCCTTCCCCCACTTGTGCCCTGCCTGTCTCTCTGTCTCTCTGTCTCTCTCTCTCTCACCCTCTCTCTCTCTCTCTCTCAAAAATAAATATTAAAAAAAAGATTTTAAATAAAGAACTTCAATCATCAAAAGACGACAAAACAGAAGATATTTGTGACGTATTTAACTGACAAAGAATCAAGAATAAAGAAATACTACACACTAATTTAAAAAAAAAAAAGCACAATTAAGAGAAAATATTAACAAATGATTTCACAGAGTAGTTAGTAACCAGAACAGACAAATAGCCAATAAACACATGAATAGATGCTGGACTTAATTAATTATCAGAGGAATGCAATTCCAAATGGCAATAATACCCCTTCACATCGTCTGATGCAACAATTCCACCCCTTGGAATAGAAACTCTCACACAAGTATATGCACAGGCATGTATAAAAGAGGAATGCTGCTTCTACAGCAAAAAAACAGAAACAAAAAACAAACCTAAATGGCAATAGGAGAATGGATAAATAAATAGCAGAAGGTCACACAAGGGTGTATTATACAGCAGTAAAAGTGATTATTACAATATACATAAATGAATCTCAGAAATATGATGTGAAAAATAAAAAGTCTCAGAAAAATACAATATACTTAGAGATAAAGAATAAATATGGTTTTAAATTATATTTTTAGAAGGTAAGAAAGATTAAACACAAAACGTTCAATGTAGTAACTTCTATGGAGGTAGGAAGCATAAGTAGGGATGGGGCCCACAAGCATTTGCTATATCAATTTCTTCAGACCAGACACATTTAAGTATTCTTTTTAACTAACTCAAAGTAATAATAAAAAATAATTCTTTAAAACCATTTCAGCTTTGGGGCACCTGGGTGGCTCAGTCAGTTGAGCACCTAACTTCCGCTCAGGTCATGATTTCACAATTCATGAGTTCGAGCCCCATGTCGGGCTCTGTGCTGACAGCTCAGAGCCTGGAGCCTGCTTCAGATTCTCTGTCTCCCTCTCTCTCTGCCCCTCCCCTGCTCTCACTGTCTCTGTCTCTCTCAAAAATAAATACACATTAAAAAAATAATAATAAAAAAATTAAAAATTGTTTCAGCTTTTAGGGGTGCCTGGCTGGCTCAGTTGGGAGAGCATGCAACTCTCAATCTTGGGGTTATGGGTTCAAGCCCTACACTGGGTGTAGAGATTACTTAAAAATAAAAAGCTTAAAATTAAAAAAAAAAACAAAGAAAACCACATTTATTAAAAAAAAAACAACTTTCAGCTTTAGAAAAACTCTAGGTACAAGACAAAATCAAGAAGTCATGAAAGAAAAATAAATAAATTTAAATACATGAAAATCAAAATTTGCTCTAAGGCAAAAAAAGAACCCTATTAAGAAAAACAGCAATGAGGAGAAGGGGTCTTCAATTCATATCTTTAAAAAGGCTAATTTCGGGGCGCCTGGGTGGCTCAGTCGGTTAAGCGTGGGACTTCAGCCAGGTCACGATCTCGCGGTCCGTGAGTTCGAGCCCCGCGTCGGGCTCTGGGCTGATGGCTCAGAGCCTGGAGCCTGTTTCCGATTCTGTGTCTCCCTCTCTCTCTGCCCCTTCCCCGTTCATGCTCTGTCTCTCTCTGTCCCAAAAATAAATAAACGTTGAAAAAAAAAATTTTTTTTTAATAAATAAATAAATAAAAAGGCTAATTTCCTAAATATGTAATAAGCTCCTATAAAGCAAAAATAATTGAAAAAAAAACAGAAAAATCAATAACCCAAATTAAAAGGCCAAAGATATGAATACACAGTTCATAGAAAAAAATATAAATGGCTTTTAAACAAAAACATGCTCACTCATAATTAGAAAAATGCAAATTAAATTACTGTGAGATACATACTTTACCTGTCAAATTAGCAAATATCAAAAAGTATGATAAAATACTACTTTGTGGATTAGGGTGGAAAAAATATTCTCTTATTCTCATAATTACCTCTGGCTTACAAATTGGCATTGAGAGTATCAGAATTACAAATGCATCAAAATTACAAATGCACAAACCAGTGAATCATAAATTCTACTTTTGGGAATTTATGTATCACAGAATTTCTTGTAAATGTTCAAATGACTTTGCTGCATAAGCTCAATCAGCAGAAGACAAAATTATCTGAATTGTCTAATAATACAGGACCAATTAACTAATGGCAAATACAGTTTGTAGTCATAAAATAGTTCATTTGGAGATTCTTTTTTTTTTTTTAAATGTTTATTTACTATTGAGAGAGAGAAACAGAGTGTGAGGGTGGCGGGACAGAAAGAGAGACAGACACAGAATCCGAAGCAGGCTCTAGGCTCTGAGCTGTCAGCACAGAGTCCAACGTGGGGCTCAAACCCTTGAACCATGAAATCGTGACCTGAGTGGAAGTCGGACACTCAACTGACTGAGCCACCCAGGCGCCCCTGGAGATTCTTGACATTATCCTGATATGAGAAGACAGCCAAGATGCACTATTAAGTGAAAAAACTAAGATTCACAACAGTGTCTATAGGATATTTTCATTTTTTTTTTTTTTTTTTACAGAAAGAGAAGAAAGAAGGCTAGAGAGAGGAAGAAGTAAAGAGAAAGTAACTGGTATCGTTTGATGCCTTGGAGAGAAACTTGATGGCTAGGAAGGAGGGAGTTTTTTTTCTCACTGTATATACTTTTGTGTATTTTGTACTTGCAATCAGTGATTACATTTCCTATTTTAATATTAAACTAATAAAAACTTGTTACAACTATACTGCATACACTTATGAATATTATCTGCAAACAAGTTTCATTTTTACTTCTGGGGGAACTTGAACTTGGCAGTGCTTAAAAGAAAAAAAGATTCTAATCCTATATGAGGCACATTTTTTTCTTTTTTTGAGATTTATTAAGTTTTTTATTTTAATTCCAGGATAATTAACATACAGTTATATTCGTTTCAGGTGTACAAAGTAGCGATTCAGCAATTCTACACATTACCCCGTGCTTATGATGATTAGTGGACTCTTAATCCCCCTCACCTATTTCACCTATTTCCCCATCAACCTCCCCCACATATTTTTCTTAACGTTGAACATTCCTGTTTGTTGAAGCTGGCTAAATTTTCTTCTGTGAAATAAGTTTTCTCAGCATTTTAAGAAAAATTATGGAGTTGGTAAATGTTCTGTTTCATTCTAAAATCTGTGTCTAAAAAATGTGCCATGGAAGGGAAACAATCGTTGTTATTTAAGTTGGCCATACAACTTTTGAAATAACCTACCTCTTTCTGTACTTGCTCAATCTGTTTTTTCGCATCAGCCAGTTTCTCTTTCAGCTCAGCATAGTCTTCTTCCTTCCTCTGAAGATCTGCTTTCAGATTCTGGGTAAGAGCAGCGCTTGCAGAGAGCTCCTCTTTCAACCTAAAGAACACAAATCATGTTCTATAGTGACCACCACTAGACACATACGATCATATGTGTAACTGCTAACGATCTACCAAATTCTCTATTTTCACAAACCTGGAATGTCCAATGAGTCCTTCAGAGAGGATTTCATGTGATTTTATAAACAGATTTTTGCACACAACTTTGGGTTCCAAAGGTCTATTTGAACAAAGTTCAAGTTCTGTACTCATCATACATGCTATATTGTATTAGATTAAGTTATGCCCATCTATTATTTAAAAGCTACATAGGAAAACCAATAAAATAAATGCTTTGCACATTTTTAAATATTTTAATAACATTTATCTTACTTTTCTGCTTTTTGCCGGTGGGTTTCATTTTCTTCTTCCTTTAACTGAAGTGAATGCTTTGCATCTTGCAAATTATTTGTTAATTGTGCGATTTCTTCTTTCAACTTGATTTCCTTTTCACTTAAATCTTTGGTGTTTTTAATAGAATCCTGAAGATTTGCTTGAAATTCCTTCAGACTTCTCTCTAGCTTTGAGATGATAGATTCCTTTTCCAATATTTCTTGTTCTAACTTGGCTGAACGACTACATTCATCTTTGTGAGTTTCTAAGATTGCTTTAAGTTCCTTTATTTTCATCTTATAGCAAGTAACATCTTGTGTAAGTTCTGAAAGTGCTCTCTTCCCTTCAACTACATGCCGTACTTGAACATCAAGAGAAATGTTTTTTTCTTGCAATTCTTGTTTCAGCTGTTGTATAAGATTTTCTTTTTCTTTCAGTAGGTCACCTTGATTTTTATTCTCCCTCTCCTCTGTTTTTAGCCTATTGTTTTCATCCATACAGCCTCTTAATTCTGCCTGTACTTTTTCTATCTGTTGTTCCAATTCCTGGATCTGATGACTTTTTTTGGAAGAGGCTTTTACAATCTCCTTACACTCTTCCCAAATGGCCTCAATACTAGAGTGGAAAGAACTTTCCCTACCGAGTTCTTGAATATGATATTCGTTAACCTGCTTACTTACCAAATCATCATTATCTAAAAGGTGTAACTGTGTATTCTGTAAATTATCCTCTTGAAAGCCACTTGACAGATCCCGGAGATTGAGTAAATCTATGTTTGCGATCTGAGAAACTGAATCAAGCATTCGTAGTTCATCTATTTTTGCTTGCATTGCTTTTATTTGTGAAACATTAGTTGTGATATTTTTTCTAGCGGTTTCTATTTCCTTTGACATTTTCTCAATCTTTTCCTCCTGTTCTTGATTTATACCTCTCAGCACATGTAATTCAGAAATTGCATTATCATAATTTGACTGAATTTGCTGGACCTCAATATTTAAAGTCAAACTCTTCTTTTCAGAAAAAGAAAGTTCCTGCTGCAAACTAATGATCTTTTTGTTTAATTCTGCTTTTTCTTCCTTTTCATTTTTAAGTTCATTCTCAGCCATGAGTAGACATGTTTTCAGTTCTTCATTATTTTCTTGTAAAATTCTAATGCCTTCCTCATCTTCTGAAATGGTCTTCTGCACTTCTTCACTTTTCTTTTCATCTTCAGTTGGAGTTACATGGATAGGTCCTTTAAAAATAAGAAAACTGTTATTAATCTAGCAAACATTAATAAAACCAAAAAATTACCCTATGGGCCAATATTAAAACATACAAAAAATATGAAAGCAAACTTTTAATGAGAAACAGAAACAGGGCATCGAGTGAAAAAGTAAAAACAGGTTGCAAAACATACACCCACATAAGCCCATTGATGTAAAAATTATAGTTCCTTAAATTAATGCAGAAAGAGTTAGCAAAGGAAGCATGCCAAAATAGATGGTAGCTACCTGAGCAGGATTACCAGTTATTTCTCTTCTTTTTATAACTTTCAATATTATCTAAATTTTCTACTACAAGTCTTTGTTATCATTATAGCATGGGACAGAGGGAAGGAAATCACATAATGAGACACTTAAGGTGGACATCCCAAACCTTAAAGAACAATTTTAAAGTACAACTGTATTACAGATCTACTGAATTAATGACTTGAAAACTGAGTACCTTATTTTAATAGCTAAAATTAGGGGGGAAATCGTTGAAATTCTGAGAACTCTGATATTGCCTTACCCTTCTTCACTAGTTGTATAACTGTCAATAAACTCCCCAACCCTAAGACCACTTCCTCAAATGTAAAGCAGAAATAATAACATCACCTATCTCAGTTTCGACAGTATGGATACAAAAACAAGCCTTATCAGTAGATTTCTATTTTTCAAATACAATCCGTATTCATTTCCTTCACCTAATTGTCTAAATGCTCTTGGGTAACTGTGCAATCTCATTTCGGAATCCCAAGATCTTTCTTTAATACAGACTAATTTTAAAAGCACACTGAATAAGGTTTTATTATCTGTAACTCACATTGTGTCCTCTGCCTCATAGAGAGGGTGGGGAAAACATGGCATTACCCTTGCTGTATAGCCTCACTATCTTAAAAGCTGCTTAGTTTATTTTTGAAGCTTTTCTTATGTTTGTAGTTACATTTTCCCAATTTACTGCCTCAAGATTCTTAATTTATTCTAAGGATTCCAGCTACTCTGGAGTCTTAAAGATTTACCCTATTTTTACAACAAACTAGCCCACTTCCTCTTACGGATTTTTTTTTTTTTTAAATAATCTTCAACCAATATATAATTCTTCCATCTGAGTGTCTCCTAACCTTTTACAAAGTTGGGGCAAGTCGTCCCAAAGTGGAATGATCCAGTCTCCACTGGTTCAGATTTGTTTTACTTCCCATTTCATGTAATTCTCTACTTGTCATGCTATATTTATACCTATGACTTCATCAGTGGAAATGACTAATTAAAAAAACTAAATGAGGATGATAAGAGTCCTGGACTTTTTTTTTCATAACTTAGAAATGTTTTTTTTAAAAAAAGAATCCTCCTGCCCTTTAAAATGACAAGTTATAAAATTGTGTGAACCCTTCATGAGGAGAGATGGGATCTAAGCAAGTTTAAAATGAGAATAATCAGAAATTCAGAACTCACAAATAGATCCTATCTATCCTAAGTTGAGAAATTTGAGTCACGCATACCATATGGATATAGTCCCTAAACCTTCAAGTGAATACAGAAAGCTCAATAAAACTTTTGTGATCAAATAATGTTGTTCTTTTAATTTTACTATATTTCAAGACTGGGATAATTACATAACATAAGGTAAATCAAACGAATTTGTTTTGTACCTGATTTTTTTTTCAGATACTCATACTGTTCTTCCAGAAAATTTTAAATGTTTTCTATCAAAAGATTTATACAACATATTCAGAACTGCCTTGTCAGGGAGAAATTAAAGTATTAGTCAGGCAACAGAGATGGGAAAAACTCTTCAGTATCTATTGTTAACTTATAAAAACTACACATAAACAATAAGAATGCAGTTAACACTTTAATTCAGTATTTACACTATACTCAACTTATACGTATACTGCTTACTGTATTTTGTTATAACAGGTACAGTTTTGATTGAACAATTGCAAGTAAGCAGACTGTATCATGTCTCTAGTTTGCCTCCTTTATTGCTACCTGAAGGCTTATTTCTTAGACTGTTTACATGGTTACCAGCTTTCCCAAAGTACAGATACAGTGACCTCAAACAAGCAAGTTCACTTTCATAGGAAAATTGCTTTGCATTCCTTTTTAAGAAGAGAAAACATGCATCTATGAAATACTATCAACTCCCTGATCCTATCCTAGTGGTTACAGGACTCACATATTTTATTCCAGAGATTTTAGTAGAAGTTAAAGGGGAAAGATGGTGGTTATAACTATGATTTTCATAGGGTACCTTACATATATATTCCTTGTAGTCTCTAATAACATAAAAAACTGAGAAATGGCCAAGTGGTTATGAATTTAAGGAGAAAAAAATATTTTGTTGTATTACATAAACTTACTTAAATCTACCCATATCAAAATTATTTATGCCTAACAACTACAGTTCTTAAATACTCTTCATGAAAAGGTTACCTTTAGGATTAGTCCCACTGTGTGTATTACTTGCTCCTGGCCACTTCCACTTCCTAGTGACCTACTGATCCTACGTTCTCAGCTACTCTATGGCACAGACCAAAGCGAAAGAGGGAGAGGAACAGTGTGCTATGGAAAATCACAGCAAAGGCATCCCTCCTTCAATGCATAACAGAAGGCATATGTTTATTATGTCTTGATCTATTAGCTCACATGAGCACCACACATCCTATAAACCATATATCTAATGTTATATTATCCTCTAAGGCATTTACTTTTGTAAACATGCATTTCACTGAGGTTCTATAAGGTTTATCATGTTGGTATACTACCCACTGCCTTCATCTTTGAAAACCTCAGGAGGCAGGTAGTACTTATTTTATTTTGCTAATGACCAAAGTTAAGACTTAACTTACCCCTTTTCTCAAGGTGAAACAGTTAGGCAGGTTGGTTGCTAAAGCTAAAGTTTATAAACCTTTCGTAGAAAGCCCTTACGCCCTGTATCATACTACAAAAGTTTCCCAAAAAAAACAATGATTTTCTTAGAGAGAACATAAAAGTTGATATATTCTTCCACATAAACAGAGACATACATTATACAGTAAGCATGCACCCACTTTTTAGTAATTCTACAGTAAATGCAATAACTCAAGCACATTTGTCTTTGGTACTGTTCAGCTCGAAGTCTTACTGTCAAATGTCCTTTTATAGAAGGAATAAAGAATGCAAAGGGAGAAAACAGTGTGGAGAGATTTGGGCATGAAAAGATACTGTAATTATTTAGTAAAGAAGACTACCATTAAGCACAGAAGTAAAAAGAATCATAGGCATGCAAAAGAGTGATAAAAACACAGTATCTAAAATTATTTTATTAAAATAAAAGACAGCTGTAAATACGCACACCCATCCTCCAGGCAGTTTATAATGTTAGCATTAAAATCAGTGACATTTACATTTCCTCAGGTTTTTTCCTTAGATAAGTAAATTTCCTGTTTGCAACTCTGTCCATTACTGGTTTAGGAATTAACTTTCTGAAAGTCCTCCTGCTGACAAAGTAGTACCTTTCTTTGCTGGCGGTTCTTCTGGTTGAAGTTCATTTTCATTTTGTCTTTTTCTTCCCAAATCGGTTTTGGTTTTGTCATCCTCAAGCACCTGAACTGTCTCACTATAAGCCAATGTATTGCTTGTTATTAAAGAAGAGGTACCAGCCTGGTCCTAAAATAAAATAATTAAGGTTAGTTCACATACAGAAAGCTACAATACATGTAAAAGCTATATAAATGTTTCAGTGGTGTATCATAAAAATTTTATTTTCAAATCAGTAGAAACATTTTCTAATTTATTTCTTAAATCTCACCCTAAAATAACTGACGGCTCTGGCAAATGAGTAATATTAACTAACTTGTACACTCTCTAAGGAAAACAAAAATACTTATCTTAAAGTCAGTTAAGCATGTAGTTTCACCCTGATACCGAAAATCAAATTCATCATTAGTGGGTTTAGACCTGCATGGGGATAACTGGAGAACCCTAAAACACTTACCTTTAAGTCACATTCCAAATGTGCTTCGAAAAGAAAAATACAAAAATACTACCACAAAACTGTTTCTTACAGATGGCTAAACTTAAAATCTTGAGGTCCCCCTCTAGAAACTGTGCAAGTTTTGTTTTGTAATCAAAGCCTCTCAGAGATAAGCAGCACCTTCTTATCTTTAACAACTCCCAGAAAAATAGTTTAGGCCTTAGCTTCTAAGCCTATGTATATTTAAAGATACACAGTCCACATACAGCTTTAAAACTGAGCCCCCAGTTTATCTAAACAATAAAAATCACTTAGATTTTTATTTTTTAACACAAATACTATGCCTCCCTAAAAGGTGAGCAGAAAACAAAGATTGAATATACTGTTCTCCAGAAAGAGGAAGGATGAAACTCCGTAGTTAGGTCTATAAAGTAATCAAAAGTATGGTAAAGGCAGGGACTTTTTTTTTTTTTTTTAATGCAAAGATTACTTAAATCCCTATATGCTGGTAGCAATCCATGTTGGGGGGAAAAAAGTGTATGAAAAAAACAAAATGCCATTTTATAACATAAAATAAAACATTTTATTCAGAAGATATAAATGAGATGCCTTTTTTAAATTACAAAGTAATGAGGTTTTTTTTTTAAGAAGTTTTTTTTTAGCTATCCCTAAACAGAGGAGGATGTCATGACGAAAAACCTCCACGCGTTTTCACAATTAGTCCCCTGGTGTCACTGAGAAATAAAAAAATCCTGGAATAGACAGATCACACGGCTGACAGAGCCTGAGAGTTTTCATTCAAACACTCCATAACAGGATCAAGTTGGCTCCTTCCTCACTCTTAGACCTATCAAAATGATATGATCATTTTTTCCTCCTTCAAAGGATACAACTTCCACCAAAAAAAAAAAAAAAGAAAAGAAAGAAAAGAAATCTATCCTCCACAACTCATTTACTGAAGAGTCTTTTCTGCCCCTAGAGTATGCTTTTGGATGGAAGGATGATCAAGAACCGACATTCAAGACAAACTTTTTTATCTTTCAGAAGAGTCTGCTTTCAAGACAAGCTTTGGAACAGTGACCCTAGATTAACAGTTTAACAGCACATTCAGGCTAAGTCCCAAATTACTTTGCATTTGTTTACATATTTATGTGAACAATACTGCACACTGTTTTAACTTGGTTGGTAACACAATCTAGAACCCATCTAAAAAGTTTATTTACAGGCAAGGACTATTAAATTAGGAATACGGCTTATTTTATAGTGCTTTCTCACTATTACTTAAACATTACAGACACACTGTGGTATACAAACATACTACAGAAATAAACATAATTCTGGGGCGCCTGGGTGGCGCAGTCGGTTGAGCGTCCGACATCAGCCAGGTCACGATCTCGCGGTCCGCGAGTTCGAGCCCCGCGTCACGCTCTGGGCTGATGGCTCGGAGCCTGGAGCCTGTTTCCGATTCTGTGTCTCCCTCTCTCTCTGCCCCTCCCCCGTTCATGCTCTGTCTCTCTCTGTCCCAAAAATAAATAAAAAACGTTGAAAAAAAATTAAAAAAAAAAAAAAAAGAAATAAACATAATTCTACCTTAAATTTCTAATAATTCTCTTGGAAGTGGTAGTCGCCAGTGTGATCTATCTCTGGCTTTTTTTTTTCTTTTTTGTATTTTCCATCACCAAACCAAATAAGACTTAAAATCCAAATGAAGTGATTAGAGCAAAAGCATGTGGTGACTAACCAAACGAAGGTGCTGAGAGAGTCTGGAGGCCCAGCAATTCAGTTACTGTAAAAAGTCAAGCCCCAAGTCCCAAAAGGTCTTACCTCCCCTTATTTCACAAGTCCATTTTCTCTTCTTAATCTCTATCACCACTATCCAATTACCCTTAATCAAAATTCTCATCAACCATCACCTGACTCTTCCAAGATGCTTCTCTGGTCTCTCTGCCTCCAGTCTAACTCCATCCCAATCCCATCCTACAAGTTTCCAAATACATCACTCAAAATAAAAAATCAACTTTGCTACTCCTCTCCTTAAAATTAACGACTCCTCACTGCCCATAAAATAAAATCCAAACTCTTTAGTGCAGTATTTAAGGACTTCCATCATCTTACCCCAACCCACCACTCCCAGATTCATTTCTCACCTCTCCTTGCTTTTAAACTTTCTTCTTGAATAAATGCTTGTGCTTTCCTACAGTGACTGAAAGACTTCTCACTTCCATGACTTTGTACATTGATTCCTAAACCTGAAAGGCCAGCCTATTTTCTTGTCTATCACAGCTACAAACTGTCCCCTCCCCCTACTTTCAACTGGCTGAATTTTAGTCACCCTTTATGGCTCAACTAAATCATTTTAACCTCCAGAAAGTATTCCCTAAACCTCTACCTAGTCTCAGCTTCTTGCATATAGTGACTACACTGCACATTTCATTGTAATTATGTTTATATGGTTTCTCTCTTACTGAGGAGTCATTAAGGGGACTAGTTTTTATAAACCTATATAAGTCTCAAAATCTAACAAGGTACCTGGCATCCAGTAGACACTCACAAGTGTTTCTTGACTAAAATAAGCCGTTTTATGCTTCTTATCCTTTCTGTCCTCCTTATTACAAGGGTGTCTTTCCCAGTTCAGGTACAAAAAAAGTCAGATAGCCTGAATAATGCATCTAATAAATAACAAAAGACAGGCCTGCTACCAGAGATTAGACAGAAGGTAAGCTACTCTTCCTATATACCTATGCAGTATCAAAAGCCCACCTAATGTTGAGATGATTCAGAGAATATTGGTGGGTAATGGACCTTGACTGTAAACATACAAAGGACAGTCAACAGTCACTTTTTACAAGACACCAACCCTGACTCATCTGGTCAGAGAAAAAGACCTACAAAAGCACCTCCAAACAAAGCAGAGAGGTTTGGTATTAGTTTACTCAGCCTATTATGTTATGTCTATATGTTCTGACTTTTTTAATTCAAAAAATAATCTAAAGGAGTTTACAATAAAAAACATAAAACCAGAAATCATTTTTTTAAACAAAGGATTAAAAGGCATGCTGATTATCCTAAACTAACTAAATATGAAATTACCTAAGTTTGTATGTATCAAACCCTTAAAGGCTTTGTATGGCACACAATACATGATGTAATTTTTTAAAGAAAATATCCTTGCTATTATTAAGCATACGAACATTAGCAAAAATGCATATAATAAAAAAAAAAGCCTCTAACAAAAAAACCCTAATTTCAATGATTTTCATTTTTTTAAAATGTTCATTTATTCATTTTGGAGAAAGAGTATGAATGCATGCGTGGGTTCAGGGGAGAGACAGAATCCCAAGGAGGCTCCACACTGTCAGCATAGAGGTAGGCATGGGGCTCCAACTCATGAACCATGAGATTGTGACCTGAATGGAAATCAAGAGTGAGTTGCTTAACCGACTGAACCACCCAGGCAGCTTCCATCATCGAATTTCATTTAAAGTTCTATAAAGAGATACAGAAATATAGATACAGTGATGGAAGTCTTTATGATCTGAAGATATCTAAGCACATGAAGTTCCTTTTGCCCCAGAGCTCCCCTTCCAAGGGGCTATGTGTTCTTCTCTCTCATACATGTAAAGTACTGCCAGCATAGTCTGTGGGATATTATGTTCAAAGAGGTCAAATGTTCTCCTGCAAGTTACTCAAAAATTCAGATTTGCACAAGAGTAAACTGAATTTCAACACCCAAATAAACAATTCGACATTCTTAGTAAATTATTTTTAGCTATATGAGCTATTTTAAATTATTTTATTTTGAACCAAAATATAGACTTTTTAATGTAATTTGTAAGGCAGACAAAGTTAAATTCTTACACTGCTTATAAACGTGTTATCCGTATGAAATTTTAGGTTTTGAAATTTATTGATTGTATCCTCTTTTTGAGCAATCATATCTCCCAACTCTTGAATTTTTTGATTCTGCATAAGTATTGTCTTTAAAGAGAAGAAAAACAGCAAGGTTTAGTAAATATATTTTAGGATAGATAAAATGCAAATAGGATATAATTTTAGAATTCCTTCAAATTTAAAACGAAGTAAAAATACCAGTAGCAACACACCATGCATAGTATGACCTTATTTTTGTTTAAAAATAATATATATTTACATTAAAAAAAAAAAAAAGAAAAGCAATTTAATGAATTGAGTAAGAGGAATCTGGAATCAGACCATCTGAGTCTGAACCCTAGCTTCTCCACCTTCTAGTTGTATGATCCTGGGCAAGCTATTTTATGTCTCTGTACAAATAAAAAATAACAGTATCTACATCATAAAGTTGTTCTGAGATGTAAAGCACTTAAAAGAGTACACAGTAATGTTCTATACAAATAAATACATATAAAGTAAAAGTCTAAAAAAGATACCAACCAACTTGGTTTTCCCATTTTTATTTAGGACAAAGATTATGGGGGATTTATTTTCTATTTTACATATAACTGAATTTTCACAACTAGGATCTACTATTTTTATAACTAGAAAAAATAAAGGAAAAGATTAGGAATCATCCAAACACTAGCTGTAGTGTCTTCTGCTAAGTACATTATTTTGGTTATTTCTTCGAATACTGAATATTAGATACCAAAGATCTTATTTATGTCTAATCATATCTTAAAATATTTAGCTCTTTAGAAGGATAAATATAAATTGATATAAGACCCATGCCAGAGAAGGTCAGGAAAAATAGCAAGTTTAGAGCTCTAAGTTCACTACATGTGCATGTATGCTTGTAATTTCATATTTAGACTTATCAATGTCAAATCCATCTACAACCACTTGGAATGATTATCTGATCTAACGATACAAGGTGCCGAAGATCTTCAGAATTCAATGCTGCACACTGATCAAGCCATATCTCGTATTTTACAACAGTAATTTTAGGTGAAATAAACACCATTTAAATGCATCCAACTAACACTATGCACCCACCGAAAGAATAACACAGATCTTTATGTGCTGATGTACAATTACATCAGCATGATCTCCAAGACACCTTTTGACGGAAGAAAACAAGACACAAAACTAATTAATCCCATTTGTGTAAACTTTTCAAAAGATGTGTGTATGTGTTTTCTATATATAAATAAATATCTTCTGCAAAGACTGAAGAAACTTTCTAGTTGCTATCACTAAGAAAAGGCCTGAGAGTGAAAGCACTTATAATTTTCAATTTTTTAAATCACATTCATTTATCATTTTTTAATTATCTTTAAAATAAATGTACCTTGTCATAATTCATGCTCCTTCAATTGCTTAATTATTAAGTTCCTTATCAAGACAAAATAAAACTTGAAGTATTACCTTATTAGATTTCTCAAGCTCTTGAACCAATGAATTTATGTTAATTTCTGATTCTGAAAAAATAAGAATATTGAAAACAAATATATAAGCATCTAAAAAATATATTACTGTATAATCATTGGCACATAAGCTTCTATAGTTGACCTAACACTAGTGTTACAGTCAGGAAAAATGATTTTCACAGCCACTAGAAGCACCCAGGACTCAGTTACTAATTCTACCACCAGAGGGCAAGGTTTCTGTAAAAGCCACTTTCAAATCCAATCCAAGGTAAAAATGAATGACCTATGTTAAATAGTGAAAAATTTCTGGTGTAATTTCAGAGATGAAAGGAAAATAGAAGCTTTTCTATTTTCATAATGTAATGTATGAAATACATTCATAATGTAAAGGCACCACTTACATGATATTTTCTACCCATCTTGTTTCACACAGAAAAGGGCAGAACATGTCCTCCAACACTTTTAAAAACCAGATATGACAAGACATTGAGTGTGTGTGTGTGTGTGTGTGTGTGTGTGTGTGTGTGTGTCTGAGCTGGAATGGAGCACCAATGTAACAAACTTAAAATCACTCCATAGGAGTTACTCTATCCCAAACTTACAAGCCCAGAGCAGAATCTACCACACTATGACAGAACATAAAAAATACAGAACAAAATTCACAGCTTTACAATTTCCTAAGATTTCTTAATTTGCTGATAAAACTAATGCTTCATTTGGTGTTTGTTGTTCTTGTTGGTTTTGAGGGGTCCACTTTCTACTTTCTATTAATATTAGCCTATAAGTAAATGAAGGCAAAAAAAATTTTTGATAATAAATTAGTACAAAGCCATTAAAATGTTAAAATATTAAATGTTGCCTAGATCAAAGAATTTTCTAGTCAGTACAGTAAATACGTAAATAAGCATCTGTTTTACTCACCGACTATGTTTTTTATGCATTTGTAACATCTAAATATGGATAAAATACATCTACTTACCATTTTCTTTCTTTTTTAACTCTTCCTGGATTTTGATTAATTCTTCTTTGGTTTTAGCTAATTCAGCTTTAACTTGATTAAACTTTATTTCTAAACAAGCAATAGCTTCCTGGGGGTCAGCAAGAGATGCAATATATAAGTGAGCAATTTCAGCCTGTTTCTTAATATCAGTGACATCATCTTGAAGGGAATCAATAATATCTTCAATTCCTACATAATTATGTGCTTCCTAAAAACAGCAAAAACCACATGCCTAATGTTAACAGTGGCTTTCACTCTTGCAATGTGGCACTATCTAATTTCGACAGTTTTAAGAACACATAGCAAAAAAATTCACAATTTAGAATTTTTTTCAATAAATTGTATCAAAGTATCTCTAATTACTAAAAAGCTGTGTTCCATTACTCATGACTATTTTATGGAACATGAGACACAGTTTCCCATAAAAAAAATGTCATAAGTTGTGAGAAATCCTTCTAGAACAATTATGACTGTCAGTTCAGGTATACTTTGTTATATAATGTCTCATAAGGGCTCTGGTGGGACAGCTAAGGAAACAAACCTCCATCATCACAACTCAGACCAAGAGCCAAACCATGTCTAGGATACATAAACATGATTTGACAGCAAGAGCCAGGACATCACCATCCCAGGCCCCTAAACTGAGTTATTAAAAAAAAAAAAAAAAAAAAAAAAAAAAAAAAAAAAATCAAACAACCCCCAAAAGACATCAATTTCAGTGGAAGCAGAAGAAGGGTATGTTTCCTCAAGGGCAGGGAATGGTCAATCAGCCAACAAGAGCAATCCTGTTTACATATAAATGATTTTGCTTTAATCAGAGCAAAATTGTTTAAAATGGACACAAATGAGGCTAAAAGGAATCTACCTACAATCAATACATCTAAAAAGCAACACAAAAGGAGATATAAACATGACACATAATTTCTCTCTAGTCTAATAGCTATATTTAACTAATTGTGCTTACATTACTAACAAAGCATGCTTAATTATAATAAAGCTACATAGTAAGTATTTTAATTCTAAAGTATATTAGTGTTTCTCGTCACTGATGTGGTACACTACACACAGATCAAACACCTCACTGGACTTCATATTTCAGTTAACATACTTTGTTTTCAACTTTCATGACACAATCTTCATTCTCTGGTTCTTCTTGAGTGTCACATTTACCAACCAAATCCTTGAAGATAGCCAAACGACATTCAGCATTTTCCTCAAGTATCTCTCGTTCCTGAAGGAGAGTTTCCCTTCATAACACAAATTAATCCCATTAGGAAACATAAAAGCACAACTTTGTGTTTTTGTTTTGAATTTGTAAGATTAAGGATACATGCACCCCTATGTTTACTGCAGCATTATTTATAATAGCCAAACTATGGAAGTAGCCCAAGTGTCCATTGATAGATAAATGGATAAAGATGTGGTGTGTACACACACACACACACACACACACACACACACACACACACATATATAAACAATGGAATATTATTCAGCCATAAAAAAGAATGAAATCTTGCCATATACAACAACATAAATGGAGCTAAAGGGTATAATGCTAAGCTAAATAAGTCAGAGAAACACAAATACCATATGATCTTACTCATACGTGGAATTTAAGAAACAAAACAAACGAGCAAAGGAAAAAGAAAAAAGAGAGACAAACCAAGAAACAAATTCTTAACTATACAGAACTGATGGCTACCAGAGGGGAGGTGGAAGGGGGCATGGGTCAAATAGATGATGGGGATTAATAAGTACATTTATCAGGGCACCTGGGTGGCTCAGTCGGTTAAGCATCCGACTTCAGTTCAGGTCATGATCTCGCAGTCTGTGAGTTCAAGCCCTGCATCGGGTTCTGTGCTGACAGCTCAGAGCCTTGAGCCTGCTTTAGATTCTGTGTCTCCCTCTCTCTCTCTGCCCCTCCCTCACACTCTCTCTCTCTCTCTCTCTCAAAAATAAACAATAAAAAAAAGTTAAAAAAAATAAGTACACTTATCATGATAAAAAAATAAATAAGAACTAAATTTCTAAGATTAAATTTATTATAAATTAAAAGCAGAATTTAAATCATTCATGTACAATTCAGAACCACTGTCAAGATTAGCAACAGCTACTCTCAAGGCTGAAAGAAGAGGTCAGAATTTAGAAGCCACTTAATATAAAAAAAGTAAATAAAAAATTCTGTACAAATAAAATTCTCAATTTTTACTAGGACATGAAATAAGTAACTTACTTAAAATCAGCTTCCCGCTGAGCTAAATACTGAGTAAACTCCTGTGTAACTTCATCACGAATTTTAAATTCCAATGTTAACTTTTCCTTTCTTTCAGTTATCAGTTTTTTTTTCAAGTCTTCTATTAAATCCAACAGTTTCTAAAACATAAACATTAAAATCCTAAGAACAAATATATCCCAAGGGAAATATTACTGTCCAAGTATTCAAAAATAACTCTTTAGTTGACTATAATTATGCATCCTTTTAATAACGATAATATTCTCATTGAAAATTACATATGTGCAGAGACTCAGTAATCTGAAAAGCCTCTCTACATTTTAAAAATACACTTACAGTAACTCAGATGTCTCACTGTATGGCTACACTAAGAAAAAAAGGACAAAAAATCTGAAGATCCATTATCCACCAGGAACTACTCTGGGGAGTTCATATTCGATGCTTTTCAATCCACATAACCTTCTGTGAGCGTGGTAGCAGCATCCACACTTTGTAGGTGGGGAAAGTAAGGACCAGGTTTGTGGAAAGTGGTAAAGGCTGGATTTCAACTTAGTCAAGATCTAAAGCCTAAGTGTTATACAGAGTAGTTACTGAGAATCCCAAACACATTCCAAAATGGAAAAAAGATATGTTTCATAAACTTATTTGGTGAGCAACAACTCCAAAACCCTGGAAAAAGCATAATATGTAATATGGACAATGAATAAATAAGGCAATTAACACTTGACATGGCCAGTATAGATCTGTAATAAAATATTATAGCATAACAGCCTGATAGTCTTTTAAGATTTCTACTTAAACTTTCTCAACAACAAATTACCCAGTAAACTCTCTCAAAACTACAGATCTTTCAATGTCTCAACTTGATATTGAAAATATTTCCATAAATATCCTAACTTTGAAATCCTGGTTCTAAGAACCTACACCAAAGAAATACTTCTATACCAGGACCCAGTGTTCTGGCTGTGAAAATGGTTATCAGTGTTGTTGTTTTATGATAGTGATTGTACTTAATTAAAGGAAAAGTGAAACCCAACTCAACAGTCAAACAAAAAAGATTGGTTCAATTATGGTACGATCATACAGCAACCTACTGTAATGAACAATGACATATTAATGCATACTTTGTACCATTTTTTTTTTAAGTGAAAAAAGTCAGGATACAAAAGAATAATGGATAGGGGCATCTGGGTGGCTCAGTCAGTTAAGTGTCCAATTTTGGCTCAGGTCACAATCTCACTGTTCATGAGTTCAAGCCTGATATCAGGTTCTCTGCTGTCAGCACAGAGCCCACTTTAGATTCCCTGTCCCCCTCTCTCTGCCCCTCTCCTGCTCACACTTTCCCTCTCTCTCTCTCTCAAAATAATAAACAATTAAAAAACAAAAGGGTAATGTATAGTAAAAATCCATTAACATGAGTGGTATATAGAGAGATCTTTATATTTAGTTTCCTTTTCTTTTTCCAGATTCCATCATGATTAAATAATACTTTTATAATTTCAAATGACTACATTTTCCCACTGTTAATTTTTTTTTTAATGTTCATTTATTTATTTTGAGAGAGAGAGATCTCATGAACCAGTAGATCATGACCTGAGCCAAAATCAAGAGTCAGACATGGGGCACCTGGGTGGCTCAGTGGGTTCAGTGTCCGGCTTTGGCCTAGGTCATGATCTCACCATTCCGGAGTTCGAGCCCCGCATTGGGCTCTGTACTGACAGCTCAGAGCCTGAAGCCTGTTTCAGATTCTGTGTCTCCCTCTCTCTGCCCCACCCCTATTCCCTGTCTGTCTCTGTCTCTCTCAAAAATAAATAAACATTAAAAAATAAAGGAGCATCCTCGGTTAAGTGTCTGACTTCAGCTCAGGTCATAATCTCATGCCTTGTGAGTCTGAGCCCCGCGTGGGACACTATGGTGACAGCTCAAAGCCTGGAGCCTGCTTCTCTCTGCATCTCCCCCACTCGTCTCTCTCTCTCTCTCTCTCTCTCTCTCTCAGAAATAAACATTTAAAAAACATTATTAAAAAATACCACTGTTCAATTTTATGCATTTACCATACATGTAAGACAATCAACCATCCTGTTTTTGAAGAAATAGAATAACTGGTACTAGGCAGACACTTTGAGTGCTTTTACCTGACTGCAAAGTAAGTTTGGTGGATTATGCTAAAATCACTGAGTGAAAGGATACTAAGGAAGAAGATACTCACATGGTCTCAAACTATCATCCCGCAGATGATACTTTTAAAATATAAAGAGATCTGAAACACAATACCTTAACCAAATGAGCAAAACTTAGCATCACCAAGAATGGGGGATTCAGACATCATGTGTCTCCTGATAGGATGCAATGGAAAATTTACAACTTGACCTAAATAATAGGATGTGTATAGTGTAAAACCTGAATCATGAGGTAACAATCAAAGAAACTGAGATTGAAGGTGCTGTACAAGACAACTAGCCTCAACTTCTCAAGAATATCAGTTAGATTACAAATAACTAAAAGAAACATACCAATCAAAAACAATGGTTAACTTTAGTTGAAGCTCAAAAACATAATGGCTGGGCACCTGGGTGGTTCAGTCAGTTAAGTGTCAACACTTAATTTTAGCTCAGGTCATGATCTCATGGTTCGTGAGGTCGAGCCCCACATCATGCTCTGCACTGACAGCCCAGAGCCTGCTTGGGATTCTCTCTCTCCCTCTCTCTCTCTGCCCCTCCACTGCTCATGCACACAAGCATGGGTGCCTACATACACTCTCGCTCTCTCAAAATAAAATAATTTTTAAAAAATGGCTATAAAGGACATACTGGGACCACCGAATAAATCTCAATATGGACAATATAATAGATTATATTATTATATCAATGTTAAATTGCCTAGGTATGAAAATGGTGTTGTGATCATAAGGCATATGTCTACATTGTTAGGAAACACATGCTGAAGTAGTTAGTTGTAAGGTGCCATTATGTCTACATCTTGTTTTCAAATGGTACTGGCAAAAAAAATGTGCATTCACATACACACAGAGAATTAAACATGGTAAAATGTTAACAACTAGCAAATTCAGGTGAAGTATAAATGGGTTTTCATTGTACTAGTCTTACTGTAGGTTAAATTTTTTCAAGACATAAAGTTGAGGGGCGCCTGGGTGGCTCAGTCGGTTAAGCGTCCAACTTCGGCTCAGGTCATGATTTCATGGTTCAGGAGTTCAAGCCCCGCATCGGGCTCTGTGCTGACAGCTCAGAGCCTGCAGCCTGCTTCAGATTCTGAGTCTCCCTCTCCCTCTGTCCCTCCCCTGCCCCGCTCTGTCTCTCAAAAATAAATAAATGTTTAAAAAATTAAAATATTAAATATATACACATATATATATACATATAAAACTGAGATACATAACAAACTTAGCATGTTGCTGAAAAAAACTGGAAGAGAGGGAGTTGTAGGTATTGTTAACCCTAACTTTCATAATAATAATAAGCCAAGCTTAGAAATACGAGTTCTTAATACATACCCTCTTCTCCTCATGGCTACTGAAAGCCTTATCTTCCTCCAAAGTCTTATCTAGATCTTCATCAGTACGTTCACTTTCCACACTTTGGTTTTCTTCACCTTTTTCTGGATCCTCAATTAAATCTTCATCTTCCACCAGGTCTTCTAGACTACTTTCCCATGAAATCGTGGATCTTTTTACATTTAGTATTTTATTAACTGAATTATTAATGTCTAGGGATACATCTTGAGAAGATTTGACAGGTCCAAATGGTTTCTCTTGAGAAGAATTTAAAGCGTCTGGAACACAAACCTGTAAAAATATCCAATGTGACTTTTAAAACAGAAAAGGAAAAACTGTCAACCAGAAAAGAAATCCATAAATTTGAGTCAAATAAAAATCCTAGTGTTTAAAAAAGACCTATCTATGCAAACAAACATACAAGGACTCCTAGCAGAAGGGCTTCCTGATTAGCCATGAAGTGAACCAGATGGATGGCAGAGCAGACGGACAATTCACAATAATACTCGTAATTTGTAATGAGTGTGTATTATGAACTCTTATTACTAAGGTTATCCTAATACTAGCAAGGGAAACTTTCAATCTTTTTAATGCCCTCTTACTTGATCAAATATTCACATTTCTAATTTTCAATTATTTCCCAGGTTTTCAGTTATAAGTACAAAATGGGTTAGTTACACCAAGAAAAAATGGTTCATATTCTGGTAAGAAACTTAATAAATCCTGCAGAAATTTGAATATATTTACTTTTTGTGCAATGGCTGAGAATTTCAACACATTGAGGGTTTCATCATAGGCAAAATAACACTGGCTGATGTTGACAATCATGCATATTTTCCCTTTACCATTAAAAAAACTTTGAAAATAGTGAGTCAGTTTACTTTCCCGGAAAGGCACATGCTGTTGAAACCTATGGAAAAAATTTTCAAAAAACCATAAGTTAAAACAAATCTCATAAAGTCAGAATGCTGATAAAATTTACAAAGAAATAATTAATCTAGCTATCACAGACTTAAACTCTAGGTTAGTGATTAGTTCTGCCGATAAAAGTCATTTTCTGTTTACTTATGTTCTTTTCTTTAAATACTACTACTAATACGAAAACTAACAATAACTCAGTATGCAAAATGTTAAGAAAATCACATTGAACTGGGTTGTATTTTCTAGGGTAAAGCAATTATACAAGATATGCCATGAAACACATTAACTAAAAATGAAGGCTAATTACAATTTACTAAGCCTAAAGTGTAATTAACGCAGAAATCTTATCACATCTAGAACACAAGGCATTAATTAGTAAGAATACAGTGGTTTTAGATGCTAAACCAGGATCATAAGAAGATTATCTAAAGTGTCTGTTGACATATATTTGCTATGGAAAATACTGTTTACTTGATGAGTCACTGACATCAACTAACAATATTTTTTACTTCAATTTTTTAAATCCAAGAACTCTAAGTATTTCAATTGTAATCCATATATAGTCATCACATACGAAGCAGATTAAAAACAAAAAAGAACTTTCTAAAACTGGAGTTGAAAGTTTAAATATTATAACACTTAATATGCTAACAGCACTTTCAGCAACACTTACTTTGACTTTTCACTGTTTTTCAAAACATTGATACACTTTCCCAGAGTCAATAAAGAAGTATTGATGTTCCCAGTCTCTCTTAACCTTTCCCCTTCATTCTGTGTCTTCAGGCTTCTTTCTGAACCAGCAAGATCACATAAACACAATCTGAATTAACCAAAAAAAAAAAAGAAAAAAAAAAAAAAAAAACAACTATGAAAAGTTCTTCAAAATGAAACAATTCAAAATAATTAAGAGTTAAAGAATGCTCAACTTACTCACTGACTCGCATTACACGAGGCATTTCAGAATCTTCAATCTGTAATATTCTAATAGTGAATATGCTGTGACTAAAAGAAATATACAAAAATCAAATGTTATCTTTCCTTTTTAATTTCTGCATTCCATCTGGTGAAACCAGCATCCAAATAGACATCTATTTACACCCTAATACTAGCCATACCTCCAGCACTGCATTTTCCAACCAGTTGCCAGGTATTCCAATCCCATGTTTCATTGTCACCTAAATACCTAACTGCCTAAAATCATGTATCTTATCTTTCATTTAGCCCCAAATTCCCTGAACCCTCTCCTTCTCTTAACATTCCACTTCTATTAGTGGAATCATTTACAATAAAATTTCAATATACTTGCAAAGATCATATTATTAGTTAAAATGGTACACAGACTGCTAATCTTCTACCTAAAGCAAAGCATACATTTGGCCCAAATACAGGCTTACCTGGATCATATACTATCTTCATGCCATACTAAGTATGGGAGACAGGGCTCTTTCCCCCTTAAGAGACAACCTGTTTTAAATATCTCACTGTTTAAACTTATTTCCTTTTGTCTCTCAAGTCCCAATTCCTTCCCTCAAAAACATCATTCTTTAACCTTGAGATGTCTATTGTAGGCAACTCTTAAAAGAGAGCTTAGATATTCACATAAAGAGTAAAAATACCTAAGCGACTTTATGTAAATTAGTAAATTTTATGTTAGAACAAGAAATAGTCCAGATAATCTTCTGTGCTTTAGTGCTCCTCAGTTAACAGAATACTTTTTATGCCTATGAATTCATCTAACATATCAGAGAGACTACTGCCCAGTTCAATCTTAAATTAGTTGTATTTATAATAGCACAGAATACCCTGGGTACTTCAAGCTCACACCACAGTGTTTCTTCTTTACCTTCTACTAGAAGCATTGTTCAGCTTTGTGAAGGCAACACTCTGGTGCTTTATTCCTAGTTTTAAAAGTCTATATGCTTCTTTGGAATCAGATACTTGAATCCATTGTAGATCTTTAAAAAATAAAGAGGACACATCAATTTATAAAAACATAGCATTTGTTGTACAATGTAATCTCTTTAGAGATTTGTAACCTCTTTTCCCAAAGACATATAATGAAGTGTTTTTTTTAAGTTTTTTAAAAGTTTATTTATTTTGAGAGAGAGAGACAGAGAGTATGAGTGGAGGAGGGGCAGAGAGAGGAAGAGAGAGAATCCCAAGCAGGCTCCACGTCATTAGCACAGGCCCGACACGGGGCTTGATCTCATGAAGCGTGAGACCATGACCTGAGGTGAAATCAAGAGTCGGATGCTTAACTGACTGAGCCACCCAGGTGCCCCTATGATGAAATCTTTTAATAACACCCCTTATGTGGAATCCACTCAGCTATTCCATATTCCACTAGAAAAGTGAAATATAAGGGGAGGCGTTACAATTACTTTCTAATATTTAAGTTACACAAACACAGACAAAAGTTTTTCAAAAGTAGGTCAAAGGGAAAATTAAAAATAGAAGAGATTCCTTAGAATTAAACATCCAGAAAAAAAAAAAAAAAAAGACAAAAGACAAAGCACACTACGGATTAACCCTACAAAATTACCTAGATGTGAAACACTGCAGGTTGCAATTCATTAGTGAATCATCAAGTCAAATTTAGTCATAACCATCATTTTATTAAAATGAAGTAGAATACAGAAAACACCAAAGTGCGTTCCTTGTACTAAGGATAAGTATAATTCACGAAACTTCTGAGTTGTAAATATACGTGTACGTATATACACATGCAACTACTAGATCATAATGTTAATATATGTAAGTACTTCCTACTTTGAGTAGTGACTGTAAAAAGTTGGAAAAACACACTGTGGAAAGCTCCAAAGTTTGCACACTGCTGCAAAGCAGCATAATAATGTGAATATAAACACACACAGCTTTTCCCACCGCCCCCCCCCCCAATCCCCTGCAATGATACTCAAGGAAAACAATATTAACACTGACCCCTTACATTCAGGTTTACTTAACACACCAAAACATACCTGCAAAGCACAAACTTCTCTTATTATGTTGATGTTAACAATTAATATAAAAATTTTCAATCTCCAGTTTGCTGTAACAAAGTCTAGAAAGAAACTTTGGAGCAATAAAATAAAAAACATTCATTACTATACCTTTTATAAAAGAATAGCCCTTTACATCTTGCGAAAGGCGTAGCATCTTTCTCTTTTGGAATTTAGATGATACAGGAACAAACAAGTCATAAATACATTCATTGTAAATCTCAAAGAAAGAAACCCACACAGAAAATTTTATACTATTATCCATATTCAAGCTGGCTTGTTCACAATCTTTCATGGATTCTTCACACTCTGGGATATTCAAAGAGTTTATTAAACTTCCTACAAAAAATAAAAAAGGATAATCAGAAAATTAAGAAATAGACTAAAAATGAGATAAGACAGATCAAGACTTGTGGACTTGAAAAACTAAGTATCCTTAATCTTTACTTTTTTTGAGAGGGAGCGAGCAAGCAGGGAAAGGGAGGGAAAGGGAGGGAAAGGGAGAGAGGGAGAGAGGGAGGGAGGGAGTGAGAGAGAGAAAGAGAGAGAGAGAGAGAGAGAGAGAGAGAGAGGGAGGGGGGGGAGAGAGAGAGAGAGAGAGAGAGAGAGAGAGAGAGAGAGAATCCCAAGCAGCTACAGGGCAGAAGGAAGGGGAGAGGGAGAGGGAGAAGGAGAGAGGGAGGGAGGGAGGGAGGGAGGGAGGGAGAGAGAGAGAGAATCCCAAGCAGGCACAGGGCAGAGGGAAGGAGAGAGAGAGAAGGAGAGGGAGAGAGGGAAAGAGGGAGGGAGGGAGGGAGAGAGGGGGAGAGGGAGGGAGGGAGGGAGGGAGGGAGGGAGGGAGAGGGAGAGAGAGAGAGAGAGAGAGAGAGAGAATCCCAAGCAGACACAGGGCAGAGGGAAGGAGGGAGGGAGAGTGAGAGGGAATCCCAAGCAAGCTCCATGCTGTCAGCACAGACATGGGGCTCAAACTCATAAACTCACAAACCGTGAAATTACGAACTGAGCCAAAATCCAGAGTCCGACACTTAATCAACTAAGCCACCCAGGAACCCAAGTATCCTTAATCTTTTATTCAGCAATGTTAAACACTTTTTGGACCAAAGCAGATATAAACAAAATTTATATTTTATATAAATATGGCTTATAGAAATAATATAATTTATATTAGCCAAAGTTTGGCTTCTTTTTATCTTTCTTTTCTTTTTGAAAAAATGCCAATGAGCCAAATTGAAGTTAAAGGTAAAGGACAAAGAAAAAATAGTAGCTCTCTTGAATTCTACATAAAAGTTGTAAGTGAGAGGGATTCTCTGTGACATTAAATCCAAAGAAAACTTTACAGTGACTGATATTTCATATAGTTATGTACCATTTTCCAAGAATTGCTATCTCATTAAAAAAATTAAATCACTAGGACTGATTCAAAAATTAAAAGCTATTCAAAAGTATGTCACGTAATCAACATTCGAAAAGTGAGAAAGGAAACCTTACCGTGAAGAGTATCATAACTGTCATTTTGCATCGCAACCTAAAAAGGAACAATTTTTTTTTTTAAGTTAAAAACCATTTTTAGTTAAGGTTAAATAACCATTGTATTAATTATCTATCTATCCAAATAAGTCGCCAACCAAACCATAACCTTTCATCTACTCAATCCAATGACCTCTATTAATTCTTTGTCCTAGTTAAATAATACATTCTCATAATAAGAAATCTGGGATACTATAGAAGACTATTAAAAAGAGTATCATCATATATGATCCCTATCACTCAGAGGCAATTACTATTAATATTTTAACACATGCCTTTCTATTCTTTTCCCCACACTCGTTACCTTACCTTGAAAGCTTTTACTTTTACTTGCTATGATTAAAAATTATTTGTAAGTATTTGATGGCAATGGGGCGCCTGGGTGGCGCAGTCGGTTGAGCGTCCGACTTCAGCCAGGTCACGATCTCGCGGTCCGTGAGTTCGAGCCCCGCGTCGGGCTCTGGGCTGATGGCTCAGAGCCTGGAGCCTGTTTCTGATTCTGTGTCTCCCTCTTTCTCTGCCCCTCCCCCGTTCATGCTCTGTCTCTCTCTGTCCCAAAAATAAATAAACATTTGATGGCTATATAACGGAATAGATGTGAAATGGCTTAATTACTGCCCTGTTATTGAACATTTATTTACAAATTTTTGCCAGTAAAAGTAATACTAAAATAAATACCTCAATTTGTTATTTTTTTCTTCTGCATTCTAATTATTTCCTTAGGATATATCCCTAAATCTGAATAGTGGATGAAAAGATATGAAAATATTTGTCTCTATAGAAGAAAATGTGCTTTTTAAAAACGCAGTTTACAATCAATGTATGAAAGCATGATTTCATTTTTTAAATATTTTAACAATTTCATAGCAAAATAATGTTTTAACTGAATAACTCATTAGGGAGATTTTTTCATTATTGACCTTAATATCCTCTAAGAATTACCTGTGCAATCATCTACTAATCTCTGTAATTCTTATTTATACTATATACTAGCTTACTTTCAGAGATCATAACCATGGACTCTGAACTTTAAACTCCACTGAGCAAAAATCAAAAGGTATGAAGATATACGCAACTGTATATATGACTGTGTTTGTGTATATACAGACGTTATAGAAAGCTCTAACTACAGATTTTGTTTTAGAAAAGAATCAAAAACTATACTTTCCAATATGTTAATGTGATTTTCTCTTCAGAAATAAAGCCACAAGAAATTTTCCCTTTATGTTTCTCACATTCCCTTTAGATCTTGTGTGCACAAATTATTTTTATAACTAAAAAAATTTTTTTAATTTGAGAGAGAGCATGTGAGCAGGGGAGAGTGGCAGAGGGAGAAAAAAAGATTTTTTTTTTTTAGTTTATTTATGTATTTATTTTGAAAGAGAAAGAGAAAGAGAGGGGCAGAGAAAGAGGGAGAGAGGGAGAGAGGGGGGGAGGGGGGGAGAGAGAGAGAGAGACAGAGAGAGAGAGAGAGATCGATCCAAGCAGGCTCTGTGCTGTTGGCACAGAGCCCAATGTGGACCTCTATCTCATGACCCTGGGATCAGACCTGAGCCGAAACCAAGAGTTGGACACTCAACTGACTGAGTCACCCAAGCACCCTAAAAAGAAATTTTTTAATCATTACATCAAGGACAGTAGTGTTTCAACAACAACCGAAAGAAATTTCGGAACTATTTACATTTGAATTGTTTAAACATTTCTGCTATTTGTACAATATAAAGCAAGGACAAGAAAAACTTCAAACAAGGTTATAATACTTTCCTAAAAAAAGAAAACACAACCATCACCATCACCACCACCACAAAATATTCCAATATAGGCTAAAACAAACTAAAGAGCTTATACAAGGTCATGACATTTATATATCTCACATACTAGACTCCCACCATACCTCTTTAATTTGCCGGAGCAATGTAACTTTGCTAGCAACCTCTTCTTTCTCTTGGTCTGGTGATAACCGTAAGAATTCTCTAGATCTATGTGGTTTAAGGTTCATCTTTGCATACAGTCTTTCCTGAAGACTATCAAATAATACGTTCAAAGTTCGCGGCAGAATACCAATATTTTCTTCTGTGCCTGTGAAAAGAATTTTTGTTTTATATCCTTTCAGAGTATTAGCAAAGTGGAAATGTTCCTGGATTACCAAGACTCCTTTTATATCACCAACAGGCAAAAATAAACACCTAAGACAAAAGCGAAAGAAGTTGCAGCATTAGTTTTCCATCACTTTGGTCTTCATTGTAGAATGGACATTTTATCAGCTATTATTGAAATTTTACATTCAGATCAGGCCGTAAGATTTGCAATCACCCATAATCACATAATGGAAAAGTAAAATAAAATTTAAGATGCTTCCCTGGTTATCCATGCTTAGTTCACTACGTCACATAAATCCTTTTTCCAAATTTTTATCACCTAATTCTCTATCATATGGGTAAAGTAATTTCCCAAATGAATTAAATCAATCTGAATCAAAAGCCATCGGCGATACACATTCACGATGCTATCAGTATTAAAAGTGGAGCAAATGTACTAGGTAATGGAAACATAACTACATACAAATATTATGAAAATGAGTGAATATTACTGCTTTTTTCCTTGAAATGTAAAAACAATACAATTTACCTTGAAATGTATATGTTTTTCCTGAATTGGTTAGCCCGTACGTAAAAATCAGCCGACTCTGTCCTTTCAAGAGGTCTTTTACTGGCTGCATAATGCAACCCTGGAAAAACTCCTTCTGTGTAGTTTCTGGGCCAAAAACCTAAACAAGCATTTTTTAAAACAAGTCTTTTTAGAAAATTCAAGTAAATTTTTACAATAAGTTCTACCCTATAACTCATGTTTTTAAAAACTTTTTTTTTAACTTTATTTATTTATTTAAGTAATCTCTACACCCAGCATGGGGCTCAAACTCATGAACCTGAGATCAAGAGGTACGTGCTCCCCCAACTGAGCCAGCCAGTTCCCCCTCGTGTTTTATAATTTTAAAAGATTTCTTTTACAAGATTCATACTTAAGGGAGGTGCCATATCCCCAACTCCCACAAATATACATGATAGTTTAACTACTGTCAGAAAGTTTTCAAGATAGAAATCTGACCTAGTCAATCAAGTTTTCATCTAAATTTTGGAAAGAACATCTCTTTAAAAAGATTAAAAAATTTATCAATTTAATAATAAATTTAGCAATAAATTTAGCAATTTATTCATTTCCAATTAGATGTTTACAAACCTAAAGTTTGAGTTCCACTCTAAGAAAAAATACCAGTGCCTAACACCTAAGTTCCATAAGTACAAGACATATATAGTTCATTATATACAATAACGTAGCAATTTAGCCTAAGCCAATTCTCTTTTACTTAAAATCTTTAGTTTCTCATAGGACTTACCTTGGAAAAACTGAATTTCTGTGCCATCTGCCCAGAGCTTTTCTCACTTAACCGACCAAGAATGCTTTGAGGATCTTTTAGCAGAATAGTCTGTGAGTCTAGAACATACACACAGCCCTAGAAGACATCAATCAATCAATCAATCAATAAATAAATAAAAGCCCACAATAAATAAATAAAAACAATGGCATTTTGCCCATGAAAGTAAGACCCAATTAAAGTCAATACAAACCTCAGACTCATGCTCTTTTTCTGACTGTGTAAACGGTCTTATTCGAAGACAAACCTGGAGATAATCTTTGGATTCCAAACTATTTCCCTTAAAAAGAAGAACAAAATAACTGTATTTAAAAAATACAAAATATGGCTTTTCAGAAATTACCTTTTTTTAAAGTGGCTATTACATAACCATTTAAGGTCATACAGAACCTCTAAGCAATCAGTGATTCTTCTGTTTGTAACCATTTATATGTCTAAAGAAAAGCAAATCTGCTTTAAAAAAAATAATACCACAAAAGACTCGATTTCCTCTACCTTCTATATTTATATTTGAAGCTTATAATACACCTCTTTTCCCTAAAATCCTAACCTTTGCAACTAAAAACAAAAAATAGGGCTCTCCGTCACTAAAACATAGAATTCCAAAGTAAATTACAAGCAACCAGAATAGCCCATTAACCCAAATGTTCAATTCTATTTAAAAATTGTTTGCTATACAGCATTCTCTTTACTGCTTCCTTTGGGGGAGAAATTAATTCCTTTTTTAAAATAATTCTAGGGGCGCCTGGGTGGCGCAGTCGGTTAAGCGTCCGACTTCAGCCAGGTCACGATCTCGCGGTCCGCGAGTTCGAGCCCCGCGTCGGGCTCTGGGCTGATGGCTCAGAGCTGGAGCCTGTTTCCGATTCTGTGTCTCCCTCTCTCTCTGCCCCTCCCCCGTTCATGCTCTGTCTCTCTCTGTCTCAAAAATAAATAAACGTTGAAAAAAAAAAATTAAAAAAAAAATAATTCTAAAGAAGTGTGTTTTTTTAAGCAAAAAGGAAACAATTAGATACAATTTACTAAAAACAAACCAAAAAAACTAGAAAATCTGAACAGACTGATATTTATTAAAGAAATTCAACTAAAAAAAAAAAAACTTAACTTAAATTCAAACAAACAAAATAATCCCACAAAAAACTCCAGGCCCTGGTAATTCATTACTAAATTCTCTCAAACACTTAAGGATGTAATCATACAAATCATAGATAAGCCCTTTAAGAAAATAAAGAGAGAGAACACTTTTCAACTAATTTTGAGTATGACATAACCTTGACACCATGATCTGAGAAAGATATCCTCAGAAGAAATTACAGAACAACCTCTCTAATTTAGATGCAAAAATTCCCTAACAAAGTATTAGCCAATATATAAAATAGAATAATACATCCTGACGAAAAATGTTTTATCTCAGGACTGCAAGGTCAATTTAGCATTCAAAAATCAATTTGGATAATTAACCACATTAAAAGAATAAAGAAACATTTATCTCTAATAGATGTAAAAAAAGCATTTGATGACAGGATATTGACATATGTATTCAACATCCATTCATAAAAATTCTCAGCAAGTGGAATAGACAGGAACTTCCTTCTGATAAAGAACATTTACAAAAACCTGCAGCTAACATCATACTTAATGATCAAAGACTGAATCTAAGATAAGTAGCAAGTAACAAGACAAGGATTTCAGCTCTCACCACTTCTATTCAACTCTGTACTAGAGGTTCTAGCCAATGGTAATCAGGGGGAAGGAGGGGAGGGGAGAGAGAAAGAGAAAGGAAGAGGAAAGGAAGGGAGGGAGGGAGGAAGGAAGGGAGGGAAGGAAGGAAGGAAAGTAGTTAAGAAAGAAAGAAAGAAAGAAAGAAAGGATGGATGGAGGGAAGGAGGGAGGGAGGGAGGGAAAGAAAAAGTAAGCAAGGGAAGAAGAAAGAAAAGGCATCCAGATTAGGAAGAAATAAAACTGTCTCCATTCAGACATTAGCATCTACATACAAAAATCAAACAGAAGCTACAAAAACATCTCTAGAACTATTAAACGAGCAATGTTAACGTGATACAGGATCAACATGCAAAATCAATTATTCTTTTATACACTGGGAAGAAACACCAGAAATTGATTTTAAAAGCAGTATCATTTGGAAGAAATCAAAAATCATGAAATACAGGATAAATTTGACAAAAGATGTGAGAGACCTACACTCTGAAAACTACAAAACATTGCTCAGAGAAATTAAAGGAGACCAAAAGAAATTGAGATACACCTTGTTCATCATTTGGTAAACTCAATATTGTTAAGATGTCAATTCTTCTAAAACTGATCTACATATTCAATGCAACTGCAATCAAAATCCCAAGAGGCTTTTGTTGTGGCAATTGACAAACTCATCTAAAAATTCTCACAGAAATGCAAAGTATCTAGAATAGTCAAAACTATGAAAAGGAAATTGGGTGCGCTAACACTACCTGATTTCAACACTTATTTCAAAGCTACAGTGATCATAACAGTGGGGTACTGGCAGAAAGACAGACAAATCAATGAAACAATATTCAGAAATAAACTCCCATAGAGAAGGACATTTGATTTATAATAAAGATGCAAAGGAAATGCAGTACAAAGAGCATAGCTTTTTCAGCAAATCATGCTAGAACAATTAGATATCTATACATAAAAAAAAAAATAAGGATTTGGATACATGCTTCACATTGTTTATAAAAATTCAAAATGGATCATATCCTAAATGTAAAACTAAAACTATAAAACTTCTAAAAGAACACATAGAAGAAAATCTTTGTGGACTTGAGTTAGGCAAAGATTTCTTAGGTATCACACCAAAAGGACAATCCACAATAGAAAACATTGATGAAATTAAAAACTTCTGTTTTCCCCTCTTGCATCGTTGGTGGGACTATAAACTGGTGCAGCCACTCTGGAAAACAATGTGGAGGTTCCTCAAAAAATTAAAAATATAATTACCCCATAACCCAACAATAGCACTACTAGGAATTTATCCAAAGGACACAGGAGTACTGATTCATAGGGGCACATGTACCCCAATGTTTATAGCAGTGCTATCAACAACAGCCAAATCATGGAAAGAGCCCAAATATCCATCAACTGATGAATGAAGACAGAAGATGAAGATGTGGTGTGTGTGTGTGTGTGTGTGTGTGTGTATATATATATATATATATATATATACAGAGAGAGAATAGAATACTACTTGGCAATGAAAAAGAATGAAATCTTGCCATCTGCAACAACATGGATGGAACTGGAGGGTATGTAAGTGAAATAGGTCAGTCAGAGAAAGACAATTTCACTCATACGTGGAAATTAAGAAACTTAACAGAACATTGGGGGGAAGAGAAAGAAAAAATATATAACTACAAACAGAGAGGGAGGCAAACCATAGGAGACTCTTTAAATACAGGGAGTAAACTGAGGGTTGATGGGTTGGGGAAAATGGGTGATGGGCATTGAGAAGGGCACTTGCTGGGTGGGATGAGCACTAGGTGTTGCATGTATGTGACGAATCACGGGAATCTACTCCCAAAGCCAAGAGTTAGCTAACTCTTTTTTTAAAAAACAAAAAACAGGGACGCCTGGGTGGCTCAGTCAGTTGAGCGTCCGACTTCAGCTCAGGTCATCATTTCACAGTCCGTGAGTTCGAGCCCGGCGTCAGGCTCTGTGCTGACAACTCAGAGCCTGGAGCCTGCTTCAGATTCTGTGTCTCCCTTTCTGTCTGCCCCTTCCCTGCTCATGCTCTGTCTCTGTCTCAAAAATAGATTTAAAAAACAAACATTAAAATAAAAACAAAAAACTTCTGTTGTTCAAAAAATACTGTCAACAGAGGATAGGCAACCCACAGACTAGGAAAAAATATTTATAAAGCACATATCTGATAAACAAATGCATCTGAAAAATATAAAGAACACTTAAAATTAAATAATAATATAAAAACAAACAATCCAATTTTTTTAAATGGGGAAAGATTTAAACTGACACTTTACCAAAAATACACTAATGACAAATAAGCACATGAAATCATATTCAACACATTTAGTTATTAAATGCAAATACCAACTTGATACCAATATGTATCTATTAGAATGGCTAAAACTAAATTTAGACTACCCAGAAAAGCCAATATAAATTAAAGACAAGAACAAAGTTGGTGGACTGCCACCATCCAACTTTAAGACATTCTATAAAGCTACAGTACTCAAGGCAGGGTGGGGCGCCTGGGTGGCTCAGTAGGTTAAACATCGGACACTTGATTTCAGTTCAGGTCATGATCTCATGATTCATGAAATCAAGCCCAGCAGCTCTGTGCTGACAGCGTACAGCCTGCTTATGATTATCTCTCTCCCTCTCTCTCTGCCCCTCCCCCAGTCGTGCTCACTTACTCGCTCGCTCACTCTCTCTCAAATAAATAAAACTTTAAAAAATAAATAAAGTTTACAAAGACACGAAACAAACAGTGGTAGTAGCTACGGTGGTAGAAGGAAGGATTTTTACTTTTTAAACACTACTGAGTTAGCTTATTTTAAGTAAGGCATGCAATTCCTAGGGGCATAGTGGAATGTCTTACATTTTTGAGGAAATCATGGCAGTACTTAACATGTTGAACACCGTGAACTATTAGTTCAAAATAGTTCACAGTTGCCACCTTAGATCATACCATTTCTTTTGATGTCATATCTTGGTGAAGCTGGATTCTTCAGTGGTTGCTATGATAAAAAACAAGTACTACCCCAAAACACTGAAGAACAGGAAATAAGGTTGGCAATATCTAATCTGATTCCAAAGCCTGAGAAGCTATGATGCGCACAAAAGATATACATATCCTTACAGCAAATAACTGTGGTAATTAAAGAAAAACAATTTTTTTTTTCATTTACGTTAATATTTTTCAAATGGCTCTAGGTTAAGGTATAGTTATATATTAAGCTGCTCGGACCTACTACTTGGAAGAGCTGGCATGCATTTAGGGCACCATGAAAAAATTACCGAGATAGAAGGTTGCCTTAAACCCACAAAGTCTGGAAAGCTCTGGTCATACCTGTCTGCAAGTGTGTGCACACCACACACATTTCCACTCAGTCAGCATAATGCTTTCCTCGTACTTACCTCAGTATTTGAAGCAACTAAGGAAAATTCATGAGAGAGATTAAGCTTAACGCCATCAAAATTTATTTCCGACGGTCTTGCAATTGGGTCAGCACTAAAAACATAGGATGGTCTAGGCACTCCATCTTGATTTAAATTAGATTCCATTCTGCAAGAATAACAGTAATTTTAGATAATTTTAATAAATTAGCATATAAGCCACTCATAGTTTAAAATGTCTGAGTCCAGCCCACTAATAACCCCCATAAGTAGATTTCTAGAGAAAGGAACATTACATCTATAACACGATGATGACCCACGGAAAAGACAAATGATCAAAATTATAAAGATTCCGAATCAAGTAATATTGAACAGAGCCTGCCACTACTATTCATATGATCCAACTTATAGGTCGATTCAGCCAGAGATTTCATGAGTAAAGGTAGTCCATTAAGTAAGACAATATAAAACATTCAATCTCTGCCTGAAATCCTCTCCGAAATCAAATAATTATAGAGTAAATAATAATCTTGTGTTACTTTAGTTATTTAATGTCTTCTGAAAATGTTAGTTATAAGCCTTCGTAATGTTTTAGCATTTACAAGTTAAATTCAGTTATCTGGACAATTGAATTCTTTCAACTGAATTCTTCCAAATAATGCAAGTGAAAAGTGAAATAATGTATGTGACCACATTCAAAACAGTACCTGACACATTGTAGGTGCTAAAAATTAAGGTGAATATGGAATAATGTATCAAAGTATTACAACTAAACATCAAGGCACTAAACTTAAACGTAAACTTACAGGTAACTTTAACTAAAAAAAATTTAACATTCAAATAATTATTGACAATCTACTAGGTGCATAATAGCAGGAAGAAAGAGAGCTCCTTGATGTTCTTTGACAGTATTATGAAATAAAAGAACAGTGATTCCCAAACTAGGGTTCCTGGCTCAAGAAAAGAGTAATGGGCATCCATACATATTATATAAATAAGCCAAAGATGGCCCCTGTATATTGGCCCTGTGTTGTTTACTTCTTCACAGAACGCCAGGAATGTTAGTTCAAAAACCTATTAGGTGCCAAATTAAAATTTTTACACATCAATTTGCTTTTAATATAGCCCAAATAATCTTTTTTCTTTTTTTCAAGTCAACCAGAGCATAACTAGTTTGCACATCCCACGAAAATGCACCCAACTTCTGCTCGCAGAGACAAATTCAGGACTATAAAAACCCAAGCCAATGATGCCCCTAGGAACTGGCTGACTCAGGTACTCCCCACTGTGCTTCTGAGTAACAACACCGCTTAAGACCATAAATCCCCAAGTCTAATTCTCCTCTCCGTCCCCTCCCAACCCCCTAGGTTCCTTTACCTTTTCCCCCTTCTATGTGGTGGTCCTTCACTCTAGCTTCTGAAAGATTTCATGCTGGGGTGGACCTCTCTCCCATTTAATCCTGTCAAAGTGCTATCCCAATAAAGTTCCTGTGTGATACTGACATACTGTGGTCATATCTTTTTCCTAGATCAGCCCTGAAACCCACAAACGCAATACAACAGAGTTGTTTTTGTTTTTCTGTTTTTCCTAAATCTCAAAAAGACAAAGGAAATTATTTACCTTCAACAAAGCCCAGGAAACTGCAGGATCAACCAACCATACACTTTAGTATCTTGGTTGCTTTTGTCTTTATTGTATTGTCAGTGATAAATACTGTGATAAATAAAAATGAAATAATTACTTAAAATGCAGTTTGATAGAATATTTCAAACACCCAATGTATGGGTGAAAATTAAGAAAAAGGGTATCCGATAGAGTGGAAATAACCACTGATCTAGAACATAGAGAAGTTTGCAAAAACATTAAAGCACTGGCTTGACATTGCATAAGTCAGATTTTACAGAAATACCCAGGAAATTGGAAGATAAGTTTCATTCTTTGCCTTCAATTATTAAAAAAAAAATGATAAGCCTTCTATTAAATTACTGAATCAAAAAGAATATTTATACCTCTTTTAAAAAGCAAGGTTATAGTAGTTTGTACTTGTTCATAGTTCAGTTTCAATGAACTACCTCTAACATTTATAAAATTGTTGACATATACTGTCACAACCTGAACTTCTGGTTAACTTGTATTTAAGTGTGAGAAGTTAACTTCTTCCTAACTAGACTAGAAATCTCTTGAGGGCAAGAAGAACTACTCTGTATCCCCTACAACATATTCAGAGATGTATGAGGATAAAAATTCCCTAATGACTTAAATTAGAATAATAAAATCCTCTATATCAAAAAAAATTGGTACTACTTTTTTAGTGATATTATGTTTAGCAACAGCAGGGTTCAAGACCTGTTTCAAAGGCTGTTCCCACGACTGAGAATGTGAATCTTTTTATCTTCTCTCCAGTGAGATTCCATGGCTGGAATTTGTGAAAAATAACAAATACACTACTGAATGAGGTTTCTGAATGCCATCCACAAAATACAGTTTCAAAAGAACCCTCCTCCTAATAGAGGAATCCTTTATAGGATCTTGCAACTTGAAGTCCTGGGTCGTGGAGATCTAATAAAATACATAGACTGTTACCGCGGCTTCTGGGTAAACATGCTACTTCGTTTTAAAAGCAAAAGTAAACCCTGGGTGCCTGGCTGTCTCAGTCTGAGCATCGGACTCTTGGTTTCAGCTTGGGTCATATCTCAGGGTTAGTGGGATCCAGCCCCACCTGTAGGGCTCCACGCTGACAATAGGGAGCCTGCTTGGGAATCTCTCTCTCCCTCTCTCTGACTCTCCCCTGCTAGCTCGCTCGCTCTCTCTCTCTCAAATAAACAAACATTAAAACATCCTTTTTAATTAAAAAAAAAGTGAATCTGAATCTGATCACCTTAAGCAAAGATTGCTTAAGGCATGAATTTAGGATTGTCAACTAATCCTTCAGCAAGGAACATTAGAGTTGTGTCAGAAGGAATCACTGAAGCAGGAAGTAGAACGAGTTGGGGGAAACATTCTCAACTGGGGGATGACAGTAGTCTCACATTTGCCACACACACCCTCTTCCGCTTGGTACTAAAAAGCCCCAAAGGGCAAACCCCTGGTAGTGGAAGCAGCGTGGAAATAAACACACCTACAGCCAGACAGGGCTTCCCCCCACCAGCCCCCAAAAAAGAGGTCATATCATCTGCCAAGCAAACTGCTCACCTCCGGGATCCAGAAAACTAGGCCTGGCAATGGAGGCCAGCGCCCCAACAACAGCAGCAGCAATAACAAAAAACACTAATTGCAAACACTTGGTGCCTACTATATACTGGCACCGTTTCTAACAACTTTACATATTATTTTATCTTCACAAGAGCCGTAAGAGGATAAATGTTATTATTACTACCTCTTTTAACACATAAGGAAACTGAGACCCAGAGAGAGAAAATACGTTGCCTTGCCTCACTCAGCTAATATGCGGTGGAGACGACATTTAAGCCCCAACCCAAGTAGTATGGCTCAACCCTGCGATGCGCAGGCCGTGCCCACGGTGCCCTAGGAGCACCCATCGCTCTGCAACCCAGTTTCCCGAGAGTAACCTCAGGGGCGTCGGGATCCCCTGGGAAGGTACTCACACTGCCAGCACCGTTTCCCAGCCTCAAGTCTGGTATTCGCGCAGTCAGCCACCTCGCACCCTCACTTGGGCCCACCTCTTCACCTGCACAAGTTGCCAGACCTGCCAGATCTGCGAGCAGCACCGCGATGTTTCCTTTTTCAAATTCAAACAATGGCGGCCAAGCCACCGCACTGCACGCTGGGAGTGGGCGGGGCTTCCGGAACGGCGCCTAGGATCGCAGAGGCTCGAGCCGTGGGCTTCCCACTAGGTCCCGGAAGGAGCTTTCAAATCTGGGGCGGATCTCTGATCGCCCGCAAGTGATGGGCCACGGGGCCGGTGGGTGGTCTGCGTGCAGAGGGTCGGAGCTTCCCGCAGAGCCCGCCGTGCCGCGAGGGATGGGACGCTGCCTGGTGGTTGCGGCGGGTACCACCTCCGTTGGCACGGACGCCAATCTCGGATACCGTCGTGGAGACGAGACGTAGCGAAGGCCTGGAGGTGAGGCCGCTGCCACCACACTTAGCCCCGCGACTCCCCCAGGGACGGGCCGAGGAATGGGGGCTAGCCTCTGCCCGGTCCGGTCCCTGCAGGCGGGAGCAGACCTACTTGTCCCGAGAGTCGCTTAGAACTAGCGCTGCCCGCACCCGAAGGGCCACTTCCCTCGCTGCGTGACCCCATATGTCATCCCCAGCCGCCCTCGTGGACGAAATGAGTTTTTCCCAGAATAGACTCGTATAAGCATTTTCTTTCTTTCTCTCTCTCTTTCTTTTTCTTTCTTCCTCTTTCTTTCTTCCTTTCTTTTTTTCTTTCTTTCTCATTCTGAGAGTATAAAGCACCTACCGCTGCGAGGCGCTGTGCTTTGACAGTCTAAATTCCATGCATAGGCAAGGTCTTTGCCCAAAATGTTCAGAGCCAGTACAGCCTCCTCTGCCTCTTTTAAAGTGATCCTCTTCTTCCGAGTGTGGTGCTGTAATATTCATGTCAAGCATTTATTACTGAGGCCGTCTCTCCCTGGTGTACTTGATTTTAAAGAAAAATATAACTGCTAAGGTTAATTGAGCGTTTACCTTGTGCTGGTGCTAAGCATATAAAATGGATCGTCTTACCGATCCTGAGAACAACCTTTTGAGGTAAATAACATTATCATCCCCATTTTATAGATTCTGAGGAAGCTGACTTCATATAGTTAAGTAATTTGCCAAAAAGCATATGGTTATTAATGGGGGAGCTGGGATTTAAACGCAGCTGAATGAGGGGCGCCTGGGTGGCTCAGTCGGTTGAAACTTCGACTTCAGCTCAGGTCATGATCTCACTGCTCCTGAGCTCAAGCCTGGCGTGGGGCGGATCTGACCGCTCAGATCCCGGAGCCTGCTTCAGATTCTGTGTGTGTCTCTCTCTCTGACCCTCCCCTGCTCACGGTCTCTCTTTCTCCCTCTCAAAAATAAATAAACATTTTAAAAAAATGTTTAAGAAAATCATATTTATATTTTTTAGTAAACAGATGCAAAAGAATATACAAAATACACTAACTTTTGTGTAAGAAAGGAAAACTGAAACTCTACATAGATATATACCACACACACACATTTTTTTCTTGTTTTTTAAGAGATAAACTCAAAAACTAAGTAAGAAAATTAGCTGAAAATGGTCACCTATATTGGGAATGTTATGCAAGGATTAGTGATGGCAGTTTGATTTCTCTGAATAACCTTTTGTTTTTTTAAATATAGTTTTGCCCTTTCAAAACATTAAGTCTAAAACAGTGGAAATAAAAGCAAGCCCTAAAACTTAATACAAAAAAGACCTGAACATACCTGTGTATCAAAATGCCAGCACAACCATACAGAGTTCATTCAATTACTTGAGTACCGTACTCCATGAACTGGGGTTAAGAGTTCTGGAATACAGCATAAGAGCAAAAAGTACAAAGAAATCAATAACTTCACTTAGTAAGTTTGATGTTGAAAAGGGTATTGGTAGAGTAGTTTTGAAACTACTATGCATGCATTATTGGAAAAAGCAAACGAGTGAATATACTCATGTTGTTTGGAACCAAGTTTCTCACTGTGGGAGAAGGGAGATAACAAATATGGAATGATAGAAGCTAAGGAAGAATCCCAGAGTGTTGGATTTGAATCGGCATTAGTAGAATAAAGTTGTGATTTCTTTTTTTTTTTTTTAATCTCAGTTGGTCCATTGACAGGGCTTAGAGGCATAGAAACTCTGACACCCCAGTAACAATGAGCACACTAGCACCAAGCCGCCCAAGTGGTTTCTAAATACCATTCTCATCCCTAAAATGAATCAGTGCTCCTTGGAGAGAAGGCTGCTTCTCATCCGGAGCAAGGAATTACAAAGCAAACCTGGAACACTCTTGTCAGAAAGCAAAGAAGTCCTTAGAGATTCACAGAGTCATTTCAAAGGATACTGGACCTAGCTTAAAGGAGCCTCTGTTGACCATACTTGGAACAATTTGAGCATCAAAAAGAATAATGATCGCGAGAGATTGAAACAGATTTCATTTTTTTAACATTCTTTCCATGAGAGACAGAAGGAGAGATGGAATAAAAATGAAAAGTTCTTTACACAAGAATGTCAATTAATGAATACAAATGAAGCAGTAAATGGGAAATCTCCATTTTGCAACTCCCAATGTAAAAATTGATAGGAGTAAGCCTTATGAATACATGCTAAAACAATGGATAAAAGATGCTAAAATCATTGGCTGGAAGGTTGTTGGGGAACAGGACATTAACACTATCTCAAAGAATGTCCTAGAGAGTAATTCATAATTAGAAGGGAAAGGGGAATTTTACAATGTAGAGGTTTATTTATTGGACATACCTTAACCAAATGAGGAAACTTTAGCATCACCAATGATGGAGTGATCTATCACCTAATGATACCTGTGCCAGAAATGTTTAAGTCTAATTATGAAGAAACAAAACAAAATGAAAAGAATATAGAACACTTTACAAGACAGCAGGCCTAGGTTCTTCCAAAAGCGTCAGGGAAAAAATGTCAGTGTCAGGGAAAAAGAAAAAAAACAAGGTAAAGGACTGCTTTAGTCAGGAGACAAAACTTACAAATGAAATTCATAAATCTTGATTGGTTCACAGATTTTTTTGTTATCTTTATTTAATTTATTTTTTTAAATTTACATCCAAGTTAGTTAGCATATAGTACAACAATGATTTCAGGAGTAGATTCCTTAATGCCCCTTACCCATTTAGCCCGTCCCCCCCCCCACAACCCCTCCAGTAACCCTCTGTTTGTTTTCCATATTTAAGAGTCTCTTATGTTTTGTCCCCCTCCCTGTTTTTATATGATTTTTGCTTCCCTTACCTTATGTTCATCTGTTCTGTCTCTTAAAGTCCTCATATGAGTGAAGTCATACGATTTTTGTCTTTCTCTGGCCAGTTTCGCTTAACATAATACCCTCCAGTTCCATCCACATAGCGACAAATGGCAAGATTTCATTCTTTTTGATTGCCGAGTAATACTCCATTGTGTGTGTGTGTGTGTGTGTGTGTGTGTGTGTGTGTGTGTGTGTGTGTATACCACATCTTCTTTATCCATTCATCCATTGATAGACGTTTGGGCTCTTTCCATACTTTAGCTATTGTTGATAGCACTGATACAAACATGGGGGTGCATGTGTCCCTTCGAAACAGCACACCTGTATCCGTTGGATAAATGCCGAGCAGTGCAATTGCTGGGTCGTAGGGTAGTTCTATTTTTATTTTTTGTGGAACCTCCATACTGTTTTCCAGTGGCTGCACCAGTTTGCATTCCCACCAGCAGTGCAAAAGAGATCTTCTTTCTCTGAATCTTCGCCAACGTCTGTTGTTGCCTGAGTTGTTAATGTTAGCCCTTCTGACAGGTCACAGATTTTTTTTTTAAAGAAGTAACTACATGGGAATGCAAGCTGGTGCAGCCACTCTGGAAAACAGTATGGAGGTTCCTCAAAAAACTAAAAATAGAACTACCCTACGACCCAGCAATTACACTACTAGGCATTTATTCAAGGGATATAGGTGTGCTGTTTCGAAGGGACACGTGCACTCCCATGTTTATAGCAGCACTAGCGACAATAGCCAAAGTATGGAAAGAGCCCAAATGTCCATCGATGGATGAATGGATAAAGAAGATGTGGTATATACATACAATGGAGTATTACTCGGCAATCAAAAAGAATGAAATCTTGCCATTTGCAGCTATGTGGATGGAACTGGAGGGTATTATGCTAGGTGAAATTAGAGAAAGACAAATACCATATAACTTCACTCATATGAGGACTTTAAGAGACAAAACAGATGAACATAAGGGAAGGGAAACAAAAATAATATGAAAATAGGGAGGGGGACAAAACAGAAGAGATTCATAAATATGGAGAACAAACTGAGGGTTACTGGAGGGGTTGTGGGAGCAGGGATGGGCTAAATGGGTAAGGGGCATTAAGGAATCTACTCCTGAAATCATTGTTTCACTATATGCTAACTAATTTGGATGTAAATTTTAAAAAATAAAATTTAAAAAAAAGAGAGGAAGAAGTAACTACAAAGAAACATTTTGTGGATAATGGAGAAATTTAAATATGGACTATATATTAGGTGATACTGAATCAGTATGAGATTTTTTTGCATGTGATAATGCATGACTTTGTAGAAGACTGAAGAAGATACTTGCTTTGGTATTCAGCAACTTACCTTCAAAAGATTTGGCAAAAAAATGAAACAAAACCAAAATAGACCGTGAGAGGGAATGAAAGAATAGAGAGAATGGGGAAAATAGGACAAAAAAAAGCAAATGTGGTAAAAAGTTAGTAATTGGTGGATCGAGGTGAAAGGTATCATCATGTACATTGTGCCATGATTTCTATTTTTAAAAATAACTCTGAGACTTTCTAAAAGAAAAAGGAAAAAATTTCTAATTCTTTACCAGGCCTTGCAAGTGTCACCGTCCAGCCAACCTCACTCTTCTCTTTGTGCATTAAGGGAATCTGCTCTGGGCACCTTAAACACACGAGGTTCTCTCTAGTATATATGAACCTTTGCATAGCTTGATCCCTCTATTCTGATTTCTCTCCTCCCCATCATTGTGTGGCTCAGTGCTCTTCCTCTAGATTTCTCTGTAATGGTGTGTTCTTAGAGAAGACTTCCTGTCCACCTTATCTCACTGGGCCCTCTTTTTTATTTGCATATTTGTCTGGGTTTTGTTGTTCCCCCACTTCTTCAAATATAAGCTCTATGAGTACAAGGAACTGTTTCTACTGGTCTCAGTTATATCCTCAATGACAATGTAAATCCATGGTGATCAAATAAATATTTGTTGAACAGTGAATGAAGGCTGATGTGGCTGAGTTGAAGACCCTGGGGAGGGATAGCCAGAAGCAAGTTTGGTGGGAACAGGCCAAGGCTGGATCCTACAAGACGCAGTCAACAAAGTACTGATTTGGGTCCTTATTCTAAAAGCAATGAGAAGCAAGTAGACCGTTCTCGGCATGAGCACAATCCAATCCGATTTGCCTCTGTGTTTTGAAAAGGTTAATCTCCTGGAGCGGCAAACAGAGACAGCTAAAGAAGAGTCACTGAACCAGTTAGGAGACTTGCAGCCATCCCAGCAAGAGATGATAACGTGGACTTGGGACGTGGCAGAGCTGATACAGAAAACTAGAAGATTTCAGAGGTATTTTTTCCTGTATTTGCCATTTCGGCACCAGCCACTGCGTTTTCCCATAAAAACAGAGCCAACTTAACTGGGAAATGCTTCAGATTTAGTCCCAAGTCCAAATAATTCCATTTGTCCCCTTGAAGTGATCATTAGCATAAGAGGGAATTGTTAAGTTACATCAAGCTGATTTCCTTCCTTCGTCACAGCCTCTGCTGGTAAGAGCTACCAATCATAGCTAACTTTCCATGTGCCAGATAGTATTCCGAGCACTTTTATACTCAATCTTAACAATAACTGGGTGAGGTATTTTGTTGTTGTTACTATCCCCACTTAACAGGAGAGAAAACTGGGGCATGGAGCTATTAAAGAATAGTAAAGTTGTCGTAGAAGTTAACTTAAAGGTGTTAAGTTTAATTCAGGTACTATTTGTAAAGTACTTATAAAAGCGCCTGGCGTGTGTGAAATAGTCACTTTTTAAATATACATCAACAGTAAACAGTGGGGTTGGAATTGGAATCTGGGTAGTCTGGCAGTTAACCACTGTATTCTACTGCCTCTCAAAGCTTAGATCAACACCCCTGTAATTCTATTAAAAGAAGACTGAGTGCCTAGCTTCTGTGCAAAGCCACCTCCAATAATAGGACTAACATAGTTTTTCAATCCAGAAACTGAGTATGTATTGATTACAGAGGTTTGAATGACAGGTTTAACCAAAATTTGTCAAGCACATGCTATGCAGCAAATGTTGCTACCCTCAAGGAGCCTTCAGTCTAAAGCAAGGCCTTATCAGTCTGAGATTTCAAGAAAGATTTAATCTTTAATTTCTTAAGTCACCCAATGTGTGAATGCATTAATTTCTCTCCTGTGCATCTAGTGTGGTACTACTTTTGTACCATCTGATAAAATAGTCACACAAATAACTTTTTATGCCCTGTGGTTTATGTGGGGAACCTCGTGCACAATTTCAAAACAATATGACAAACGATATGATAGAAGTGTACAAAAAGTATTAAGAGCAGAGCGAATACAGCTTTGGAGTAACAGCTCTGAAGTCAGACAGATTTGAGTTTCAATAGAAGCTCTGTTATTTACAGGAAGTGACCTCAGGAAGACTATTTCACTTCTTCAAGTCTCAAAGTTGTGAGGATTAAAATAGTGTCTGTGAGTTATTTAGTAAAATAGGTCTCATAATGGTAGTTATTTTTATTAAGCCTGCTTCTTAAGTCACTAGAATATGAGCTCATGGGTATATGTCTTGGTCCACTATAGCCCTGACATCTATGACCGTGCCTTGCATGAAACAGCCACTCAAATATTTTTTGATTTAATAAATGTCATCTACCAGGGAAGATTTCTTTTTTTTTTTTTTTAACAGATTTTTTTTTTTTTTAAGTTTATTTAGTTCAGACAGAGACAGTGCATACAAGCAGGGGAGGAGGAGAGAGAGGATTCCAAGCAGACTCAGTGCTATCAGCACAGAGCACAGCACGGGGCTTGAACCCATGAAATCGTGAGATCATGACCTGAGCCAAAATCAAGGGTAGGATGCTTAACCAACTGAACCACCCAGGTGCCCCAACAGGGAAAGATTTCTTCAAGTGCCATGTAGGCTAAAATGAATGAATGGGATTTGCAGTGAACCGCAGAGGGAAGCCATTTTAGGCAATGAAAACATGAGGCAACGAGAACAAAGACACGAGCACACAAAAGTTTCCAAAAACTGTGAACACGTAGTTCAGTAGGACTGTGAGCGTCACTAACATGAATAACAATAGGAGGTGAAAAAACTCGTCTGGGCCTCGACCCTAAAGGGCCCTGTGTGATATGTTAAAGAGATGCAGAATTATATTCTGTGAGCCATAGGAGGTTGGAGAGACATGGAGGGAAAAGTGGAGGAAGAGAAGCAACAGGAAGGGCCAGGTCTATAACATCTCAGTCTTTCTTACAGTGTGGGAGTCCAGAGATGAAGGATCAGGACATAGAAGTTTACTATGTACAGGTGCAGAGGTAACCAGTAGAGAAAGAAAGAATAACCATAAGACTCTTGAGCTAAATGTTTGTCATTGTAGGAAGTGAATAGTTAATATCTATAATTATTACAAGAAGAAATAACATCTTTGATACCTATACATCAAAGATATGTATGGTAATTACCAAAAGAAGTAAAAACAAATTGTAAGAGTGGCTGCCTCTGGGAAGCAGGACTGGAGTTGTGCAGCGAGGGAGGGCATTATAAATTCTTTAAATTTATAATAAACATTTTTTAAGGTCATATGTCAGAGGAAAGATGCATTCCTTTCTTAAGCACTTATTGTGTGTCAAGCTATATGGCCCCATCACCTCCTTAGTGAACGAGGCTCCCCACTTCTGAGCCTGCAGAGACGGTGCAGTTGGCCGTCTTTCCAGAACACACTGGACTAGTACTTGTCTGAGAGCTTCTGCACTTTTCCCTCTATCTGTTCTTTCCAAAGGTCTTGGCATTACTAACTCCTTCTCATTATTCAGCGCTCATCTCAAACATACCTTCCCCAGTGAGGCTATCTTGCCCACCCTACCTGAAGCTGCTCCCTTCACCCCACCCCCAACCAGTTACTTTCTACCACAGTGGCCTATTTTACTTTCTTTGTAGCACTTACAATAACTGAAATTACCTTATCTGTTGATGCTATGTCTTCCCCACCACAGTGTAAGCTTACGAGACAGGGATCTCATCCATCTTATTCACCACTATATCCCTAGTACCTCCAACAGTGCCTGGTAAATAGTAGCTGCTCAATAAATACTTGTTCAGTGAATGAATTCTCGCAGGTGTTCTATGCACCTCTAATGTCCTATAATGTCCCTGAAGACAATGATGGTATAGCTTTTACTTTTTCTTTTTCTTTTTTCAGTATCCCTAGTACTCAGGCACAGGGCCTGGTTCAAAATATGAGCTATTATAAGTTTTCATTCGGTATTCAATAAAAGTTTATTATTTGAATGTATACATGAATTAATGCTGTGTACATTCTTATATGCCATCTCATTAGTCTTAAGACCCTACTATTTGCTAATAAAAATATATACACATTTAACCAGGAATGGGTTTCCCACTGTCTAGACCCTTCCAAGTGCCAAACCTGGGGCTTCTGCTTCTATTTCATCTTCAGTATCCTCTGGTGGTAAAGCAGCTCAGTGTTTTGAAAAGTGTGTCCTATTGGCAAGGGTGAAATCCACAGAGAGCAGCAGTTCAAGTGGGAGCCTAGCAAAACCTTAGGGCACAGGTGGGCATCCTTCACTTGGATGATCCAAGAAGCCAAGTGCAAAGGCCTGCCGGTGATCACAACAGGACTTAAGGCTCCTCTACACAGAGTGGCATGCTCACTCAAATGTTGGGGGTGGTCTGCAGTCACCAGCCAGCAGCCATCTCTTCACATGAGCTCTCTCTTTTTAACTCTGTCCTTTTTTGGAAGTCAGTCAATTGGATATTAACTGTTTCCTTCTCTTTGTATCCCTAATCTAACAATCTCAGTTGTCTACAAGTCGATGCAGATAGATCTAACTATACGGAAGTGTGTGGCAAGAAAGAAAAGCTCAGCACTAACATTTCAAGACCTTTTGTTTCTGCTTATAACATAGCAAAGAAGAAAAACCACAGCATTCCATTGCCAAAATGGAATTACTTAAAACCAAAACGGCACTATTTATAGATCATATCTTGCATTGTTTTGAAAATAGCACAGGGCAGTGCTAGTGGACCTCACATACATATTCAACAATAATTACAGGCTTTCTGGTGCATTTATCTATGCCAAAAAGTTTTATTTTGATGAGCTATTTCAAGATTCTAGTTTCCTCAGAAGGAGAAAGTAGGATCACGCCAATATGATCTTTTTATTATAGAAAATATTGTGCTTTTCAGATTTCAATTACTAGGGAAGATAATGATGGCATGAATAGTATGACTATTTTTGGTTAAGGGAAGCCATTACATTACCATAATTAATTGATAAATAATGAGACCAATTTCAATAAATTCCTTAAAAAATACAATCTTTGATATACATCAACAAGGCCTTAGTGATATTGGGAGGAAGGAGAGGGAGGTGAGAAGGAAGACAAAAAATGCATACTTATATAATTTTTGTTTTCAGTTATCTAAAGGAATATTTCTGAGCCTTTGGTTACAGAGGTATAGAATATTAGGGACATAAGGGGCCCAATGATCTGGTTCAAATTTTTCATTTTATATGAGGGGAAAAAACAACGTTCTGAAAAATTAAGTGACACACCCAAGCATTCATCATTAGTAAATGGCAGAGCCAGAATATGAATACACAGCACAAACAGCCAATTTTTAAAAATAGATACGCAAGAAAAAATACCAAGTTATAAATAATTAGTATAGTATGATCTCATATTAGCAACTTCAAGACTAGCACACATTTTTTTTTAAATACATGAATAAGCTCATCTTTTGCAATCAGAAAATTAGCATTGTTTCCTTTTTATTTCCAGAACTCCTGTTATTCCATTTCTCCCAGAATTTTACCCTAATATAAATTTACCCTAAAGAAGGGTTTGTGTTCAAAAGGCTTTTATTAATACCTTATCGTGTCTCTCAAACAAAAATTCTTATACAGATTTTATTTTTTTTATTCCCTCTAAGTTAAAAACACACTTCTGTAGTTAACATGATTATTATCATCATCATCATTATTATTCAAGTAGTTAAAACAATATAAATACATTAAATATTTTTGGTAGTTACTAAACAACTAAGTAGAATTTTTCAGAAATATACCTCTTATAAGGATTAATGGGGATTTATTTTTCCATTAGTTCATGTGCCCATGGAAGAATATTATATCTATAATGGAAAAGAGTACCACTTCTATTGCTGTTTTTCATTTTTATATATGTAAGCATATAATTGCCTTGTACACAAAAATAATGTAGGAGTAGAAAGACTTTATGACAACATCACCAAATTGTTTAAACTTCTTTCAAATTACATGCCAAATACAAGAGTGACTCATTATCTGAGATTATTTTTAAAGACTTATCACCTAACAGTTCAATTAGGTCCTATTTTAATTTTGTTGAAAGCTGTAAATTAGCTCTCTCTCTCTTTCTCAAAACTAAATAAACATCAAAAATTTTTTAATTATGTAAACCTTAAAAAAAAGAGTTTTATTATACAGACGTTAGAGTCTCAAACTTTTTTTTTTTAATGTTTATTTTTTAGAGAGACAGAGCGTGAGTGGGGAAGGGGCAGACAGAGAGGGAGACACAGAATCCAAAGCAGGCTCCAGGCTCTGAGTTGTCAGTACAGAGCCTGATGTGGAGCTCAAACTCACAAACCGGGAGATCATGACCTGAGTTGAAGTCAGACACTTAACTGAGTGAGCCCCTAGAATCTCAAACTCTTAAACTACACCAAAAAGGCTTTATCAAAAATGAACAAGTGACTATTAATTGCATCTTTTACTCTTTTACTCGGCACCACTCATTTAAACCAATATACTCAGTAAAAATGGAAATATTTCAATGTCTGTGCAAATGCAAAATTTTTTATAAAATTTCTTTCATCATATGTTTGAAATATATTTATGTCAAAATCTTTAAGGTTTCATTTACTGAATGTATGGAAAGATGTCATATAACATAATTGACAAAGCCAGTCCTCACTGTCAGACTTATCAGTTTGTGTGAACATTGTAAGATTTATTTTGTCAGAAAAAGTCTGATTTTATTTTTCAATTTAAATAACTGTCTTAACGTCTGTTTTAAGGAATAGTATCAAAAACACTGAGAAGTAAGTTATAGAATCTGTGTTGTATATTTCCAAAAGCAATCAGTATTAAAATGATACAGGTCTAATATAATTAATTTTACATTAGTTAATTGAAACAAAGTAGTACATTTTTTATTCATCTACAGTTTTGGCAATGTAGTATCTGGCTAAAACTAGAAGTTACTGATGAAGCAAGAGTAGGGGAATAGGTGTGATATTCTTTAGGAAACGTACAGATGTATAATTTGAACTCTGATATTAAATTTTTTTTTTTAATTTTTTTTTTCAACGTTTATTTATTTTTGGGACAGAGAGAGACACAGCATGAATGGGGGAGGGGCAGAGAGAGAGGGAGACAGAATCGGAAACAGGCTCCAGGCTCTGAGCCATCAGCCCAGAGCCTGACGCGGGGCTCGAACTCCCAGACCGCGAGATCGTGACCTGGCTGAAGTCGGACGCTTAACCAACTGCGCCACCCAGGCGCCCCTAAATTTTTTAATATAATACAAAGCATGCTTAAAACTCAGAGATAGTCATTAATTGCATTAGACATCACAACCAAACTTTTTTGTGTTTAATAGAAGATAAAGGTATATGCTAATTAGGGTAATTAAAGCTAGCTGCTGTAAAACAACACCTCCAACTGGTTTATTCCTCATTCATTTCATACATAGCCCCGTTGTGAGTAGGGTGACTGTGCTGGGCAACTGCCTTGAAAATACTGGCTTGGTTCCTCTCAGTTGGTAATCTGCAGTATTGACCTCTGCGGACCTATCTGAAGGCAAAGAGACCGCTTGAATAAGGGTGCCAGAAGGATTTAGAACTAGGCCTGCAAGTCGTGTACATTCCTGCTGCTCATATTCCTTTGGAAGGAACCCAGTCTAACTGCAGGGGAGAATGAGAAATGCGGTTTTCCTACACACTGAGATTCCTACACACTCAGGAAGAGGAAACCCAGTTGATGAGCAGATAGCCAATGTCTGTCACATAGCTAATAACTAATTGGTCCAGCAGCTGGCAAATTCAGGTGTTGTTATGGGGAGATGGTAAAAAATAATTCAGAGGATGAAATAAAATAGGAATTGAGTATAATCAGAATAAATATCTCATGATCCGGTTTGATAAAATAGGTTTCACTACTTTATTGGCTGATATATAACTAATCTGAGAGAAACCTTGTAAAAATTGTATCTGTGAGTGCTACCCAATGTCTCTTTTAAAAATTGGTATTTCTAAAAAACATTTGTTACACTAAGAAATACTCAGCATTGCTACCACTACTGTTCAGGCTATTTGGTGATGATTTCTTTCCAGCTAATGACAAGTGCTAAGGTGGGCTTTTTTTTAAGCTCTTTGATTTGCTGTCATAGAACTCTCTCCCAAGAGCATTCTTTGATAGACTCCAAAAAGAGCCAGAGGCACAGTCATTTCACTGTCCATTCTAATTTAATTCAGAATATCCCAACACTACTGGCCAAAATACTCTGGTTCCAAAGTAACGCTTAACTCTTAATATAAATCCATAGAAGAAAGACAAGCATCAGGTAGGTTTCTATGTGTTTTGATTAATTGTTCAAGGAGGCTTCCCCAAAACCAGTCATTTGAATTGTTCTTTTGTTGGGCAACCAGGAGATGTTTACTCCTTGGAACAATGCACCATAAAGTAGGAGATTAAACTACAGTGAAGGGAGAAGTGAGAATGCAGAATGTTTGGTCAAGAAAAAGGAAAGAGTATGTTGAAGTAAGAAAAATAGGTAGGGCGTTATAGTCAAATAGATGGGTGGATTCCAAGCTCTGTCAGTTTGAAGTTTGTGACATTAGGCAAGGTCAACACACCTTTCTGAATCTGATGCTTCTTAAATGCCAGGTTCTCTCTGTGCCAGCCTGGCAGACAAAAACACCCATTAAATAGTAGTTATTATTACAATCTAACAGGAGAGACCAGTGTTGGAAAATAATAGGAGAGTGACGTAACCCCACCTAACGAATATGATCTCTTCCACTCCTAAGGGAGAGAATCCTCATTGGATTTTATACACTCTCGTATTTATCTAGTAGGTTGTATAAACTCTTCTGGGATGACAGGACCTGTGCTTTAACTCATTCCATAAACCCCTCCGCCCTAAGAACCATGCTTGTACCTAACGGGAAAAGAGAGAAGGACTTGGGACCAAATCAAAAGTCTTCAGCCTTCTATAATACAGGCACGCCCCCCCCCCCCCTTTTTCAAAAGTTCATGTTTTGCACTTCACTTTTACAAAAGATCTATATTAGCACTGTTTTCACTAACCAAAAGAAATCCAGAAGTGGCTGAGTGGCTCAGTCAGATAAGTGACCAACCCTTGATTTCTGCTCAGGTCATGATCTCGGGGTTCAGGAGTTCGAGCCCTCAGTCTGACTCTGTGCCCCTTCCCTCTCCCCCACATCCTCGTGCTCTCTCTCACTCTCTCTCAAAATAAATAAATAAACTTAAAAAGAAAAGAAAAGAAATCCAAAGAGGATTTTTGCTGTCATGAGAAAAAGCGAAAATAGTGTTCAGCTGTTTGGCAGTTAAGCCCTTACAGAAGCAGCACGAGCCCCGGCAACTAGAGTGGCGCCACCAAGCGCCGTCTTCAGGAACTACACTCAGCATCTCATGGGCCGTAGCTTTGAACTGTTTGGGAGCATCTGTGCTTCATCTAGATTTATTCTGTACGTTTGACAGCTATATCCTAAGGTATCAGAAAAGCCTAAGAGAGGTTATTTCTGGGGTCTGGGAACACTCAAAAAATTTTCCATATAAATTAATGGTAATTGTTTCTATGCTTTATGCCATTTGGCTTTCAAAAGATTTCATAGGAACGCTACTTTCAGATAGCAGGGGAAACCTGTATGTAGTTCGTATTAAATGTTTGATGAGGATATAAACAAATATGGAAATGATGGGAATGAGTAAGAAAAGCTGGCTATCCAAAAAGAACTTATAAAATAACATGTGACATAGGGCCCAACCCACAGAAGTCCTTCAAAATTCTCATGAATTCTGAGTTGAAAGAAATATATTAGTAGAGTGCCTAAAATATGTTTTAATTCTGAACTTGATTAACAATAATTCTGAGTCACAGTTGGGATATATAATTTGTAGAACAGTTAAAAAACAAACCAAAAACCTTTCAAATGAGTGGATATTTAAGGGAAATTTGTGGGAGTGTTTGGGATGTAATCGGAAATGAGTGGTTTTCTTTCATCTTTCCTGATTGCTCATTGTGGGGCAATAAGTAACTAGGCACATAAGTACCAAACAGATAATTTGGTACAAAAAGAAACATCTATATTCAATGGCTATAAATTTAGCATTTGTAACCATTTCTTGCCAAGACATCCTCACATTATTCAGCATGGGGCTCAGTTATTGACTGTGCCAGTCAAACAGCCACGAGTATCAAGTTCCTTTGCTAAAAATATTTCAACCCAAATCATCCTGGCAGACAATAATACCAGAACAAAAGTCCTTTGTCCAACAAAGTGACCAGATTTTAGAAGACTGAATAGAGGCAGAAAAGACAAAGCGTGGTTGCATTGCCTTGGGCAAGTTACTAATCGAGCCTCAGTCTTTTCATCATTAAAACGATATTTTTAATACGAGTTCATAATCTGCACTCTGCAATTCCTAAGTAGGGTTTAAAAAAAAAAAAAAAGGCAAAAACTCTCTGGAACCCACAAGTATTTTTGTCAGCTTGGCACCGGGACTGTTTGGCAGCAGAGGTGGCCATGGACAGACTTGAAGCCTCAGTTATGTCTCAGCACTCATATTTATCACACACACCCTCTGCTGTTTGCTGACACTCTGTGACTTAGGGATTCATTTTACTGTGAACGTTCCCCAAAGCATTAAAGATATGGGTAACAGTGAGAAGAAAAGGAAGCCATCAGGCTTTATCAATAGCTCAGAAAATGGAAGATCGATGATGGTGTGTCTGTGAGACATGTTACTGAAGACTGTGCTGCGGAAACCACCACCTCTGACTTAAAGAAACAGAAAGGCGAGTTGTTGAAATTGTGTGATGACAGTCAACACCAGGAACTAGTGAAAAATAGAAACACACGGCCCAGGGCCAAAAATGAAGATCTTGCATGTGTGTTGATTGAATGCATCCAACAACAAAAAAGTAAAGTCACGCCACTGGCTGGCTTGTTGGTTGTGAAACAAGCTAGAATGTGCCATGGAGAACTAAACCTTGAAAGTGAGGATGAATATTCAGAAGGCTGGCTGCAGAAATTTAAAAAGTGTCACGGTATCAAGCATCCTAAAATATGTGAAAAAGCTCCTACTGATTATGAAACCCTTGAAAATTGCATTGGTGGGTTCGCTAAGGTGACATCTGATGAAAACCTTAGCCTTGAACAAATGCTAATGAAACAGCTTTGTACTGGCACTATGTTTCTAGAAAAACCTGAACAATGGCTCACAAAAGGGCACCAGCAGATTTCAAAGATGCCAAGCAAAAGTTGACTGTTGGGTGTGCTAATGCTGCAGGCACACACGAGACAAAATTGGCAGGGACTGGAAAAAGCCTGTATCCAAAATGTTTACAGGCTGTGTGCAGTCTACCTGTGCATTATTATGCAAACAGGAAAGCATGGGTAACAAGAGAAATCTTTTCTGATTGGTTCAGTAAGTACAAGCTCCCAGCAAGCAAGCTGGACTGCAAGACAATTGCAAAATTTTATTGTTTTTAGACAACCATTCTGCACTTCCCCTTCCTGAAAGTCTTGTGAAAAGTAATGTTTTTGGCATTTACTATCCTCCCCCCCCCTCTAACATGACATCCAAAATACAGCCTTGTGACCAAGGAACCCTATGCCCTAAGAAGAGCTATCACTTTTTTTTCGCCAGCACATTTGCTTCAGTTAACAAATGCCCGAAAATTCAATACTTAAAAAAAAAAATTTAGTCTTAAAGATGCCATCGACGCGTTGCTAATGCTTGGAATGATGTTGATAAGTCAACATTAACTAATGCTTGGCACAGGCTTTGGGCTCCAATGGTGTTTGAAAATGACTTGGCCAGTGAAGATTTTCAAGGATTCAGAGATTATGATGAGAAGATGTTATCAAAACTCATTACTTATGCCAAAAGTTTATCAGCCAGAAGTGTAAGTAAGTTGGAAGAAGCCGACATGGAAGAAATGCTGTACATTGAAAATGATGTATCTGTTGTGTGTTCTTTCAGTGATGGGAAATTGCTGAGATGGTGTTAAGTACAGGTCAGTGTGAAGACCATAGTAATAATGATGATGACGTGAGTGTGGGCGAAAAAAGTCTGAAAATGTGTGATCGATTAATTGCTAGCCTTGAACAATGTGCATTTATCAGTGAGCAAGAGATCATGGCCGTTTATTCAATTAAAGAGAAACTGCTTAGACAGAAACCTATGTTAAGGAGACCAGTGAGAGTGGGGAAAGTCTTTAGAAAGGCCCTATGTGGTTAATGCCTCTTCATCACTTGAGAATCCCATTCCTGGCTCCTCATCAAACGTCCAGCTCCAACCTGGTTTCATAGGTAAGGATACCACCAGTGTAACCTCTTCTCCAAGATTCTCAAACAACTAGAAGTGATAAATATTTATTGTATGTGTTATCGGTTAGTTTTCATAAATATAAATTTAAAATATTATTTTAAAGTATTTTTAAAAATTTTTAGTGTTTATTTATTTTTGAGAGAGAGCAAGAGAGAGAGAGAGAGAATGAGCAGGGGAGGGGCAGAGAGAGGAAGAAGCAGGCTCCAGGTTCTGAGCTGTCAGCACAGAGCCCGATGCAGGGCTCGAACCCACGAACTGTGAGATCATGACCTGAGCTGAAGTTGGACGCTTAACCAACTGAGCCACCCAGGCACCCCTAAAAAATATTTATCATAAGCAACAAAAGAAATAAGAAGCTTACGTACTTATGGCCTATATTTATCCCGCCATTCCATTTACCAATAAATTTATTTACCAACAAATTTCATTTGCCAATGGATTTATTTATCTAAATAAATTGTAACATTATTTATGGCCTTTATTCCATTTAGTGTGAATTTTCATACATCTCTCTGCAGAAATAATGAGTTTTGTAACCATTTGGAATGTTACAAAATTAATAGTGTATGTACCATATTCCCAATTTCTTTATAAGTTCCAAAAAGTTTCATTTCCAAAATACATCTGGTCCCCAGGGTTATGGATAAGAGATTGTGGACCTGTACTATTTACCTTCAAGTTTGTTGTGAAGACCCAATAAGATAATTAATGTAAAATGCCTGGCACAGAATAAATGCTCATTAAATATAATTGCTATCATTACTATTCCATTCCCCTACTCTTAAAAGGAAAATGTAGGACAAGGTCTTTTTGAAGTTAATAAATTGACCTTGCACAGTAATAATAAGCATTCTTCAGATTTTATCAGCTTAAGAGATCCTTTGGCAATATGCTGCTGATAGGTACTAGAGTATCTCTTAAATATTCATCCAAAAGATTGAAGCATTCCCAAATTGGAGGATAGAAAATGTTGTGCTACAAGTTACACTGGTTTTATAAAATACATACACCTCTAATTAGCCTTTACATTATTCGACAAAGAGACATAATTGGTTATCTGTCTGCTAACCATTTCCTCAGTTCCCTCTGCCATTCACCCCATAAACAATATTTTAATCTTCCTTGTGAGTAAGGATTTATTCCTAATCCTCTGTGTATATCCTCAGCTGCTACCATAAAACCTTGAAGATAGCTGAGTGAATAAAATTGGCATTTTGTTTTACAAATAAAACTATTATTAGCCTGATGAATGTCAGTTGACCCCCTATAGGTTGGTCTCCTTTTGGTTTCTTTGTAGTGTCTATAAGATTTATTGCTTTTCTTTCATTATAAAAGGCATATGACAACTATGTAGAATATATGGAAAATATTACTTATAAAGAAGAAAATAAACTCACCTTTATCTTACAACCTGTGATAATCACTCTTAACATTTGTTTACTCTCTATCTATTGTCCTAAACTGTAAACCCTAGGAGGGTGGACACCATGTGCATTCATTCCTGTTCTCTACTCTGCTCAGCATCCCACAGTAGCAGGCACATAACAGATACAAAGAAAATACTCACATACTCAAGGATCAAACTAAATTCACAAGGGACTTTTGACCATGTTATTTCTAATTAACACTATATTGGGAGCATTTTCCCATATCTGTCCTATTTGATCTAACCAAATCTGATTTCCTATACTGCACTCAGCTTATCCTCTTTGTTTCTAGAACTTGCTACTTCCAGGCCCTGGGTAACATTATCCTGCAGCCTCTCTGCCACACCAGCCTTCCTTTCCCTGTTGTCTTCACTGCTTCCCCATCAGAACTGCCCCTCTTTTCCCATTGGCTCATGACCCAGCTCTCTACTGGCTGCTCTTATAAGGAATAGTTGATCCTCACCATCGTGTGAACCCATATATACCCTGACTGACCATTGGTTCCCATTCTCCACGGAGCGCTGCTTTGGGATTGGGGTGAGCGAAATCGGGAAAGGCATGCAATGCAAGGGACAGAGAGTCTCAGTGGGGAGGCAAACAGTAGCATCTCCATCTTGTAGGGATGAGAACGGTGGGCTCTCTGTTGTCCGTATTATCCAGTCTCCTGTGATCAGTCCCTGAAACAGGTGTGAACTGAGAAATGCCTGGAGTCACTGTTCTGCGCTGGAAATCTCAGCCAGACACATGAGTAAAGGTCTGTCCCACTGATATATGTCACCAGAAGACACCTTACTTTGTACTGTGAACCAGACCCTAGGAACTAGATGCATGTAATTGAATTTATGGACCCTATTCCTATGTTATTTCAGGATTTTTCTGTAACTTTTACAAAATTCTAATGAGAGATAATATTCTTCTTCCTCTCCCAAATAATACGCCTTACATTGACTGTTAATTTCCTTATCTAGAGATAATTTTTTTAAACGTTTATTTATTTTTGAGAGAGAGACAGAGCATGAGTGGGGGAGGGCCAGAGAGAGAGAGAGATACAGAATCCAAAGCAGGCTCCAGGCTCTGAGCTGTCAGCACAGAGCCTGACACGGGGCTCGAACCCACAAGCCCTGAGATCGTGACCTAAGCCGAAATCGGATGCTTAACCAACTGAGCCACCCCGGCACCCCTATATAAGGATAATTTTTTAAAATATCATCTATCCTTAGTTTTCTAAAATGTTACCATCAAATGTCTAGGTGTGATCTGAGGTTTTTTTGTTTTTCTGTTCATTCTAAGTGGCATTCATGGACCCTTTCATTGGGAGTTTCCTGTCTTTCATTGACAATGAGATATTTTATTCTTTTTTTTTTTCTTTACTATTTTCTCTCCTCCATTCCCTTTAGTCTGTCCTTCTGAAACTCCTCTTTGATTTTCTTCAAATGTTTGATGATTCTTCGTTGTGTCATGTTTGCATTTTCAATTACCTATTAGCCTGCCCATATGTCTGAGCGCCTTTTTTTGCTTCTTATGGTTCTAGGGGAGAGGTAGGACATACTACCTGACTGAGTAGATCATTAGCAACTTCTGTAGGCATTGGAACTCCCATTTTCTTTTGGGGGTACAATGCCCCTTGGGTACTTCCCTGCTGGTAAGGCCCAAGTAGTCCTTTTCATTGGAATTGTCTTTGCTATTTGCTGCATAGCACAGCTGGAAGAAGGAACCTGACTGTACCTACTGCCGTAATGTTAACCCAAATCATACTAAATGTTGGATGGGGACTGCCTCCTGTTCCCCATATCCACTTTCCCCAAGCTGAAGCCTCTCTCACAGTTTACAGGTGCCGTCTTCACTAATACTGGACAATGGTTCCCTCCCTCCATGTCATCCCAGTTCTACTTTCTGTCTTTCACCGGTTCCTGCAGAATTTTTAGTCCATTGAGAGTAATTAAGTCATCTTGTAAGTCAGCATGATCTTCAAATATCTGTATATATATTTATATATGCACTTTAGATTCATTTTAGGGTTAAGCCCGGAGAGGAAGTCTAGATGAACATGTGTTTGTTTTTACCGCCATCTGGATCCAACCCCATTGTAGTTTTCAAATGTGTTTAACAGACATACTACATTTCAAACAAAATCATATCTAGAGGATCAATATATTAAACAGGTAAAAGCAAAACTGATGTAGTTGAAGAAGAGAAGGTGACCCTGAATATGAACTTATTGGTCTCCCTTTTGCTCTCCACTGCAGCTCCTGACCCCCTCCACCGAATCTCACAACTCCGCAGAACAGTTTAAAAACCACTGACATGATTTATAGTCCAGGAGTGTCTGACCCATAATAGGTTCTTAGTAAGTGGTAGCTATCGTAACTATTAAAAACATTGCCTCTTGACCTTCCCTAGCCCAAGGCCTTCCATAAGTTCTGGTACCAACTTCTGCCATTTGTACAAGCAATCTCATCTTGGAAACAAGTAAAAATATATAGATATATTTCAGAGAATCAGCGGCAACTGAGGACCTAATAAATACGCTTAAGCATTCTCTGGGCCTCACCTGTTAACCTCGCTTAATCCCCTCAACCTGTGAGACAAGTGTTTTGATCTCCAGGACATGATGAAGAAATAGAGGCTCAGACACACATAGCAGGAATATGCACAATACCAAATGTGTAAGAAATACCCATTTATTTTATTTGTTTAATTTAATTAAAATTAGCATGATTCCACTACAATGGTAGGAAATGACATCCAAACCATTCAGGGGGCTTTCCTCGCAAGATTCTGGATCTTGCCCAGCGTGCTGAAGCATGGAGAAGGCCTGTCCTGTCATCCCTCTTCGATTTGCACAAGAATCTATCTGCTAGATGCCCACTTTCCGTACCAGAAAAATTTCCGCTGGATTGGGACACACCGCAGCTCTGTGCGACGTAGGATGTCAAAGATCTTTGAGAGGTTGGAGTTCCAGTCCCTAGGGTTCAGAATCTCCAGCCGCACAACCATCCTCTCTGAGCACTGGCTGCCTCCCCGAGCATCCCTTTTTTTTAGTGACAGGGAGGTGTTTGTCTCTTCCTTCCTGTTACCCTCAAAGAGTCTCCCTTTATCCTCTCCTCCTAGGGACACCTAGCAGAATCTAGCAGAGTTTAAACTTTTCTAAAATAAAAGCTGCTCCCTGGAAATGGATGCTTTCCTTGTGCAAAAAAACTCTGAGGCAAGAAAATACCAAGACCCTTCTTGGCAAGGGAGTGGTGAGGATATGGAGAATATGAGAAATTGATTCTCAGTAAATTTTCCTGCCACAAAAACGAGGTCACTGACTGATCCAAAGCCCACAGTAGTGAGAGGCAGAGCTAGGATCCACAGCATTCTTGCAGTTATGCAGACCACCTGAAGAGAACCCCTGGGCTCCCCCAGTTGCTGCAGGGCAGGTGCGCCTGGGCAGGGGAGAGCAGCAGCTGCAGATCCCAAACGAGAGTGGCCCCCTGGCTTCTCTGATGGAGATCACCAGTGGATGAGATCCTGGGACTTGAGTCTTCACAGAGATGAGCTTGCAGTCCAAACCCAGACCTCTCTCACCCACAGAGGGACGATCCGTCATGTTATACTGATAAACACAGCGTGTCCCAAGGATAGAATCCAAGTTATTCTAATCTCGGCATTTCCATATGGTTTATGCTTATGTAAAGCGGTGCTTGCCAGAAACACAGTGACAACACTGTCAAAGAGCATTTAAATGGAACAAACCCAAGCACCTTCTCGAATTTGTAATACATACATTATGTAAGGGAGAAGTAAAACAAAATGACTTTTTACACATGGATGTGCTTTCAGGGGATTTTTGAATTATATTCCTTTGAACAATAATTTCATATTTCTAGATGCAACACTTGTTTTAATCCTGTTCCAACCAAGAATTTTATTTTGTTCTAAATTAATTTACTTGCGGGGTGCCCGGGTGGCACAGTCAGTTGAGCATCTGACTTCGGCTCAGGTCATGATCTCACCACTTGTGGGTTCGAGCCCCATGTCAGGCTTTGTGCCGACCGTGCGGATTCTCTGTCTCCCTCCGTCTCTGCCTCTCCCCTGCTTGCACTCTCTCTCTTAATAATAAACATTAAAAAATTTTAAAAGTAATACTAATAAATTAATTAATTTACTTGCAACTTTTGTTATTACTCAAATCAATTTTCTAAAGGCTAAGGAGTTAAGTCACTGAGAACACAGCCACTTAATTTTGGGTCTTTATTTTTCTGTGTGCAGTAGTATTTTTATACTGACCTCGACTGTCAAAAACACACTCAAAATAAAAAAGCAGGAACGGGGGAGGTGGAGTGAATCCTCTGAACAGCCAAAATAGGGGTTGTAATGTTCAGGTTTACATTAAGGGAGACCCTGGGACCCACAATCTTTGTGTTTACCCCAGTTCACTTTCCCTTATGAAACATTTTAAACATATCACATAAATGGTGGGAAAAAAAAATCAAAAAAATTGAAAGTACAAAGAAAAACTCTCCTGCAGGTATACCACCCAAAGAATACCGCTGTTCATATTTTCATCTCTTTCTTTTGGGATATTGTATACATGTGTTTCACATTTCCACCATCATTCCGTTGCCCATTTCTTTTGTAGTAATGGTCAACTATTGAATTCTCTTTTTTCTTTTTTGTTTATTGTTATAAAATAAGCATTTCCCCTATTTAAAAAAAGTAGAAATTCAGAGGTACATGTGTGGCTCAATCGGTTGAGTGTCCAACTTCGGCCCAGGTCATGATCTTCTGGTTTGTGAGTTCAAGCCCTTCATCAGGCTCTCTGCTATCAGCACAAAGCCGGGTTGGGATTCTGTGCACCTCCCCCTTCTCCCTGCCCCTACCCCGCTCACATGGGCTCTCTCAAAAAGAAATAAAAACATTTTAAAAATTAATTAATTTTTTAAAAAGTCAATTAGTTCCCTAGAGAGACTATCTTCCAGAAAATCCATTCGTCTAGATTCTGTATCTTGCCTCAAACTGAAACAGTGGCATATGTGGCTAAGTGCCAGGGGTTTGAGGATGTCATAAGATAAATATCTTCTTATAGGAATTTTCCACAAAATTGAAAGAGAAGATTCACTCTAAAATAAACCCAGCCCAGACATAGGAAGTAGAACCAGAAATACATATGAATTTTTAAGATAAAACAGGAAAAGGATTTCAAAAATGAAATGTAGTTCAAGAGAAAATGATTTCGTTGACATTTTTATGAATTGTAGATGCAACCCGCATTGGTAGCACTTGTGGTGGTCTTTTGTGGTACTTAAGTTTACATCTTCCAGATGTATACATAAGAAAACAGTGTCTTGGGGTGCCTGGGTGGCTCAGTTAGTTAAGCATCTGACTCTTGATTTCGGCTCAGCTCATGATCTCACAGTTGTGAGATCAAGGCCCATGTTGGCTCTGAGCTGCACATAGAGTCTGCTTGAGATTCTCTCCCTCCCCGTCTCTCTCTGCCCCTCCCCCACTAGTGCTCTCTCTCAAAAAAAAAAAAAAAAGGCAGTGTCTGCATGAATATATAAGAATATATAAGAATATGTAAGCAAACCTTGCTTTGCTTTTAGCGAAGAATTTCTAGGACATGTATCTGCTTCCACGCTCCATTTTAAGTATGCGTATCATGTGCTTGTATTTTGTATAATACAAAAAGAAAACAGTCCTTTATCACTGAGCATGTTGGCATTATTTTCCTTCTTTTTCTTTTTCTTTGCAATATTTGAAATGAGTTTTATTCCTTTTTTATCTTTTCTTTCTTTATTGGAAACATATTTTATGTTTAAAAATGGATTTTTTTGAGGAGCTACTATAACCTGCTTTTTTCCAAAATTGAAGATTGTATTGTGATGGGAAAAGTGCGTGACATAAAATTTGCCATCTCAACTCTTTTTAAGCGTACAGTTCAGTAGTGGTAAGTATATTTACGTTGTTATGAAACAAATCTCCAGAACAGTTTTATCTTACAAACCTGAAACTTTATACCCATTGAACAACGCTTCCTTCCCCCTGCCCCACCCCCTGGTAACCACCATTCTACTTTGTTTTTCTATAAATTTGACTATTTAGATACCTTATATAAATAGAATTCTACGATGTTTGTCTTTTTGTGACTGGTTTATTTCATTTAGCATAATGTTCTTAAGGTCCATCCATGTTATAGCTTGTGATGGGTTCTCCTTCCTTTTTAAGGCTGAATAATATTCATATATATGTATATAATATAATATACATATGTGTACATATATATACACACACTATATATATACACACACACACACACTCAATTTTTTTTTGTTTATACACACACACAATTTTTTTATTCACTCATCTATTGGTGGACATCTGGGTTACTTCTACCTCTTGGTTAATGTGAATAGTGCTGCTCGGAACACAGGTATGCAAATATCTCTTTGAGATCCTACTTTCAGTTCCTTTGGATATATACCCAGCAGTGGGATTGTGGGATCATCTGATGATTCTATTTTTAACTTTTTGAAAAACCTCCATACTATTTTCCACAATGGTAGAACTCATATTTTAAAAAAGAAGAAATGGCGGGGAGCCTGGGTGGCTCAGTCGGCTAAGCTTCCGACTTGGGCTTAGGTCGTGATCTCACGGCTGGTGGGTTCAAGCCCCCGAATGGGGCCCTGTGCTGACAGCTCAGAGCCTGGAGCCTGCTTCAGATTCTGTGTCTCCCTCTCTCTCTGCCCCTCCCCACCTTGTACTCTATCTTTCTCTGTCTCTCAAAAATAAATAAACATTAAAAAAAAAAAAGTAGAAATGGCAAGAAAGCATCCTGTTTGTGGAGGGTCATGTCAGACCAACACCCTAGATTCACAGTGGGCAGGAATTCACTTCCCAGCTTCCATTGTCACCAATTCTTTTCCTGACAAAGCCCTGGTTTTGGTCAGGTGTTTACTCTTCCATCAGAAGATTCAACAGAATTTGACCTTATCCTCAGCTTTGGAAGTGTATCTCACTCTAAACCACTCTTGATAATCCCACTACCTTGCCATTGAATAGTTTAGGAACTCAGACTTCAGTCATACACAGTACAGTTTTCCCTTGAGGAGTGTTGTTGCTAGAGGAGTGAGCAGGTGACCTAAGTTGCATCAGATTGAAGGGAAAGGTTTCTGTAGGACAACTGGGTGAAAGGTTTTCTTTTTCTCCTGTGGAATATGAACAAAGTAATGTAGGTCCCCATTGTTTCCTGTAAGTCACTTATTAGCCATGAGAGTCCTAGTCTGGAGACAAAATTGTTGCACAAAGAAAGACTAAATCAAGAGAATACTAAATAAATGGAATGGAGCCCTCATGGCATTGGGCCTGGAACCCTTCTGAACTCTGGATTTGCCTATTAATAAACATCATTGTTTAAGCTAGTTTGAACTCAATTTTTCTGTAACTGGCAGCCCATAGCATCCTACCTGATATAACTCTCCCTGCTGTTCACCAACCCTTGGGGAAAACTTTGAGAATCACCTATCCATCTCACAACTCTGAGGTCTAACAATTGCTCCTGTTGCAATTCCTCTTTACATATTGGCTGGTCCCACAGCCAACCTGGGGACATCATGCCTCAGGACATTGTAAAATCTGACCGAAGGTTTCCATTCTGTTGCTGAGGGTTGGATGAGGAAAAGGGTTATCCCTCCTGCCAGGAGATAGCCTGTGATGAGAGCTAATGTAGAGGAAGAGAGGTTGTACCCTTGGTGGTAGCTTTGGAAGGAATGGAGTGCCTGCAGGGCTACCACTGGCTTATAATGTTCTTTTATGTGAATTAGGGGGAAAAATGCCCTTCCCAAGACACTTTACTTCCATATGACGGTAAACTGTCGTAATACATTGATTTTGTTAGCACAAAACATTTTTCTTTCATTTGCCAGAAAATTGTCATAATGAATATACAAATGTATGCTATCTAGGGTGTAAATAGCTCTCTCTTAGATCTGGCACCATTGAGCATGACACCATCTGGACAAAGGAACGTGACAGCCTATTAGAGACAGAACACAGAATGCGGAACAGACGAGAAAGCTGGTGGAGACGTACTTATAATCCATTCACTTTTAGCTCAGACATGATTTTGATAGGTAAACAACTTTTAACAAGTCAGCTGGGGAGATAAGGCTTTTCTTTTAACTTTGTATTTTAAAATAATTTCAGACTCAAAAAAAGGTGCCCCCCCAAAAAACAAACCCAACCAACAACGCATCACCAAAAATAAAAATCGGTCCTCATATATCCTTCACCCAACTTCACAACTTATATAAAGAGAGTACAATTATGAAAATCAGGAAATTAACTTTGATATCATACCACTAATATACAGAGCTTATTCAGATTTTACTAATTGTCACACTAATGGTTTTTTATGGTCCTGGATCCAATCCAGAATCACACATTGCATTTAGTTCTCATATTTTCTCAGTCTCCTTCAACCTAAGGTAGTTCCTCAGTGTTTGTCTTTGATTACATTGACACTTTTGGAGAGTACTGGCAGTTATTTTGTAGAATGTGCTTCAATTTGGGTTTACCTGATGTCCTTCCTAATGATTCAAAATTCAGGTTGTACATTCTTGGCAAGAATACCACAGAAGTGATGCTGTGCCCTTCTCGGTGCATCATTTCAGGAGTCGCATGATGTTAATGTGTTAACTTTATATGCGATTTAGGTGGTCTGTGCCTTGTTTCTCCACTATAAAGTTACTCTTACTCTCTTTATAATTAATAAATATCTTGTGTTGAGATACTTTAAAAATATACTTAGGGGCGCCTGGGTGGCTTGGTCGGTTAAGCGTCCGACTTCGGCTCAGGTCATGATCTCGCGGTCCGTGAGTTCGAGCCCCGCGTCAGGCTCTGGGCTGATGGCTCGGAGCCTGGAGCCTGTTTCCGATTCTGTGTCTCCCTCTCTCTCTGCCCCTCCCCCGTTCATGCTCTGTCTCTCTCTGTCCCAAAAATAAATAATAAATAAATAAATAAATAAATAAATAAATAAACGTTAAAAAATTTTTAAAAAATTAAAAAATATATATATACTTATATCCTGTTTCTTATCAAACTTTGTCCCACCAATTTTACCACCCATTGGTGATTCTTACCTACAGAAATTACCAGTGTGGTATTGGCCAAATAGTGAGGTCAAGATTTCAACTTTACTTTTTAATGTTTATTTATTTATTTTTGACGGTGGGAGAGGGGCCAAGAATCCAAAGCAGGCTCCACACTGTCATTACAGAGCCTGACGTGGGGCTCAAGCTCTCAAACTGTGAGATCGTGACCTGAACAGAAGTTGGACACTTAACCAATTGAGCCACAGGCACCCCCAAGATTTCAGCTTTGGAATTAAATTTGGAAAGACTCCCCAGAAGTAGGTGAGAAACATGTTGCAATCTGAGTGTATAATCTACTGACCAAGAGCAGGAGTTTTGCAGTCAGACAGACCTAAACTCAAATATTAGCTCCACTGGGTATTAGCTGTGTGACTCTAAGCAAATTAACTTCTCTGATCATTAATTCCCTTATTGGTAAAGTAGAAATTATGGAGTCTACCATATAGAGTTTTTATAATGAATATAATAAATATAAAGCACTTTGCATAGTGTCTGGCACATGATAAATGCTCAGTGAATTTTAGTTATTGTTATAATTGTTATTGTAATGAAGCGGTTCAGGACAAGTCTTCCCCAAAATGTGCCACTTTAGCATGTGGACTGTTTTGAGCTGAAGGTAATTAAGACCTTGTGGGCTCAAGAGAAACTTTTTTTTTAATTAATTAATTTATTTTGAGAGAGAGAGAGAGAGAGCACGCGTGCATGGGCGCAGGTGCACAAGCGGGCAAGGGGCAGAGAGAGAGGGAGAGAAAGAGAATTCCAAGCAGGCTCCATACTGTCAGCACAGACCCTGACACAGGGCCCAAACTCACTAACCATGAGATCATGACCTGAGCCAAAATCAACAGATGCTTAACTGACTGAGCCACGCAGGCACCATTCAAGAGAAACTTTTGCCCCTCTTTTAACTATGTAGAAAAATCTTCCCTGGGCGCCTGGGTGGCCCAGTTGGTTAAGCATCCAACTTCGGCTCAGATCGTGGGTTCGTGGGTTCGTGGGTTCGAGTCCTGCATCGGGCTGTATGCTGACAGCTCAGAGCCTGGAGCCTGCTTCAGATTCTGTGTGTGTCTCTCTCTCTTCCCCTCCTTCGCCATGTCTCTCTCTCCCTCTCAAAAATGAATAGACGTTAAAAAAAATTTTAAAATAAAATGGCTCAAATGGTAACCTTATAAAAGGGGGGAGGGCGCCTGGGTGGCTCAGTTGGTTAAGCATTCGACTTTAGCTCTGATCATGATCTCCTGGTTCATGAGTTCACGCCCCAGGTCGGGCTCCATGCTGACAGCTCAGAGCCTGGAGCCTGCTTCAGATTTTGTGTCTCCCTCTCTCTCTGCCCCACCCTGTTCATGCTCTGTCTCTCTCAAAAATAAACAAGCATTTCAAAAAAATGTTTTAAAAAAAGTGATCTTTCCCAAAATAAAAATATTAGCAGAGACAAATTTTATTTGAAGGCCCCATCTGTATGGCAGGGCAAACATCTAGTATGGATGAAATAATTCCTATCATAGAAACAGAGTACAATCAAAGACATTTCAGAACAGTTCCTGGTCAGAGAAAGGAATGCCTGCTCTATAGCTTTGGACCAGTGTTGACTTTATGTCTTTCATTTCTTCCCTTTCCAAATAGGACACTGAGGTTATTTGTCTCTGCTTGCTACTGTATATTTGGGAATGAGAAAAGAGAGAGGACAGATAGCTCTCTCTCTTTTTTTTTTTTTTTTTTTTTTTTTTTTTTTTTTAGCTTTTACACAACCAAAAAGAACCACATGTGTACCAGATGGAGATGCCTGAGCATCTCCCAGGGCTTTTAGCTGGATTCAGTGACTTTGGATAACATTCTCAGGGGTAGGGTGGAGAGGGATCTACTCTATATATGGGAGGAAGAGTAAAAGGGAAATTCATTGGCCAGAGAGCGAATTGTAGCAGACTGACCATGTGTTTTCCAAGCTCATTTTTTTTTTCCTCCTAGGTACTAAGTTAAATTACATTTCTCAGCTTCCCCTGCCATTAGAGGGGGGCCACTTGGCTTGAGTTCTGACCAATGAGATGGGGAAAAAGCTATCTGATACTCCTAGGCCTAGTCCATAGCCCACAATCCTCTGTGCTCTCTTTTGTCTCCCCTCAGTGAGACTGATGTCAACATCTAGGGCAATACTAGGTTCTGAAAGACTGCACAGAGCAGAAACCCCCAGCTGACCACATTGAACTCTTTGTGAACAACGAATAAATATTTATTGTATTAGGCCACTGAGATTTGGAATTATTTATTACACAGAAACTAGTGTTAATTATGCTAAGAAAATCTCCACCGTACTAATTTAACATGCTAAATGTTACACAACAATGGGCAGCTAAATGTTTATTCAGAGATTCAAGATCCATTAAATACATTATTTCCGTTGGATGATTTCTGACCAGCCAATTTGGTAAATAAATTTTAATTTTCTAAAGGTTGCCTTCAGAATACAAATATACCTGCCCATAATGGAATAATGGATGTCATAACTGAATGTGCCCAAGGGGTGGGCTAGAAAAGGATACCAGATGAAGTAGGTAAAGCCTTAAAGTGGGTAAAGCCTAGGTCCAATCCTGAGTCAAGATCAGAGACAGTCTCTCATCCAAGGTTCAACCAAGCAAAGAGAAACCACCATGGGTGTTTAGAAGAGAGACTCTACGGTGAGAGAAAGAGGAAGAGGCAGAGAAGCTAATCTGAGGACAGTGAAGCAACATAGACATTAGCAACAGCACAAAGCCACCACCACCCTTAGACTGAAAAACAGGGAAAAGGTGGTTTAATTGGAGCCCAGGAGTTATGATCACCCAGCAGAAGAGGCAGTCAAGGCAAGCACATCCCCCAAAGGTGCAGGAGACTTTGGAAGAAGGGCAGCAGTTTTGGAGATGCCACCCAAGGAAAGGAGAGTAAGATTCTACCATTCCGTCACTAGTGCCGCCCAATGGCTAATGCCAGCTGGAATCCAAGTGACTCAGAGGCCTGAGAAAGACAGCCTTACAGGAGCCAGTCCACCTGCCTTACTGAGCAGGGTAGGCAGGCCACAGGCAAAGGATCTGAGCACACGAAAGTGTAGGACATGCAGAAACTCTAAGGAAGAGATGTAGAACACTCTATTCTCAGTAAAATCAAAGCTCAAGGGTTAGAGCAACTTAAAAGAGCATTGCAGTCAAAGGTGGGACATTTTTAAATGTTCTTGCGTCTCAGAGATGCTGTTCTACTTGTTGTGATTAAAGTCACCACTTTTTTATTTTTATTCTAGGTCATGAAAGAGCCAGCATGTGGGGGAACTTTATTCCTATGTCCAAATATGAAATCTGTTCAGATGTAGCTTCCTTCTCCTTCAATTTTTGTAAGCAAATTTGATTAAGTGTTTGAAAACTGCAGAAATGAAAGGTGGAACACAGTCTGCCACTGCTAATTCGCAGCTCTGTGATATTGGGCAAACCACTTAACTGACTTCTGCGGTTCTATTTTTCTCATCTCTCAGATGGACACATAGCTTCTTCCTTATCTCATTGGCCTATTGGAATGATCATAGTTTTTGTTTGGTTGGTTGATTGGTTTTAATGAGACAATGTGAAATACTGGTATACAGAAAAGCATCGTATAATATAAAACATTATACATATTAATATGCTCTAAATCTATCCCACCATTCTATCCTTTATTTTGCGGGTCAGCTTTACTGAGATATAAATTAAATACAATTAATTTCATTAAGGTAAGTAAGTGTACAATTCAATGAGTTTTGGCCAATATATATAGATATGTAACCACTGCCACAATCATGATACAGAATATATCCATTGACCCCCAAATTATCCCTGGTGCCCATTTACATTTTTATGTTTTGAGTCAGTACATACTCAAGAGAAATGAAAACATACATCCACACAAAAACTTGTACATAAATATTCATAGTAGCATTAGTCATAATAGCCCCAAAGTGGAAACAACCCAAATGTCTATCAACTATCAAATGGGTAAGTAAAACATGGTATATCCTTGCAGTGGAATATTATTCAGCCATGAAAAGAAACGTACGGACGAAAAGAAACCAGTCACAAAAGACCACATATTATATGATTTCATTTATATGAAATGTCCAGCATAGGCAAATCTATAGAGATGGAAAGTAGGTCAGTGTTTCTCTAGGGCTGGGGGTTAAGGGGAAATGGGGAGTGACTGCAAATAGGTATGAGGTTTCCTTTTGGGGTGGTAAAAATGTTCTAAAATTGATTTTGGTGATGACTGCACAATTCTGTGAATATACTAAAAAACCATTGAATTGTACCCTTCGAATGGATATATTGTATGGTATATGAATTATGTCTCCACTAAGCTCTTACCAAAAAACTAATTCAGGAATTAAAGGAAATCTAAAACAAAGGCAAAATTCCAAGCACAATATTTCATTATAGTTTTTGTATACTATTTTTTCTTCAAAGTTACAAGAGCATTTCTATAAATTAATAACAAAGGAAGATCACATCCACAATCCTAATAGCCTAAGAAAGCAAACTATTTGATTATTTCATATCCCTTCTTCACCTCATCGTTGAGTATGTTTGCTTGATTTAAAGTCATAAATGGTACAGACTCGATTAGTAGGTTGCTTTCATCAGTTAACATTTTTCCATATTGCTACATAGTTTTCACTGTGATCATTTTGAGAAATACATGACATTCCACCTAACCGACCACATTCCTCCATCCACTCAGACACCCACGCCAGAAAGCTGAGCTATACCTATGTTGCTCTTGTCACTACCCTAGTTCAGAACAACGTACTCTCTTGCCTAAATTACTGCAAATGTTTTCTAACTGGTGCCCTTGCTTTTTGTGGTCTACCAATCCATCCTCCACACAGCAGACAGGCCTGAAACTGGTGTCTTCAGTGGTTCCCAACCAACTATGCATGAGAGGCCAAACCACTCCAATGGCTCACAGACCGCTTCAGGCTGGGCTCTTGCCTGCATTTTCAGCCTCATTACCCCCCTGTCCCCTACCCCACTCCATATCCCCTGTGTCCACTGAAATGCACACAGCATAGCGTGTGGGGTTTACTCTGCCCAGAATAACTCACCCACACTGCCCCCTCCTGTCCACTCGGCAAACTCCTACTTCTCCTCTAAGGTTTGGCATAAACATTGCCTCCATGGCGGAGCATCTCCTATCCTCCCCAGGAGGGAGGTACTCCCACCTCCATACTCCTAGATACCTTCGTACATAGCTCCATTTTGTATTGTACTTCCCATGCATGCTCTATGCCTACCTCTCTCCCCAGAATAGGAATTATGCTGTCTTCAGCTTCCAGCACTTCAGCATCTGGCACATAGTACGTCCCAGGAAATGTCATTTCAGCAATTTAAGATTTATAACTACTGGGGCGCCTGGGTGGCTCAGTCGGTTAAGCATCTGACTTCGGCTCAGGTCATGATCTCCCGGTTTGTGAGTTCGAGCCCCGTGTCGGGCTGTGTGCTGACAGCTGGGAGCCTGGAGCCTGCTTTGGATTCTGTGTCTCCCTCTCGTCTCTCTCTTCCCCTCCCCTGCTCCTCCTCTCTCTCTCTCTCTCTCTCTCTCTCTCTCTCTCTCTCTCGTCTCAAAAATACATAAACGTTACAAAAATAATAAAAATAAAAAATAAAAATTATACCTACTGTGCTAATTCACTATTTCCAGGCACTATTCAAATCACTTTCCACATATTATCTATTTAATCCTCTAAACAACCTTACAAGGTAGGTATTATTATTATTATTATTATTATTACCATTTTAAAGATGAGAAGACTGAAGAAGTTAAATAAGTTGCCCCAAATCATTACAAAGCTAGTAAGTGACAGGGTCAAGATTTGAACTTAGGCAGTGTGATTCCATGCTCCTGATCACTACACTGAACTACCTCTTGAAGAAATAAGCCATTCTTTATTGCCATATGCATAGGTTACTTGTAATCTGTCTATCCCTCCCTCCCTCTCTCCATCACTCTCTCTGATATAGATGGCACTGTAATACACAATTGTGTGTATAGCTTATTTTCCTTATTTTGAATTTGGCTTAAGATAAATCCCTATGAGTAGAATTTAAAGATACATTACAAGATGACGTTTTTTGGATCTTCATATGTCCAATAACAACTTTACTTACCATGACATAGCTTGTGCTGAAGAGGTGAAAGTGTCAAGGCCTCGGGCCATCCCAGCTGATACAGGATCAGGCAGATGGGGTCACGTACTCTGAAGGCTGAAGATGGCTGCAGGGGAAATGCAAGAAGGGGCAAACTGGTATGAATCTGCCTCGGCTGGCAGCTGGCCTAACTTCACAATATAGCCCTTGATCTAATTTTAGGATGAAAGAACGGAAAACACTTCGATGTTGCTTCTCAAAATGTCCAAGTATTAATGACTTAGTGGCCAAATTACAGCACCAGTCCTCTCAATGACACTCCTTTATGCCATGAAGTAGGTTAACACTGAGCCGTACGAATATACATGTTTGAAGCCAGCCACCATGTAAGTCTGACTGCTCTGTGACTCTTGTGAGGAAGCCCAAGCTAGCCCAGAAGAGGTATCCTGTGGAGAGTGACGATCAGCCCAAGCTGCTCCAGCCGTCCCAACCTAGGTGCCAGACATGGAAATGAAGGAGCTACCTTGGACATTTTAGCTCCAGGAGACATGTGTGGAGGAATAACGGAAGAAACAAACTGTAACCCGAAGTCAGGCCTCAGATGTGTGGCTGCAGTGAAACCAGCCCGGCCATCTATGGTCATTTGAGCCATCCCAGCCACTTAGGCATCATCATGAATAGACGAGCTGTTTCCCCTGAGTGCTGTCCAAACTCCAGATCCACAAAATTAAGAGCATAACACATGCTGTTTATTGCTGCTAAACAAACAAAACCTTTTTTTTTTTTTTATCCACCCGGAAATTTGAAAAAGATCATTTGAATGAGAAACGCTGGCTGAAAATCAGTGCTCTTCCTCCTCTACCTAGCCGCTGACTTGGCTCCCATGTAAAAGCAGCTGCTCACCATTGGCAAGGATTTGATCCAGAGTCACACGTGTGACCTCTCAGAGCAGTAGCAGCAGTGGCTGCTGAAGGCTTATCCTGGCAGTTTTCTTCCTCTGCTTTACCCCCAGAGGACCAGGGGTGATCCGTGAAAGCTGGCGCTCCTCGGACTGCTGGAGGGCGCTCCAGCCACTCGGCTGCCTATGCTACAGGGCTACCTCCGCCTGATAGAGGAGGGAAAACTCTGGCTTTCACCGTAACCCAACCTGGGGTCAAATCCCAGCTCCATCACCTAAACTGGTGATATAATTCTGGCCGTATAATTCTGAGCAACTTAACGAATGTGGAGGCCCTGGATTTTCTCCTCTTTGAAATGAGGACAGTAACACCTAACTTAGTAAGTGTGCTTTCAGGGTTAAATGAGCCTTACCTCCCTGGCATTCCATAATAATGACAGCTACTGTTGACTGAGCATCAAAAATGACTTCAAATTCCTTATCACCATCCTCAGGTGGTTGCTCAACACTGCCTGGCAGTTTCAGAAATGCTGCCTGGCAATTTCAGATGTAAATTGGATGTTGCACTATTTTACATTCACATCCTTCCTCTCTCAAGCTTCGCTCAGACCCTTGTTCTCATCACTCTATGCTGATGACCTCACCGCAGGTTTCACGGATAAAAGAGAAGGAAGCTACCTCCTCTTTCGGTCATCAAACCTAAACTGCCCCCTGCATCTGCATTTACTTCTCCTTTCCTCTTTCAACAGTGGAGGAAGGGCCCCTCCTCCCATTGCAGGCCTGTCCATCCATTTGTGTTCTAGATCCCTTCATCTTTCCCCTCTCCACTGATCATTCTGTCAGCCCTCAAATAGGCTCCACTATCTCCCATCTTTGGAAACCTTCCTTTGAGCCCTGCACTCCCTCCAGGCACTGCCCTGTTTCTCTGCTCCCTTTCTGGCAGACTCTCGAAGTTTCTACAGACCCCATCTCTACTCCATCACCTTTGCACTCACTAGCTCACTCGGATTTGGATTCCAGCTTCACCACTCCTCTGAGATTGTTTCTGTCAGGGTCACCAATGGTTTTTTATTGTTAACAGCAATGTCTACTTCATTGTTCTTTCCACTTCTCAACAGCATCAGGCTAGCTTGGACTTTCTGAAATATTCTCCTCTCCTACTTCCAGTGAAACCATAATCTCCTGGCTTTCCCCTTCTTTTGTGGGGGTCTCCATCCTCGGTCTTCTTTCTCAACACCATGTGTCAATGTTGATACTTCTCAAGATTTGATCCTGGCTCCTCTTTTCTTCTATTCCTACATGTTTCCCTAGATGACCTCATCCACCACGAACTTGAAATACAATATTATGCTGATGCTTTCAAATGTGTATCTATAGTTCAGGCCTCTCTCATCCACCTCCAGACTCACGTATCTGCCTGCCTAGTTCATGTAACTACTTTGAAGCTTACCTCTTCCAATTCCACTCTCTTGCTTAAATCAAGAAACCAGAAGTATCCTAGACCTGTTCCTTTTCCTAACTCCCTACATTAGTCTAATAATTTCTGTTAATTTTACTTCCAAAATAGGTCTCAGAACTGTCCCCTTCTGTCCATCTCTGAAGCCATACTCCCATCACTCTCATCTGAACGGCTCCCTCCTGTTGGATCTCTCCCTGCTTTTCCTCTTGCCCCTGCTCCTCCCCATTCCCTATGTAACATCCAGAGTTCTCTTTCTCAACATAAATAAATCAGTTATTGTCACTTGTCCACTTCAAAACTGTCAGTAGTTTCCCATTATGCTTAGAACAATCCAGACTGTTTGCTATGGACTGCCAGGCCTCTGGCCCCCAAACCCTGCCTACACCTTCAACCTCATCTGAACCCACTCTTCTCCCTTGTGATGCTCCAGCCACACTGGCCTTCTGGAAGTTCCAAACATTCCTATCCCATGGCCTTTTGACTGTGGTGCCCTCTGTCTTACTCGTCACCTAGATCGCACCTTCTCATATTCTGGATCTTTATCGGTTATGAATGGTCTTTCTTGCCAGCAAATAAAAAGAACCTCATCTAAGAAAGGCTAATACACATGGAAGCTTTTCTCTTATAACAAAATTTCCAGAAGTCAGTATTCTAGGGCTGGCACAGCAGCTCCATGAGATGAGAGGAACTTGGCCTCTCCCTAGATTTCATCTCTACCATCCTTCATATGCTGACCTCCCGTGTCTGGCCTCATCCTTGCTGCCTCATGGTCAGAAGATGGCTCCTACACTTGAAGGCCTTCACTCCATATCCCAGGCAGAAGAAGGGGAGCTAGGGGGCAAAGCCTACTTCTTCTCTAACTTTTCATTACACAGAATTTCAAACATAAAAAATAGAATAATATAACAGCCCCCTCATGGATCCATCATGCAGCCACAATAATTATGAACTCGTAGCCAATCTTGTTTCGCCTCCCCACACACTTCTCCCTTTCCACTTACTATTTTGAAGCAAGTCGCAGACGTTGTATTATTTTTTCCCAAAATGTTTCGCTATATATCTCTAAAAGACAAAGCTCTTCCTTTTTTAAATATAACCACGATACCATTACCACACAAAAAATGAACAATTCCTGGATGTCATCAAATATCTGGATTTCAAATTTCCAGTTGTCCCAGAAGAGTCGTATTTTTTGTACTTAAAAGTATCCAAATAAGACCAATACTTGCCATGATGTGTTCTTGATGTCTTTTAATCTATAGGATCCCCTTTTATCTTTTTTTTCCTCTCAATTTATTTTTGAGAAATCAAGTCATTTGTCCCCAGAGTTTCCCACAATCTAGATTTTCCTGATTTCATCCTGATGGTATCCTCTGTCTTCCGTGTCTTATAAACTCACAGTTGGATCTACTGGTTTCATTAGACTCAGGCTTGGTTTTTTGTTACTGTAGCTTTTGTTCATTTGTTTGTGTGTTTGCTTGCTTGTTTGTTTGGCAAGACTGCTTTGTAGGAGGTGATGTGTTCTGCTGTCTGGAGTCACCTAATATCTGATTGTCTCTCTTTTTGTAATATTAGCAGGTTTTGATGATTAATGTCTAGATCCATGAATTCATTAGGTTATAAAATGTTGGTACATTAATTCAATCATTCTTTCTTCATTTATCAGTTGGAATACTTTTATAAAGAGAAACTTGCTCCCCCTATTATTAGGTTACCCAATGGATACAGACAATAAAGGAAAGGTAAAATACTTGATTCTTTTCTTTAGTTTGCTAGTTTTCAAAATAATGAGTTGACTCACTAGCACCCTCCAATGATGACCACTCAGGGATCCTTTTTTAAAAAATTGTCTTTATGGAGGCGCTTGGGTGGCTCAGTCAGTTGAGTGTCTGACTTTGGTTCAAGCCATGATCTCGTGGTTCATGGTTTCCAGCCCCACATCAGGCTCTGTGCTAACAGCTCAGAGCCTGGAGCCTGCTTCAGATTCAGTGTCTCCCTCTCTCCCTGCCCCTCCCCTGCTTGCTCTCTCTCTACATATATCTCAAAAATAAATAAACATCTAAAAAAACTTTTTAAGGAGTCTCTCAAAAAAATAAAATAAAAAATAAAAAAGTTGTCTTTATGAACTTATAGATTTAAACATATTTGACATATTTTGACATACATTGCAATTCTCCATATTGATGCTCAAATGGTCCCTTCTCTGACCTTTGGGAGTGTCCTTACATTGGTTCACCATTTCCTTTTCTATGAGAAAAACTAAAGCTTTCTTGAAACATCACTTGGCCAGTTTCCACGTCTGTCTCACTGGCCAGAGTTATGTCACATGGCCACCCTGAGCTTGATGATGATGGCAGACAAAGTTTGAGTCATTCATCATCTCTTCCAAGAGGCTTCCCCTGGTGCCCTATCTAAAGAATGCACCCCCCTATTATTCTGCGGAACTCTATCCTGTTTACTTCCTTTACACTACCAACCAGAAACTATGGTTATTTTATTTGTCCATTTGTTAAGGGTCTGAACTGCATCACTGGGCTGTGAGCTTCATGACATTTTCCCGAGCACAATACCTGCAGATGTACACAGAAGATACTCAGTAGGTATTTGTTGAATAAATAAAGGTAGGCACGTCTATTATCTCCATTGTATACATTATATACAGTGCTGTCCAATACCGTAGCCAGTAGCCACATGTTGCTATTTCAATTAATGTAGTATAACTACTATGGAAAACAATGTGGAGGTTCTTCAAAAAATTAAAAACAGAACTACCATATAATCCAGCAATCCCACTTCTGGCTACGTATCCAGAGGAATCAAAATCAGGATCTTAAAGAGCTCTCTGCACCCCTGTGTTCACCACAGTGCTCTTCACAGCTGCCAAGACATTGAAACAAACTAAATGTCCATCAACAGACAAATGGATTAAAAAATGTTGCACACAGATACAATGGGATATTATTCAGCTTTATATAAGAGGAAACCCTGCCATTTGCAATAGCAAATGAACCTAGAAGACATTATGCAAAGTGAAATAAACCAGACACAGGACAAATACTACATGATGCCACTTCTATGAGGAATCTAAAATTGAAGCTCACATAAACAGAGAATAGAATGGCAATTGCCAGGACCAGGAGGACAGGGAAATAGGAAAGTGTTAGTCAAAGGGTACGAAGTTACAGTTAAGCAAGATAAGTCTTAGAGATGTATGGCATAGATGGTGCAGCATAAATACCGTATCCATACTTATAAATTTGCCAAGAAGGTGGTTCTTATGTTAAGTGTTCTTACCACATGATAAATGATAATCATCATCATAATAATAAAGAGGGCAGAAGGAAGCTTTTGCAGGTGATGGATAAGTTTATAGCATAGATTGTAGTAATGGTTTCATGGGTCTACACTTATGTCCAAACTCATCAAGATGTAGACATTAAATATGTGTAGCTTTTTTATATGTCAATCATACCTCAATAAAGTGGTTTCAAAAATAATTACATAAAAATGCAAATTAACTTAAATTTAAAATCCAGTTTCTTAGTCACACTAGCCATATACTGACTACTCAAAAACCACATCTGAATAGTGACTACCACCATGTAGATCTAGTGCATTTTACCTCATCACAGAATTCTACTGGAAAGTGCTGGATAGAAGAAGAAATTGGCTGAGAGGTAAATTAGCCAAGGTCATACAGCTACTAAGAGGAGTTGGGATTCAAACTCATGTCTGAATGACTTTAGAGCTAGAACTCAACACTGTAACAGTCATCGTTCTGTTATTACTTGCTTACTCCTGCTTTCCATTTCAGACCCTCTAAAGGAATTTACAGGGAGCTTCAAGCCTGGCTACCTCACAGAGTGACCAACTGTCCTAATTTGCCTGGGCCTGAGGGCGTTCCCGGGATGCAGAAAAATTCTGGGCAAACCGTTGTTAGGAAACAAAATTCAACCAGGTAAATTTGAAGATCCAGTTGGCTTTATTAAGCAATTCATGATTTGGGCAGTATGCCATCTAGCAAGTAGAAACGGAGCTCTGCGGAGTATACAAAATGGAGGGTTTTTACAGGAAAAAGGGTGGGGCAAGAAGCTGTTCACAAAAAGAAAAGGTCACCTTCCCTTAGCGAGAGGGATGGTGGGTCTTATCAGGTGAATTACCTCAGCTTTCTGTGGGGAATGGAGAAGGTCCCTGTGACAAATTACTTTATTGGTGCTTACCAGAAAATTCCTGACTGACTGGTTAAAACTACATTTCTGAGAGAGGTTGAAACTGTAGTTAGGTTAGGTGTCAAGCCTATAGCATAAGTGACTTTATTTGGGATCTGTGGTTTTCTTTTTTTTGTTTTTTAAGTAGGTTCTATGCCCAGCGTGGGGCTTGAACTCATGGCCCTGAGGTCAAGAGTCACACTGGCTTTCTTCGAACACTGTGCTACCTAATTATCAAAATTCTCTGTTGAGGTTTGTGACAGGTAAATAGATGGTCTCACTCAACTCCATTTCAACCCCTTGTAATATGTGCCCTATTACATGCTAGAAGTGAGAAAATTGAAGACTTCATTTCCCAGAGTCCCTTAGAGCTTGGATCCCATACATAGTCTAGCTCTGGCCAAGCAGATGCACTTGGGCAACATCCAGAAGGCCAGCTTGAAAAAGAAGATGCATTTCTGCTGTTTTATCAGCTAGGCAGTTCTGGGGCAGCAGAGATCTGAGCGTATTATCTTGGATGTCATGGCTTTGGAGAGACAGAATACGGGCATGCATTTTGCGGTGTAGATTTAGCCTGAGCCAGCCAGTCCTGGAACTGGCAATAGTAGCAATGACTCCCTGATTTCTTGGTTTACTGTTGTATCAGAAGTGGCAGCTCCCGAATCACTGTTCCCTGAGTAAGCGTATTCTGTGGTGGAATCCTGAGCGTCATTACTGGGAGCCCAGCCTGGATCCTGCTCTTTCAGCCTTTCAAGGGATTTTTATCCTCTTAGCTCTCTGTGTGAATTCACTTTATGCTGAAGGGAGTTAAAGTGACTTTTATTATTTGTGGCTGAAGAACCTTCACTATTCAGCAGGGACTTCCTCTGGAAAACAAGGGAGCCTATATAACAAATCTGAGTGTCCTGAACACTGGGACCCTAATATAAAACTCTCCCTGACACTGCTATCCTTCTCTAAGGAAGGTGCATACATCCTAGTCACCAGTATCCTCCAAATACTGGAAGTTGGTTATGGAGAAACGTACACACACACACACACACACACACACACACACACACATTTTTTCCTCTTCCATATGCTGGAATGTTCTTCCAAATCTCTTTACATGACAGTTCGCATCTTAATCTCTCTACCTTCAGGTACCAGCATCAGTTGTGGCTTCCTCAACTTCCCCAATCTAAACTGGCCCCCCTCTTCCAGTTATTCTCTTTCACATCATTTTGTTCAATTTTTATGTTACTTTACACAGCGTGTATTTATTTACTTGTTCATTTTCTGTCTTCCCCTGTCCCCACCTTTCTCCCTGCCCAGAAGAATGTATACCCCGTGAAAGGAGGGACATTTTTTTTTGCATTGTTCATCACCGTAACCTCACCGCCTTGGAACAGTGGCTTGCACATGGTAGCATCATTTAAACATATTTGTTGAATAAATTACAAAATAGAGATTGTTGTAGCTAGGACATTTTTTAACAGGGGGAAATGTTCTTGTGTGAACAAGACTTAACTGAGACCGCAAAGAAACAATGAGAAATAAGGAGACCCAACAATTGTGATGAAAGGCATTGTTGTGCAGGTAGCGGAGTATTAGAGCGGACATTTGCAACCACGGTGTAAACTCTGGGTAATGAGAGTAATACACTGACTTTTGGGAGGCACTTTGGTTGAGTTATGAAGTGTGCAGTTTCTAGAGCCACCTAAACATGAGTTCAAATGCCAGTTCCACGTTTCTGCTGTCTGAATTTGGGCAAGTTCATGAGCTTCTCTCAGTTTCCTTCCCTCATCTGGAATATGAGGAGAATAATAGTACTCAACACACATGCCTACTGTGCTGATTAACAAGATGACACTTATAATGTGCTTAGTACATGGCCTGTGTATGTAGCATATGGCCTATGAGGACTCAATAAGTATTAGATAATAAGAGTATTATAATTTTGCTAAACCCAGCTCCATTCCTGAAATTATGCCCAATACTTGGGGTTACTCTGATTATAGCCTATTACATTTCTAGCAGCCCAACCCTATCCCCCTTCACCAAATCATAATTAGTAGGTGCTCAAAAAATATTAGTGACTGTCAGGAAGTTTGCTCATGCGGGGTATATTCCATTCATGTATAAACAGTTATTATTGGTGGTGCTGATGCTATATTTTTCCATCTCTGTTGACCAAAAACAAAACAAAACCAAAGAGAAACTTAAATAGGCAACAAGAATATTGGGTAGAAAATACTCCATCATCAGAGAGAAGAGCAACCAATATAAAAGAACATTAAAGAGGAAAGAAGTGGCCTAAACCTTTCCAATGATTCATTCCAGTGATTAATTTTCCCTACATTTGATTTGTCCTATTGAGAGGGACAGGGCCAATTCATTCTTTCATTCAGCAAGTATTTATGAAATGCCTACTAAATTTATGATGTTGAAAGAACGGGCTAGGAATGCCTTCTCTAAATTCACCCCAACCTTGGTTAGCTTCTACTCAATATTTAGAATTCAGCTCAAATACCATTTCCTCTGCTAAAGCTTAAAACTAGGCCAGGTCACCCTGGTGTGTGTCCTCATGGCACTGGAAGTCTTACCTTTTCCCCACTTGCTTTTTTGGTGATTATGTGCTTAATGCATGTCTCTTCTGTAGTCTACACAAGGGTAGGGACTTTGGTTTTATTCAAGAGTATATCCCTGGTACTTAGCTTGGGGCCTGCTACATAGTAGTTGCCGAGTTTTCTGAAGAGAGGAAAAGATTGAGGCTTTGAAGAAGGGGTCATCAGAACCTCACTCTAACACTGTTCATTCACCACAGCAGCTTTTGCTTGTTCATGGTGGCCTCTGACTCCCCCAGGCAGCTCTGCTCTTAGGACCCCGCAGAAAGCAGTATGGAAAATCACTGTAATCGAAAATAACACTACACTCAAAAATAGTCTCCTATACCTCTTGTAAGAGGTGGCCTTGTGGCAAATCTCTAAGCAAGGCACCAACGCCTATAACAAAAGCAACAATGAAATAAGGAAGTTCATATTGGGGCAATATTATCCTGGCAGCTAAAGTTCTAGGAATTCTTTTTAAAGATTTTATTTTTTTTAAGTAATCTCTATATTCAACATGAGGCTTAAACTCACAACTCACAGAAACACAGGGAGTAAACGTGAGTGGCAGGAGATTAAGGCTGAAGCAGGCAGTGTATGAAGGACCTGGATGTACCCTGCTAAAGAGTTTAGAATATTATGAATTGTGGAGCACCCACATAGGAATTTAGGTACAAAAATGTCAGAATCAGATCTACATTTTTAAAAGATCATCATTTTTTAATTATTTTTTTAATTTTTTTTAATGTTTATTTTTGAGAGAGAGAGAGAGAGAGAGAGACTGAGTGTGAGCAGGGGAGGGGCATAGAGAGAGAGACACACAGAATCTGAAGCAGGCTCCAGGCTCTGAGCTGTCAGCACAGAGCCCGACGCAGGGCTCAAACTCACAGACTGCAAGATCATGACCTGAGCCGAAGTCGGATGCTTAACCGACTGAGCCACCCAGGTGCCCCGAAGATCATCGGGTTTTTAAAAAAAAAAAAAACTGTTTATTTATTTGTCTTTTTATTTGTTTTGAGAAAGAGGGAGATAGCAGGGAAGGGGCAGAGAGAGAGTGAGAGGGAGAGAATCCCAAGCAGGTCCTCGATGTCAACACAGAGCCCCATGTGGGGCTCGATCTCATGAACTGAGATCATGACCTGAGCTGAAATCAAGAGTTGGAAGCTTAACTGACTGAGCCACCCAGGTGTCCCAAAGGTCGTCCTTTTTAAAGTGTAAGACCCAAAGAGAATATAGGCAGAAGGTCTTGGTCCTTTTCTGCCGATTTCATCTTGCATGTTGAAACCACTACATCACCAGTTGGCCAAACTGGAAACAGAAATCACCCTAGCCTTACCTCTCCCTCACCCTCCAAATGCCCACCAAGTCCTATGGATTCTACCCTTAAAAGTTTCTTGAATCTACACAATGCTATCATTCCCACTGCTATGTCCTTTCCTCAGACCCTTATCACCGCTTATCTGAACTTTTCCAATAGCCTTCTATCTGGTCTTCCTCCATACGGACCTCCTCCCCCAATTATTTGCTAGGCTGCTACAGGAGATTCTTCCAGAATGCAGGTCTGGTAGTGTTTCTATAACCTAAAACTTTTTAGTGTTTTCCCGTGAGCCTTAGGAACTCTTTCCTACTGGCAGAAAGCCATCTAAGATTTGGACCCATCTAACATTTTCAGCTGCAAATGCTCACCTCCTCCCTTGCAAAGCTGTCCTTCAGCCTTGTTGAACTCCTGGCAGATTCCCAAACAGGCCAGAAGGCTTCAAACCTCCCACAGAGTCTCCATTCCCTCCTTCTGAATGGATTTCCTTCAACCTTCCCTAAAGAAATCCCATTATTATTCAAAATTCAGTTTAAGGGTTATTTCCTCCCTGAAGCCAGTCTTTTTGTTTTTTAATGTTTATTTATTTTTTGAGAGAGAGAGACAGAGTGCGAGCAGGGGAGGGACAGAGGGAGAGGGAGATACAGAATCCGAACCAGGCTCCAGGCTCTGGGCTGTCAGCACAGGGCCCCGATGCAGGGCTTGAACTCACAAGCTGTGAGATCATGACCTGAGCAGAAGCCAGACGCCCAACTGACTGAGCCACCCAGGCCCCCCTAATTTTAAACTCCGTTTTAGTACCACTTCCCTTCTTTCTCCTTCCTGTAGCTCGCTGTCTGGAGTCCTCTGGTTACTTCCATGGCAGATGTCATTGTTCGATGTTTGTCCAAGCAAGGACCATCTACATCATAATCTCTTTGTTGTTGGACTTTTTAAAATATTTGTTTGTTTGTTTGTTTGTTTATTGAGAGAGGGTGCAAGTGAGTGAGGGACAGAGAGAGAGGGAGAAGGAGAGAGAGAGAATACCACGAGGGGCAGAGAGAGAGGGAGAGAGAGAGAAGCAGGGCTCACCCAAAGCAGGGCTTGAGGTCATCCGGTGAGGGCTTGAACTCATGAACCATGAGATCATAACCAGAGCCGAAATCAGATGCTCAACTGACTGGGCCACCAGGCACCCATAATCTCATTTTTTGAAAAGTTTTTTTCTACTGTTTTACTTCTTTAAAAAATATTTATCATCACCATCATCACCATTGCAGATTCCTGTGCTCCAAACCTACTAAATCAGTCCATGGACCTGGGTGAAGAATTTGCTCTTAAAAAAAATCTGCTAGATTACTGGTCATGTTCTGTTTCTTGATCAGGTGCTAATTACACACAGTGTTTATTTGTGTGGAATTCACTGAGCTCTGCCCTTAGATTATGTATACATTTCTGTATGTATGTTACATTCAATGAAGAGTTAAAAAGTAAACACTCCCCAGGCTATTTTTATAGCACTGATGGAGAAGCACTGACTTCTCTCTTGCTATTGAGTTGTAAGCTTTTAGAGGGTAGTGAGGGTATCTATGCTGTCTCTGTATTCCCACCATCTGTTTTAGTGCCTACAGTATAGTACACACTTAATGAATGACTAGTAAATAAATGAATGAATGAACAAAGGGAGAGAAGTGGCTTGAGGGTTCCTTCCTCCCTCACTCTTTTCTAAACATTGTTCCATGCCCCTGCTGGAGCACGTGAGAGCTCCTACCTCAGAGTTAAACTTCCCAGATATATCTCCCCTGAATAATCCTGTGAGATGCCACCTGACTTCCTCTCTACCCCACATGCTTGGTGTGACTGATCCAGGGCACCAGCCTGACAAGGGCGGGAGAAAGGAAGCAGGTGGAGGACGTTCTGTCCCCAGTACCAGTACTTCTGCCCTGCCTGGGTCTGAGCCACCTGGCTCAGGCGTTCCTCAACATGCCCGGGAATCAAGCTGGAGAGAGCATGTCCTTGGAGATACTGCATTGCTAAAGCTCCTACTTGCACCTCTGATATAAACTGCTTCCTAAATTACTCAAGTTATGTGGGAATTTGAAAATCTTTGAATATTTAGGAGTAGCAGTAGAGATTTTTTAGCAGATTTACAGCAGAAAGTGAGAGACACCCTGGGTGAAATATCATGTAAGTCATTTATTCAGTCACAGGTAATTACCAAAAGTTTCCTAGGGATACAACGATGAACAGAGTCATCTGCCTTAATGGAGATCACAGTGTGTGTTTGGGGGGCGGGGTGCCGGGGGAGGGGGTGAGACAAATACTAATATTGAAAGAGGACTTCAACTACCTCTTTCAATATTACTATTTTGACCTCAAACTTATTTATCGATTAATTTCTTCTTTCCAGCTTATCTCTTAACCTCAGGCAAAATACCCTGTGGGCAAAGCATCCCCTAATGAGAACCAAAACTACCCACTCAAGCAATAAGAACCACCCTGAGCCAGCAAGACCCTGCTTGACTGACCCCAAGACAATGATCAACCTCACCTTGACTGCCCAGCTGCATGTACCCACTGAAATTTGCCCCCTGTTTTCCTTATATAAACCTGGAAGTATTGTCAGCACTTTTGAGACAGTCTTTGATATGTTAGTCTGCTTTCTGGTATTGGCCTCACCGAAATCAATTCCTTTCTTGTTTCCCCACTACTTTTCTCTTTGCCTTTTGGATTTTGTCAGTGGCAAGTAGCTGAACCTGGTCTGTTTGGGACCCTCACAGCCAGGGGCTCCTGCACCCCTGTGCCCTGGCTACAATATCTAGATTTTTCAGAGCAGTTATGATGTGCTGGGTGCTTCACATATATTAGTTAATTTCATCATTGTAACGACTTAGTTGATGTCCTATTAATATCCCCACTGACAAATAAGGGAACAGATGCATCGTAGAGTTACAAACTGATAGATTAAGGAAGATACGGTGTAGGGAGTAGGAAAACCTGATCTAGTCCCAAGGGTCAGGGAAAGTTTCTCTAAATATAAGAGGTTGAAGCAGAGATCTGAGGATTGAGTCCAAATCTAGTGGACAAAGAGGTCTGGGGGAAGAGAATTTCAGCCAATGGAAATAACAGATGCAAAGGGAAAATAAATTGTTTGAGGAACTGGCAGGCTGCCCTATAGCAGGAGCACAGGGAGCTGGAGATGAGGCAGGAGAGGTAGGGGCCACAGCCCCAAGTTTTGTTTTGTTTTTTTCCTCTGTGTCTCAAATAGTATGACAAAGTCAGGGATAGAAGATTTAGGATTTCGCCCTGATTTTGCTCTTAACAACCTCAGCCATCTCTCTGTGGCTGTTTCCTTATCTGGAAAAATGAGTGGGCAGACCAGAGTTCTAAAGGGCCCCTATGGTTCCCAAGCTGTGGTTCTGGGTAGGGCGCTCCTGGAAGAAATTGCCAATTCAAGGCACAGGCCCTGGCTGCTGCTGAACACACTGAGGCCCAGGGGCTTGGCAACCCAGTGGCCCAGGCAGCACTTGCTGGCCTCTGAGTCCTCTGTAGGTTAGGTAAATACAAATGATGGAGAACATCACATATAATAAATCACACAGTAAATATGGCTGTGAACATGGTTTGTTCCTCTCACTCGACATGGGTGAACTGCTAATAATGTAGTAAAGATTACCACCTGTTTGAAGCATTTCCTGTGTGCCAGGATTGTACCAGTTACTTTAGATTTCTCACAACAGCTCCTTGTTAGATTCAAAAGCTGAAGCCTCAAGGGATTACATAACTTTGGTAAAGTCCTCAGCACCCAAATTTGCCCTGCCTACGGAGCATGTCCAGTCCTGTTTCCTATTGCCAGGTGTGCTCACTTGAGCAATGACTCTCTCTGGGTTTGCTCAGTGGCCGAGTTGGAATCTGAACCCAGCTCAGACTCCAAAGGTTATGGTGTTGACCACCGGGCCATACTGCCTTCCCTTCTTAAAACACAGGCAACTCCTTATTCTATAAATAGGATCACTTTGTCTCTTGAAGTCCTTTCTGGGTGAGGAAAGTGCTTTTTATAGCTTGGGACTGCTTCTGCTTTCTTGGTCTCTTCCAGCACCTGTTAATCCTGTGTGCAGCTGTGTCCTTCACTGTCCTTACACTGTATTCCTAGGTTTCCTCCCTGCAGAAGACAACTCCGGGAAACCACATGGTGTCTGTCTGTGTGCCAGTAAAGAAATTTCACTCCCCTCCCTCCCCAAATCGGCCTACCTTTCTATAAATATTCCCTCTCCTCCCTCCACTCAGGCCTGTGAGTAGTTTGGTCACTTAACCAAACACACACACACTCACAAAGCAACGAGAGGAGGGGTGTTGGAGGAGACAGCGTGAATGACCTTGCAAAGGTGTCTAGCTCTCTGGGGACAGGATTAGCAAACTTGAAACCTCAACAAATATTTGTGTGCCTCCGTATTCCTCCCGAAGCTACCTGCTCCTCTTGCGCCAGCCTCGCTCAGTCCCCTCTCCGCCTCTCCGAGATACAAAGCTCAACCCGCCCATCTTTTTGCAAACCCAGAGAACTTCAGTCCCCTAGTTGAAACTCGTCTGTGGCGGTGGCGGGCAGCACTGGGCATGCTCAGTAGTGGGGACAGGTCTGGAAGGCAAGGAAGCCGCGTTTGAAGTCGCGCGGCCGGGGGAACAGGGGGAGGCGAGCCGTGGGGGCCCCGGCTGGGGGTCCGCGGGGATCCCCGATTCCGCGCCCGGAGCTGGCATGCTCCAGGCTGGCGCGGCGGGGCGGGCGCGCAGGGGGCAGAGCGCGGAGGAGAGGGGGGAGCCGGTGGGAGAAGGGGAGGAGCGCCGGGCTCGCCATCCCCCGGCGCCGGCTCTGCGGCTGCTGAATCGGAAACCGCAGGGAGGATCCGGGGAAATAAAGACGCCCGAGAATGACCTCCAGCGAGGCTGCCTGAGCCGGGGCCCGCGCGCCGCCGCACCAGCCTCCGGCATGGGCGACCGGGGCGGGCGGCCCGAGCACTCGGCCACGCACGCTCCGGGGCCCCCCGCCGACACCGGAGCTGCCGCCGTAAACGGGCTGCTGCACAACGGCTTCCACCCGCCGCCAGTCCAGCCGCTGCTCCTCTGCAGCCGGGGCCCCGCGGGCGGTGGCGACGCGGCACCCCCGCGCCTCCAGCTCTTGCCCGAGCTTCAGCCGCAGCCACCGCCCCCTCAGCACGACTCCCCCGCCAAGAAATGCCGGCTGCGGAGGAGGATGGACTCCGGGAGGAAGAACAGGCCGCGTAAGTCCCATCGCGAGCGGAACGCTGGCGCGAGGCAGGCGCATCCCGCGCGCCTACCACCCCGGGAGCCGCGGGCAGGCACCGCAGCGCGACTGGTGCGCCCCAGCGCCCGCTGTCGGGGGAGTGTACGGAGGGGACTCCGGGGACTGATTCTTTCCCCAGGGCCGCCAAGCACTAAAGATCGCTGCCTGAGCCTCACGCTTGCTTGCTTCCGTCTGTAGAATGGGCCGATTCAATGCGGATCCTGCGCTGCTCCTTCGGTCTTGGCTCTAGGCAAGGCCAGCGTACTGCCCGCCTTCCTAATTGGTCGGTGGGAAAATGCACGTGTGCGAACATTTCACGGGTTCCGGGAGTAGGCGTAGAGCGGGAGGGCCCTCTCCCTTCTCCTCGCCCCTTTTCCTTGTCAGAGTTCGTCTTTCTGGGTTGGCGCTCAGGCAGCCACCTTGTCCTTTGAATCGCAGAGTAGCCGCCAGTACCTCGGGTCTATTGGCAAACGCAAGGCCTGGAGGCGTGGAGTTTGACAACCCCCCAAATCACATCCTATTAAATGCTCTTTCCTCGCAGCCAATGAGAGGACCCGTTGGCGGGGGCACACCCACTGATACCATGTGGGCCGGAACTATGTGGACCAATGAGAATTAGAGGTGGATTTTTTTTTTTTCTGGGAACTGGGGAGGTAGAGTTGAGGGTTTCTAATGGTAGCTTGCGGCGTAAAAAGCTGAAAGGCGTTATTTCACAATCTAAAGCGTGTATATATGATGTTACTTTATAAAGAGTACCTTCCCTGCATGACGTTGTGGGATGTAAATTCGTAGATCGAGTTTACAACTGTTTTTTCCTATCTGAGCTGAACCTCCTTCTACTGGTTACCTCTTTCTGGGTGTCTTTAATGAAGCTTATAAATGGCAAAAAGCAAAGTAAGTAGAATGCATACTAATTAGTGATTGCATTCAAACACCATTTGCGTATGGGTTATTCTGTCTGATACGGAGAAATTGCTAGTATAGGTTTTGGATTTATCTGTAAAAGCTTGATATTTGGCAAACTTTTTTGTTTCTCTCTTTAGACTCTTAGGTTTTCTGCGCTCAGTTAAAATCTCTGAGACTTTGGAAAGTACTGATGTGGGACGGGATGACTCTGATGCTTGTATTTTGTAGATGTGAAATGTTTAGGCTGAAAGTTAACTTTGAAGCCACACAGCAGATTTGGTGATTGTTGTAAGAAAGGCATCTATTTAGCACTTGAATTTGTACTTATTTTTGTTTTTCAGACTTGTTAGAAAATTACCTTCTTTATGGACTTGATATTGATTACTTATGATTTATTAACCTGTTTTACTTCTTTTGAAACCACATTTTAGTTATTTCTCTGATCTATGTTTACAAATCGCAGAACAGTTTGCAATGTAAATAGCTAAAGTATATCGAAAGAGAACTGTTTTGAGTTTTTGTGTAGTATAGCTAGCCTAAATGGTCTGTGAGGGTATATAACACCTTTAGAAATAATTTTTGAGGAATTAAAAGTACTCTCTCTTAATAATAGATTGGAGGCAGAGAAAAAATAATTTTGAGGCTTAACTTGAGCTTGCAAACCCACAAGGATTTTTTTTAAGTTTTTAATTATTTTTTAAACGCTTATTTCTTTTTGAGAGACAGAGAGAGACAGAGCACGGGCGGGGGAGAAACAGAGAGAGAGAGACACACACACACAGAGAATCCCAAGCAGGCTCCAGGTTTGAACTGTGAACACAGAGCTCCACAAGGGGCTCGAACCCAAGGACCTGAGCTGAAGTCAGATGCTTAACTGACTGAACCACCCAGGCGCCCCAACAATTATTATTTTAGAATACAAGAAAATATAACTTTATGCCTGTGTATTTGGTGTCAGAAATTAAAGTGGTTTGTATTTTTTACAAAAATTAAAACCTTAGCTATTTTAAGTCCAGTGACCATGATACTTAACTTTTAAACTTTTAAAAGGGATTCATCAAAATTTACTTTTCATTATCCTACCATGTTTTCATTTCTCAAATTTGAACAAGCATTTCTGAAATAAATTTTACATGTTCTGAGTGGCATCTGCTGTGTTCACTACCAAAAGTTCTCAGTGAAAACTAGGGCAACATCTTTAAGCCTTGTCTATTAATGTTTAGGTATTTTTTTATAAAAAAAAAGATAGTGCTCGGTCAATTCATATTTAGATTCTCTAATCTAATCTAATCTATATCTTAGTTAGATATACTAAGAGTTAAGTATATCCCCATTTTCTAACGATTGATAGATTTTATGTGAGCAACTATTACAAAGAGTATTTGGGTGCTTTAAATAAAATGCAGGGGTATTGTTGTTGGTGGAAGCATTGAAGCTGAACAAATAATTCCTATTTATCAGTTTACAACGTCAAACAACCTGCTTCCGTCTAAACCAGAGGTGTGTTGAAGACAGCCAGATCTCAGTGCTCTCAGATAGGCACTTGGAATGCTTATGTGAGTGGGTGTGTTTCTATTTGGTAATATCGTGGATAGAGTGCAATACACATAGAAATACTTAACGTTTGAAAACGATGAATGCAGTGAAACAAACAATTCAGTAGTTTCTGATTGTTTTAAAATTTTAAATCTCAACGCAGGAACTCTTTACAAGCTTATAAGCTAAACATCAGACCAGTGGTAGGTTAATTTTGCTAAACCAGGAGAGGGGAGTGTTGTCCACTTTTTATCGAAAGTACCATCACCTCACTCACCACTTGTCCTTGGAAAGCTTTTGTAAGACTGCTTCATCGGTCTTCCTTGGTTACTTCACCTACCTCTGCTATTTAGCTGTGTAGCCTCAACCAAGTTACTAGCTCTCATGTTGAGACAAAGGGTTGTTCCTTGTGTCTTCCAAATTCTGATACTTCAGAGCTATGACTTCTATGCTAGTTATCCACTTTGCCACACGACTTAGCATTTAATTGGGTTTCTTCCTCCTCTTCTTCTTCTTCTTCTTCTTCTTCTTCTTCTTCTTCCTCTTCTTCTCCTCTTCCTCCTCCTCCTCCTCCTCTTCCTCCATTCTCCTCCTCCTCCTCCTCCTCCTCCTCCTCCTTCTCCTTTTCTTCTTCTTCTTCTTCTTCTTCTTCTTCTTCTTCTTCTTTGTGCCAATTGTTCCCTGTGTGTTGTCTTATTTCCTCAATTAGGTTAGAAGTCTGATTGCAGATGATATAGTTTTTTCTCTTATGCCTTGCACCTCAGGTCCATGAACATTTGACTGATGTCACAGGAGAAAAGGTACAAGTGACATTATCACCACCTCATTGAGATAGTCATTTCCATCCATAAGATAGACTTTGGCAAAATCTCTTCACTGGAATTTCCACAGAGTATCAACTGGGAGATTCCTTTGATCTGCTCCTTGATGATTTGATTCTTTGAAGCATGCATAAGTAGCACCTTACTGAGTCAGCTCACTTCCCAAATATTTTGAAACTAATGATAGTCCTAATAAAATGCTGTGAGGGTCTAATGTGTTGTAAATGGTGTAGCCATTCAAACCCCAGAGGGCTTGTGTTTGGATAGCTGCTGGATGGCCTAGGGCCAATAATTCACCTATGTGTCAGTCCCAGGATGGAGATAATCATACTTCTCATTGGGTTGATATGAGAATTAAATTAGATAATGTATATAGTAAGAACCTAGATCCCTGCTTGGCATATAGCATTTATTCAGTAAATGCCAGCTCTCATCACCCCCATACAGAATACTGTCCACTGTTAGTCCAAAGGACAGGACAATTGAGCTGCCAGAGATTGACTTCCTTAAAAACAAACAAAACAAAACAAAAAACAGGCTTAGAATAAGAAAGACCAAAATGTTTTATTTGATTAGCTATAACACTCTTAGTCCTTCAATTATTTTTTTACCCTTCCCCAATACAAATAGTGGATAATAAAAAACTGTAGAGAAAAAGCAGGAAAAAGTACTTACAGTCCCATCACTTAGAGAAAACAACTGTTTACAATGTGCCATATTTTACAGGTAATTTGAGATCATACTAAGATGAGATTTTGCTAGCTTTTGTTTTTAAAAGTTTTAGCATAAGCATTTTCTTATGGCATTAAAACTTTTTTTTTTTTTTTTTAATTTTAGAGAGAGAGGGAATCTCAAGCAGGCTCTATGCTCAGTATGAAGCCCCATGCAGGCCTCGATCCCACGGCCCTGGGATCATGACCTGAGCCGAAATCGAGAGTCAGACACTCAACTGACTGAGCCACCCAGGCACCCCAAAACATAATTAAAAAAAAATTTTTTTTACGTTTATTTATTTTTGAGAGACAAAAAGAGACAGAGCACAAGTGGGGGAGGGGCAGAGAGAGAAGGAGACACAGAATCCAAAGCAGGCTCCAGGCTCTGAGCTGACAGCACAGAGCCCGACACGGGACTCGAACTCACAACCGTGAGGTTGTGAGATCACGACCTGAGCCGAAGTCAGTTGCTCAACAGACTGAGCCACCCAGGTGCCCCAAAACATCATTTTTTTTGGTTTTATTTTGTTTTGTTTTTTTGTTTTTTTGTTTTTTTTTCAAAACATCATTTTTTAAATGGTTGTATTATATCCCCAAGAATTTATTTAACCTTTCTCTGGAAGCTTTAGGCTGCAGCGAGGGGTCTCTACATCATAAACATTGCTGTAGCAACAACTTCATGTGTAACTCTTTTTTCTTTTTTTTAATAAAGATTTTTCTTAAGTTTATTTATTTTGAGAGAGAGAGAAGGATCTGGGGAGGGGCAGAGAGAGAAAGGGAGAGAGAGAGAATCCCAATCAGGCTCCGCCCTGTCATTGCAGAGCCCGATTAGGGACTCAAACGGGCTCAAACTCACCAACAGTGAGATCATCACCTGAGCCAAAATCAAGAGCCAAACACTGAACCAACTGAGCCACCCGCGTGCCCTTGTCCGTGACTCTTTCTTAAGTTATTGTTGATGAGATGGGTCGACACATACTTTTTGGAAGAGGAACCAAAACAGCACAAAGTAGTATTTAGATGTTTCCTTGAAATGCTGGATATTTTAGACCACAAGGACACTGTTAGATGAGCCACCCTGGTGGAGTGAGGAGAGAAATGCAAAGGAGATTGTTGGAGTCACCAAACACTATGCTGCAGAAAGGCAAGTATTTGGGCATCCTCAGAAGACTGGAGGATCAGTGCTGCCCTCTCCCTTCCCTCCTCTGTTGCTTGGCAACAGGCAGGAATAAAGACTGGATCAGGGAGGGCAGCCTCCTGTGGGGTGGGCATTCTGGCTTCTCAAATCATTTAGATAGGATGCTACGAGCAGAAAATGGGTGAAAATCCATTGCACCCATAACATACTCATAGGTGCAAACCAAAGAAACCTAAATCTGTCACCCGTTTCAGCTAGTCAGCATGGTAAAAGTATGAGGCCTCAATTTTCCAAACATTGGGGTATTTAGCTTTGGCATTTGGGCTTTCCACTTCCTATGAGAAAAACCAGGATAAAAAAGATCATAGAATTTTCTGGTTGTATCTGCACAGAGGGTAGATATATATGCTTTTTTTTTTTTTTTTTTTGTAAAAAAACTGTACTCAGTACTTCTACATGGATGGGAAGCATTGCAAATTCAAGAACACAAGACCGAAATGGAAAGCAAGGGCACACTGTAGTATTCCTACCATGTGGGACGTGGTCAGATTCCCAAGTTTGTCCATGAAGTTATGAGTTGTGCAATGCACATTTAAACCGAAGATTAAGACTTTAAGACCCAAGTGGCCTGCATCTAAGTGGTTAAGTCAGGTATCAGAATGTGTTAGGCATGTGAACACTTTTCCTCAAAAGACCAGTAAGTGAATTTCAACCTTAATACGAAGGATATTTTGCTTGGCACAGTAACCAAAGATGGAAAGGGTGCTGTTAATGTTTAGCATGTGGGGCATTTAACAAGTGAATAAAACAAAACCTGTCATGGTTTTGGAAATAAAATTAGTAGAGAAACAAAGGAGTACTGGTTTTAATTGACAGGTTTTGGGGTTTTGCTTTTGTGATAGCTTGACTTGTGTGTAGGTGTGTGTGAGTGGCTTTAATACAAACCAATTGCCTTGAAAGTAAAAATAAATCAAGGTTTGACTTCTATGATATTTAATTACATGTGCTTTAGCTTTAATAAGTAAGCCAGTATTCACCTTGGGATGGCAGTATTCTGAATCAGATACAGAAACTGTTCAGTGTACCCAATGTGGCGCACAGAATTTCTAAGAAGACCTTTTCTGTAGGTGATGGAGCTGTCGAGCATGGTATCTCATTACTTAATTCATGACATCTCTTAGATGCTTAGACTTGGCTAATCACATGTGTGTGTATGGGTGGGTGTGTGTGTGTGTTCGTATTCTCCTTGGGAATACATTTGAAAATAACAGATGATTCGAAGGGGTGAGGTAATGTTATTTTTAGAGGCAGTTACATCAAAATAATGATCTGGACCTCCAGCAGGTTTCTCTACAGTTTGGAAAGAGGACGGAAAAACTTATGACCATAGTGAGTACTTAACAGTAGTCACTTCCAGTAGAGTAGCTGTTATTGAGCAACAGCTGTGTACATATTGTTCTGTACGTGTTTTGATGAAAGCATGCACATTACCAACCCCACTGTCCATTTTACAGATGGAGAGAGAGAGGCTCAGAGAAGTGAGGTATCCTGCCCCAAAGCCTGTAGTCCGTGAATGACCGGGCCAAAATTCAGACCCAAGTCTAAGTCCATTGCCAGCTAGCTGGCTCTCTTCTCTGCCCTGATAAACTTATTATTTATGTTGGGAAAAGGAAGTGTGTTCTGTAAAACTTTAAGAAGAGATAAGTGTATGCAATCTGTACACCTTTGGCAAAAAGCTCATCCGTGTGCCTGTGGAAGTAACAGCAGCCAACATTAAAGGGCACTTACTATGTGCAGACACTAAGCTAAACACTTTATATGGATTATCTCAGCAAACGCTCGCAGTACCCTGTGAGTTGGGTACTGCTATAGATTGAACACTTGTGTCCCCCCAAAACTCATATATTGACATTCTGACCCCCAAGGTGGTGTTATTAGGAGGTGGGGCCCTTGGGAGGTGATTAGGTCATGAGCGTAGAGCCCTTATGATTGGGATTAGTGTCCTTATAAAAGACCCCAGAGAGCTAGAACCCCCATCCCCACTTCTGCCATGTGAGGGGACAGCAAAAAGATAGCCATCTAGGAGGCTGGCTCTTGCCAGGCGCTGAATCCACCAGTACCTTGATCTTGGATTCCAGAATTGTAAGAAATAAATTTCTGTTGTTTATAAGATACTGAGACTATGGTAAGACAAATCATATGATCTTCCCTCGGCAGGTGAAGAAACTGAAGGATAGCACAAAGGCTTGGGGCAAAACTGTCTGAGTTCAGATTTTGACTCTGCTGGGCTAGACTTGGGTAGTGTTCTGTAGTGGAAAGAGCTTTGAAGCCACCAGACCTGAATTCAGAGCCTCACTGTGCCATTACTAACAGTGTCCCCTTCAGGCGAGATCCTTAACTTCTCCAATAGAGATAATGGCGTCCATCTTATTGGTTGTGAGGACCAAAGGCAGAAAATGGAGATAAGTTGTAAAACAGAGTGACTGGACCCTGCTACGTGCACAGTAAAAGATATTTTACTTGCTAACACAAGGAGGACATTTAATATTAATATTACTGCTGTTACTTAGTCACAGAGGCTTTCAAAACTTTGTGAAATCTCAGGATTTCCATGAACTCATCTTGCCCCAACTGAGACTGGGCTTCATTCAAGGTATCTTCCAACCTGACCCAACATCACATCCTGAATGGAAGTGCCCTAATTCTGACGTTTCTAGAGGCAGGACACATGGCCTGTGTCGCAATTCTTGACCTCATTGTCACTTTCATAAGTTGCCCCACTGCAACTCCTGAGATGTACAGCATGACCTGTCTGAGGGTGATTTTGGCAACTTGGTGACTAAGAAGACTGTCATTTGTTTTACTGTTAATCTAGTGCCAGGACAAAGTTGGTGTTTTTTTTTTTTTAATGTTTATTTACTTTTGAGAGAGAGAGAGAGAGATACAGAGTGCGAGTAAGGGAGGGGCAGAGAGAGAGAGGGAGACACAGAATCCGAAGCAGGCTCCAGGATCTGAGCTATCGGCACAGAGCCCGATGAGGGGCTTGAATTCACGAACCATGAGATCGTGACCTGAGACACTTAACCGACTGAGCCACCCAGGCACCCTAGGACAAAGTTATTTCTAAAAAAGGAAGTTTCTTCCTTTGATCTTTATGGTTTGCTATGTCAGCCCCTGAGTGAAGCAGATAATGCACATAAGAGAAAAGGATTAGGAAAGTGAGCACCTTTCCTTTATGAAAGCTGCAGGAATCAAACAAGGCTGCAGAATTCAGAACGGATGCTACTTCTCAGGCCTTCTTTTTACCCATAGCCTAGCAAACCTTGTTCTGGCAGATGAGGAGATGGATATTTCTGGGCACTTGTTGCCTTCGAGACCAGCACGTGAACCTTCTGGAATGCCTGGCCCTGACTCAATGCTGAATCTGGGCCACTGGGTCTTTAGCTAGCGCCTCTGGACAGACTGAACTTACGTGAATCTCTGTGAGCTGTGGCCAGCCTGGGCAGTGCCAGTTGCTAGGAATCCTCTGGGCCTTCTGGACAAACAATTCCTTTACAGCCTGAGGTAGGGAGTCCAGGAGGGAACGAGGCAGGGGTGGATTTGTGTGACTTCAAGCTTGATATGGGTCCACAGTGTAATGAGGCTTCCAGCAAAACATAAGCACCCAATAAATGTTAGCTGTCATGGGTGGTGGTGTTAGATGCCCTTCCTTACTTACACTTACTCCTATAACTTCTGCCTTGACCCTACAGTGTATCCAATCTCTCTTCTGCATGACAGCTCCTTAGACATTTAAAGACAGCTATTTAACTTGACTTTTCCATGGCATCCTGCCCTCTGAAAAACAAAGACCCACACACTCACCTGCCAGACTTCATCATCCTTGTGAGCCAGTACTGGTTGTGTTGAGTTGCCAAAGTATTAAAGCTTAGATGGGAGAATGGCCTCTTGGGGTTGTCATAAAAGGGATCAGGTAAGTACTGACCTGGGTGACCTTGAACGCCAAGATTTAATAAGCCTGTATGTCCCACAGGGGCTAATCATTTTTTTTTAATCTTTTAAAAATGTTTATTTTTTCATTTTGAGAGAGAGGGAGGGCAAGGGAGGGGCAGAGAGAGAGAGAGAGATTGGGAGTGAGAGAGGATCCCAAGCAGTCTCCATGCTCTCAGAGTAGAACTTGACTCAGGGCTCAATCTCACAAACCGTGAGATGGTGACCTGGGCCGAAATCAAGAGTCAGATGCTTAACTGACTGAGCCACCCAGGCGCCCTGGAGCTAACCAGTTTTTATTCCTGTGACCCACGCACTGTGCTAGACTCTGCATGGGATACTCGGCTTCATGTGATTCCAAGCTGGAGTGTAGCCTGAAGCCAGTTGCCTGGCTTGATTTTAGTCAAATCTATGGCATTTCCAAGTCCCTAAACTCTGTGCGTATAAGTCAGAGGACTTGAACAAGTTGAGGCTGTCTGTTTGCCATCCATACTTTCCCAACTACCAGTGTTTGATGAAAAACATCTAAAAACATGCTATGTATTTGGGAGAAGGAAGGTAATATCAGTTTGGTCAAGGAGATACCACATCCTACCTTTTATGGAAGATTTTTACTATGAGGAAGTGACCCAAATGTGATTTATTCTTTGGAGTGACTGCATGATATATCGTCAACACTTTTAAAGAGTGGTAAGGGGTATCGTGAATAATTATGCCAGGACCACAGGCATAAACTGGGATCATCCTAGGAAAACCACAAGTTCCCTTAATTTGATGGGGCCAGCTCCTACGTGCTCAGGGGAGCTGGTTGTACACATTTCTCCCTAATTCTGCATCCTATGTCCTGGTGTTGGCAGCTTGAAATTGGCTACAGTGAGTGTATTTGCCCTATGGAAATTGGCAAATGCTAAAAATCAAGGTTTTCTTCTTAGGCAGCCAGTTGTTAAACATTTACCAGTATGTCACTGACTAGAATACAGGTCATGGGTCACGCAGAGGAAAGTCCCAGACAGCATCAGTAATACGAGCTGAATAATTAAAGCCTTTGATTCAGAGAATGGGAGAAAAAGACTGGCATGTCCTTTGCTAAGTAGGATAATGCCAGAAGGTGAGGAGTCAGACAAAAGAACTTCATTCTCAGGAAAGAAAGTATTCCACACATATTTGAGGGCCCGCTATGTTTTAAGGGTAGAATTTAGAATCACATTGTTGTCTGCCTCTCGTTCTCCCTCCTAAATTCCTACCCCAAATACCGTTGGGTTCAGTGCCAGATCACCCAGTAGGTAGAACAAGCAGGTGTTAGTGTACCAACAACGCAGCAGGAGAGAAGAAAGAAAGAAAGAAGAAAATAATATACATGACTTTATGTATATATACATGCATGCACCAGAGTACTAACTACAGGAGAACCATAACTTTAGGCTTCTTTACACTCATTTTATGATTCACTCCTGTTTTTATTTTGAATGACTTGAGTTGTTTTGAGCTACATGTTCGTTACATGTGGACTGGGCAACACCAATATTTTTCCTTTAGATAGGTGTAAATCTAGCCCCAGTGAACCTTGCACCTTTCTAGGGTGATTTATAATTAATTTACTGTTGGTGACATGGCAGGGCGGAGTTGCCGGAGGATCTCCATTTCATGTTTTTGGTTAGGGCGGGCAGGCTGAAATTTGTCCCAGCCAAAAGGGAAGGGAGGTTGTTTGTTTGTTTCCAGAGGCAGGATCTGTGGGGCAAAAAAAGGGACTTCCCCAATTCATTCCCATTAGAGTTTTACTCCAAAGGTGACTCGTGATGCCCCACTGTCCTCTCACTGTCTTGCATGAGTATTTAGAGAGTGTTGGGATTGTAAAGAAATCTTTTTACTGGGGAAAACTTCAAATGTTATATAAAGCCAGAGTGTGTACATCAAATAACTGCCCATCACTCATCACTCAGCCTATCTGTCCACTCATGTCCAATCTTATTTTTTCTGTTACATCCAAACCTCCCCTTTCAAACTGGATGATTTGCAGCAAGTCTCAGATATCTCAGTTTAATGGTAAGTGTTTTTATATGTGTTTCTAAAAGATAAAAACTCTTTTTGAAAGCATAACCATAATCTGTTAATTGCTGGAAAAAGTTAACAATGTATTGTTTTCAGTTGAAGCTATATAGTATTTTATGATGCACAGTTAGAGGAATAAATTCAGTTTACGGTTAAAATCGTTGCATCCTGTTTGTTGATAGATAGATGAAAATCTGATATTGTGTTTCCTGGGAGGATTTAGTTTGGGGGTTTTTTTGGTATGTTTTTGTTTGTTTGTTTGTTTTTGTTTGTTTTGCCAGTACCTGCTACTGCCTGTTTATGATTAATTTTTAACCATATCTTCATGGTCTGAGATTTGAAACTTCATTCTCGTAATGAAATAACCATGTGCCAAAAAAGGCGCTTTGGAATCATCCCAGAATCACTGGACTAGAAGTGATTTGTATCTCCCATGTAGTTTCTGTCTTGAGAGGGAGAGACTGGGAACAGGATTAAAAGAATTCCGCCTCTGCAGTCACTAGTGTGGGAACAGGCAAGCTAGCACTCATTCTGAAGACACCTGGGAAGGAGGACTGGGCTCAGACTGGAAGTCTGGGGGTACTGGATTCAAGGTTGAACGTGGAGTTTACAGGAGGTTACCAGGAGGGGTATTGCTGAAATTTGTGAGATTTGCCATTCCTTCATTTCAAATGAACCACAAGAACAAAGAAAAAGATCCTGAATCTCTCTAATATCACTCTTGTCTGTCAAGCGTTTTTGAGGATCAAACCACTTCAACATCAGTGAGTTCTTATCTGTATAACTGCCAGGATTGCCTTACTCTTGGCAGTTTTATGAGTCTTTCAGTTTTATGCAAAATGTGCTCCAGATGCATTTTATACTTCCTTGCCTTCTTGGACAGAATACTGAGTATCGTGATATTTTCTAATAATTTAGGGATATGACTAATATCTGGTTTTATACTGGGCTGTAGAAGTCACGGTGTGCGAATGGTCGCTCTTTTGTTTTTTAGGCAATGGATACTTGTTAGGCACCAGCTGCATACAGATGAAACTTTTTTAAAAGGGTCCACGTATTTAATTCAAAATTCTTTAAAAATATTTTTCTCTATTGAAAAGCCATAACTGAAACGCATGTTGAAAACCCCATAACTAATGTTTGGGTGAGTTCCTTAACTTCTTTCTCAGCCTCAGTTCTGTCATCTGTAAAGTGGGCATAAATAAGAATACCTACCTCGTTGGGTTCTGAGAATTAAATTAAACATTGCATGTAAAGCTTCTAGCACACACCCTGGCACATGGTAAGCCCTTAATGTTAGTTGGTACAGTGCTGCTGCTGGATTAACCCATTTTTTGTAGACGTTAGAAGAAGCTTCTTCTGGATTCTTTTTTTTTTTTTTTCAATTTTTTAACGTTTATTGATTCTTGAGAGATAGAGGGAGACAGAGCATGAGTGGGGGAGGGGCAGAGAGAGAGGGAGACACAGAATCCGAAGCGGGCTCCAGGCTCCGAGCTGTCAGCACAGAGCCCGATGCGGGGCCGGAACTCACAGAGGGCTAGATCATGACCGGATGCTCAACCAACTGAGCCACCCAGGTGCCCCATTTTTTCTGAATTCTTATAAGCAGAGCATTGATTGGCAAGTTTATAGCTCTGAAGTCTTCTAAAAAGTTTGGCCTGGGCACGTATATCCACATAAAATTGCACAAGCTAATATACCACTTCAGTACACGTGTACCACACTCAGTTACATTCTAGGCAAGGCTTAGTTAGGCATATTTGCTTTGCAAATGCTCTCACTCTGGCATAGGTCAGTTATATAATAACAAGTAAATGAATAACCCCATCAAGTTTAGAGTTTTAGCACTTATTATAAGGTTTAGAGGCTTTTGTTTGATTTTTATATTTATTACAAGCAAACTGAGGAGCCGTTAGTTATTTTTAGCGTTCAGCTTTTTGGTGAAACATTTTCAGTAAATCTGTCCAAGCTACTGAATCAGTTTTGATTCCAGAAATCCCCGGATTGCAAGGAAAGCTGTTCAGAAAACAGTTAGGATTTGCACCTACTCCCTGTGAGTCAAACTTGTCTCCATATTGTGCAATCCAGACAAAGTACAAAAATAAATTGGGTGCTGAAGTTTATGAGACTGCGGCTGTCATCCCTAAGTGACAACTGTCCAGCCTTTACACATCAAAACAGTGTTGGTCTCATAGATGGACTTTGCATTAAATGTGTAATATTTTTTCTAAAATGAGCCAATGTTAAGTAAGGTGTTGCTTTTATCTCTTCCTTCTGTGAGTTCCATAGTTAAGATGCAATAAAAAATTCCAGGGCTAAGTTGTTTGAAAATCTTACCTGAATGATAGAGAAGGGCACTCAGTCCCCAAACTAATTGGCACCAGATAAACAGAATACTTTGAATGCTCATGTTTATATTTTTAAAGTTTTCACCTCTTTTTCCAGTTAGATATTACATCTAGCTGTGCCTTGGATAAAAATTGTTACAGTAAAAGAAAACATTTAATACTAATTACAGTGACTGTCACCTCTGGAAACTTGCCAGCAATAAGCCAGAAGGCAGCTGAGAACCTGGAAGGAAGCAAACACGTCTGAGCAACCAAAATCAGTGTTGGGAAATAAATAAAATTGGAGACGCTTTTGCATTCTACATTTAGTGTACTTCCTGTGCTCTCTCTGAGTCTGTTTACTCTTACTAAAGGAACAGTGTTAACAGACATGAATTTTCTGGTTTCTCTGCATTCATATATAGCAGGTTTGGGGTAGATGTACTGCAGTAACATTGATAGCAGCAGGAAGTTAACAGGATTAGCCTAAAAGCAAGACATAGAAAGCCATAATAGAGACAAAAGAATACTTAAACCCTAGTAGTCTTGGAAGCAGAGAGAGGTTCATGTGGTTCTGAGGGCATCACTATATGGTGGGCACAAAAATTGACCCTCATATGCCCATCAGTCATCAGGAAGATCTAAAATTTTCTTGTGCTTATTTTCTTTAAAAATATGGGAAAATCTGTAGAAAGACTTTTCAAAAGCAATTATAATTTGGCATTTCTATTTCAAAAGCTATCTATGAAATGAAGGGTTTAGGTCAGAGCTTTGTATATGCATGAAATCTGCTTTATTAAGGTAGAATGCACATGCAATTCACCCACTTAACGTGTACAGTTAGGTGGGTTTGAGTGTATTCGCAGAGTGCAACCATTACCACAATCAATTTTAGAATACTCCGTCACCCCCTTACAAAACCTTATTTAGCAGTCACTCCTTTTTGCCCCCACAACTCCTGAAACTGGGCAACCACTGATATTTCGGTCTCTACAGATTTACCTATTGTGGACAGTTCATATATTGGAATCATACTATCTGTGCTTTTTTGTGATTGGCTCCTTTCATGGAGCATAGTGTTTTCAAGGTTCATTTATGTCTTAACGTATATGAGCATTTAATTCTTTTTTATTGCCAAATAATACTTCATAGCCTGGAGACAGCATGGGTTATTAATCCATTCATCAGTTGATGGACATTTGGGGTGTTTCCACTGCTATGAACATTTGTGTACAACTTTTTATGGGGACAGGTTTTCACTTCTCTTGGGTATGTACCCGAGAGTGGACTTGCTAGATCACATACAAACTCACGTTTAACCTCCTGCAGAACTGCCAGACTGTTTTCCAAAGTGACTGCACTATTTTATTTTATTTTTTTAATATTAAGCTCTTTTTATTTTTTAATCTTTTAATGCGTATTTATTTTTGAGAGAGAGAGAGAGAGAGAGAGAGAAAGCGTGAGTGGGGGAGGGACAGAGAGAGTGGGAGACACGGAATTCGAAGCAGGCTCCAGGCTCTGAGCTGTCAGCACAGAGCCCGATGCAGGGCTCGAATCCATGAACTGGGAGATCATGACCTGAGAGGAAGTCAGACGCTTAACCAGCTGAGCCGCCCAGGTGCCCCTGCACTATTTTATATCCCCACCAGTGGTGTATGAGGGCCACAGTTTCTTCACGTCCTCACCAACACTTGTTATTTTCTGTTTTTTAAATTATAGTCCCTCTAGTGGGTTCGAAGTGGTATCTCATTGTGGTTTTGATATGCATTTCCCTAAAAGATCTCTTATGTCCCTCCAACGCTAACATCAAGTGATTTTATTGTTTTTTTTAATTAAAAAAAATTTTTTTTAATGTTTATTTATTTTTGAGAGAGAGAGACAGAGTGTGAGACGGGGAGGGGCAGAGAGAGACTGAGACACAGAATCTGAAGCAAGCTCCAGGCCCTGAGCTGTCAGCACAGAGCCCGATGCGGGGCTCGAACCCACGAACTGGGAGATCACGACCTGAGCCAAAGTCAGATGCTTAACCGACTGAGCCACCGAGGCACCCCTAACATCCAGTGATTTTAAACTTTTTGTAGGTTTGAGTGTCATCTCCAGTTTAATTACAAGGTTCTCGAATGGCCAGGAAGTATCAGGCTTTACTTTGTGATGGTTATTGTACCTAAGAGGGAACCCTGCTTAGAGCTGCCATTCATAAATACTAAAAGACTGTTTTAAAGATTTAATTTTTTTTTTAATTTTTTTTTTTACGTTTTTATTTATTTTTGGGACAGAGAGAGACAGAGCATGAACGGGGGAGGGGCAGAGAGAGAGGGAGACACAGAATCGGAAACAGGCTCCAGGCTCTGAGCCATCAGCCCAGAGCCTGACGCGGGGCTCGAACTCAGGGACCGTGAGATCGTGACCTGGCTGAAGTCGGACGCTTAACCGACTGCGCCACCCAGGCGCCCCAAAGATTTAATTTTTTAAAAGTAATCTCTCTACACCCAAGCTGGGGCTCGAAGTTACAACCCCAAGATCGAGTCACATGCTCTACCGACTTAGCCAGCCAGGCGCCCCCTAAAGGATTGTTTTAATTAAGTGAGGTCTGGTCCTCGAATAATGTGGATTTCACTCCTAGCAGTTTTCACTCGTTCCTGGTTGTTCTTGATTAACAATCGGTCCTTGCAGACTGGAAAGCAAGTGCCAAGAGGGCAGGTACATTGCCGTATCCCGGCTCTGTGCCACGGTGACTTTCTCGGGCATAAACATGTGTTCATGAATCACTGGGTCCATAAGCATGTGGTTGTTCTCAGATTATTTGAAGAGGGACTTGTGACCCCCTCTTTCTTCCAGCTTGCAGCGCCATGTGAGCAGTTGGCACGTCTTTTCTCAGTCCCCCCACAACACCCCCCAGCTCGACTTTAAAGATCTGCCAGGCTCTTGCCATCAAGCTAAAATACATGAACAAAGCCCATTTCTGGTAAACCTGTTGTTCCACCCGGCGGTGCCACTTGGCAATGCTGTTCTCCCCAAAGCCTTAATTAACCACTCCCTGGTATTAAATCGTCGGTAGATCCCTGGAGTAAGTAAGCACGCTCTGGTGGCTTGTCAAGACAGAAAGCTAAACCTCTTGGTGGTTTAAACTGGGATTTGTTTAAGCAGGTAATGAGATTGCCATCTTGAGCTTCAGTGCAGGACATTAGGTAGCTGGAGGAGCCATTCCTGGGTGGACGCTCGGGTCTATTCTGGGTGCTGAAATGATCACACTGGAGCCAATCTTGAGTGGCCCTCAAGAGCCACTGTATGCTTGTCCCTTATGTGTCTGCAGAGTCCAAACTACGGAATCTTCTTCCAGGGACCGTACTTCTGATGATGAAGGTGGCATAATCAAAGCCGAGGACTACATGGAAGGTTGATACTCACCTTCTGTTCCCTCTAGATTGGGCAGGACAGACAGGTTCTTGGTGAGAAATAGGGACAATGACCTTAACTGTCTGTAATTGTATTTCTGCTCCCCTCCCCCCCCCACTTCCTCAGCCTCACAAGATGACTGCAGAATGGGAAACAGTTTTCATCTGTCTATTATTTCCCCTCCTTATGACCTGGGACAGAAATCCAGGGCTTGACTGTGGGGGTGACAGGAACAAAATGAGCTCGGTGGTCGCTAGAGTGACATCCCTTTGTCTACTCTGATTTTCTCTCGTAAGAGTGGCAGGGAAAAGCTCTCGGACCTTGGGAACGAAACTGCACCTCCCTGAGCTGCTCAGGGACTTAAGGAAGAGACCCAAGGAAAAAGCTTTTTAACCTTACGGGTTTGACCTTTTGGGTCCCTTCACCTCTAGCTTCATCTTGCCCCTGCTTCCTGCTGGCCTAGGTCCAAGCTAAGACAAGCTAAGAATACATTTGTGGGTGACACCAGAATGCCCCCCTGCAAGAGATTTTTTTTTTCCGCCTCTCAAATCTTAACCTAAAAAAAAAGTAACATAGCTTTCACGTTGGTGTTTCTGTTTGTTGTTCTGATTTCACGTGGTTGTCTGTGTCAAGGTCAACCACATGGGTTGCAAATCAAAGAACATCTGCCTGCCTGACCTAAATACACCGGTACTGTTGTCTGAGCTGACTTCCTTATGGAGAAATGCATGGTTACCTTAAAAATGGGAGTCGCTGGGAGAGAGGAGCACATTGCCAAAACTTAATCATATGTGGAACGTTTCTAAACCCACGGCCAGGCGCTTTCGTTGTGGATGGATGATACCTGGAAATCCAAAAGCTGTATTTAAAATTAAATACTGCGGCACTCATGTTATAAATTGCCCATAAATAATTCCATTAACAAGCAGTTAGATGCATTCAGGTCCTTCTGTTTCCAGAATGGGAACCTCTTCCAGGTCATTACCAGGCACCACCCCGGGGTTCCTCCTTAGGGCTCCCTCACAGTTACAAGCAAGAGTAGCCCATTCAAACTCTGATCTCTCACTTTTAAACTGTGGTCCAGCTACTTACAGCACTCATTTTGATTCAATGAGAACAGTGGTTTTGAACTGGGCCAGTGAGGATTACAGGTCCCCCTCGTTGAAAATATTTTCTCCAGTCCTGCTGCATCCCAATCTCCAGGCCATGGCCTGGGAGTTCATATTTTTAACAAGTGCCTTAGGCAGTTTTTATAATGAGGCAAATTTGAGAACGAATGTGGTTGAATATAGCCTGTCATTTTTAAATAAATGTAATTTAAACAGTTAACTTTAAAATTTAGTGCACTCTGGGGCACCTGGCTGGCTCAGTCAGTAGAGCACGTGATTTGTAATCTCAGGGTTGTGACTTCAAGCCCCATGTTGGGCATGGAGCCTACTTTAAAAACAAAAATAAAAATAAAATTTGGTTGCATGAAGTACTAAAATGAAGTTGCTTTAAGGAAATAAAATTGTAAACAATCCATAGGAATCCAGTTCAAATTGCAAATGCAAAGCAGACTCTGGTCTGATGTCTTGTCAGTTCTGACCTGGGACTGGGTGTGGAGCAAAATGTAAATAAACACAGACTAACTCTCATGGACTCCTGACACTTTATGGGTTCCTTCCTGAATAAAAAAAAAATTTTAAGTTATAATTTTCAACTCTGTTGGTAGAAAGATGAATGTGTTGAGATGCCATATGACCACATTTTCTTCGACCTGAAAGTTTAAAAGAAATTACAATATTTTCATTCATGAGTGCCCAAAAAGATCACAGGCCCTAGGCCCGGAGCCTATTGTGTGTCACAGACCATGGGCCTGCATGGCGGAGTTGGTGAAATCGGGCCTTAGTTCTGGTGGCTGATGTGATAATACTTATGCCTGCCTCAAAAGTGCTACAAGGAACTCCTGCTATTCTTTCTCCCTCTCGCAGATGTGAATATGATCGGCATTTTTTTTTCTTTAAATCAGCCTTTTTGTTCCCAGCCCACCTGCCAAGGAGAAAGTTGACAGGAATCGGAGGCCATGTGCCAGTGGAAGGCAGGTTTTTGTCACACGTGGATGTGTGACCTTTCCCACCACGATCCTTTCCCCCAAACATTCCTCTGCCCCCGAAGTGTGTTTTGAATTGCTGACTTTAACTTACAGGTGTTGCGCTGACAGTAAATCAGGTGCGTAAATCAGGACTCTTCCTACCCTAAAGTCGCACCTGAGGGATGTCCAGTATCTAACTGGTTAAACAACTTTGCTGAGGCTTTCCTTGTCATTGATCGCCTGTGTCGAATGGATTTCAGTATCAGGCATGATATGGGCAAGGTACTGCCTGAGCAGGGGAGGGGCTGTTGAGATGGGGAATGTAGGCACACTCTTTCCCATGGGCGGGACCACATCTGCCATCGGTGCATTGAAGCAAAGAAAACAATTTTTTTTTCTTTTGCATTTTTATAGTGCAGTTTTTGAGAATTCTAAAGTAACTCTGATTATTAAGATTAAATGTATCATTGTAAATAATTGAAAAGCATCTTCAGAAAAAACAGAAGAAGAAAAAAACCCACCCTCCTCCATGACCCAGAGATAACAGCTGTTAATATTTCAGCCTGAAGTTTCTAGTCTTGTTTTCTGTGCACAAAGAGCTGTTGAATTTTTATCCAAAATAGTAATCATACACGTGTCCCAGTTAATCACCTGCCCTTTCACCGAACGACATATAATGAACATTCTCCTCACATCATTAAATGCCGTCCTACAAAGTGGTGGCCTTTTTTCCCTTTGTGTGAATGGACAATCATGTATTTAATTTACCTACCGACTCTGTCATTTTGGACAGTAATTAATTTTCTAGTTATTAGTGGTAAAAGTTCAGTGATTTTTTTTAAGATAAATTTTTGAATGCGTGCATAACTATTTCTTTAGGGTAAAGCAGAACTGATGTATTAAAGAATGCAAGAATCTGGAGCTTTTTAATAGGTATTTCCAAAAACCCCCGTGGAAAGATTGCACCAGTTTACATTCCCGTTGGTACTCTATAAGTTCTTATGTCCTTGTACCCTTGCCAACCCTGGGGATTGCCATGTGACTAAAATTCAAACTAAAGGAATCTGGTGTGCATTAATTTGCAAGAAACCGTGACTCAAGTTTCTTTGCACAGAATATTTAATGTTTAGCAGATTATGCGCAATAATTACAGGTTCCTTTACAGTGTTATGGAAACCCTTTTATTAAATTTTACATGTATCACTTTCTGCAGGGTCCTTAAATAGTTCTTAGGTTTTCAACTCTTCCGTTATATGCAGTTAAAAGTGTGGTTTTGGAGGGCTTTGTGTGTGTGTTTAGGATGGTGGGATGTGAGAAGTGGACAGAACTTCAGTAATCAGTGAGCCCATCTCTGCCTTACAGCTTAGTCAATGGCTCAAGGAAGAAACTTGCCCACGATCATCCTATCTGTGGGGGTGCTGTCATTTCAAGTGACAAGCCACCTAACTTGGACAAGCCTTGCAAAATGGGGAGCTTGCTAGCTCATGAAACTGAAAACGGGTTCTGAAGCTACTGTGATTGACCTTGGACAATTCCTTGATCTTTCTGAGCCATAATTTTCTTATCTGTAAACAGGATGTTGGACTCGACCTAAGGTCCCTTTCACCTCTTCAAGTTAAATGTTTCTATGAATATATCAGCAAAGATTACATTATAGTACCAACTACATTTAGACATGGTGAAGGGAAAGCTAGCCCTCAGAGAACAAATACTTTAAGAAATACAATTCTATTACACACTCGGATCTAGATTAACAGTTTTTGTTTGTTAACATGTAGAGGTCCTTAAGCAACTTCAACATAATTAGTATTCATGTAGCGTCAATATCAGTGCATTAAAAGTCTTTTCTTTTTTCTGATTACACAATACTCAGATATCTTTTCTACCCATTAATTTGTTCAACAAATCTATTCACAAACAGTGGGAAAAGAAATTCAGTCCTTCTATTCACAATTATTTCATCCAATTCCAGCTTGGTGGAACCTCAACAAATGTGTTAAACTGTGCAGGACAGCAACTGGTTGCTAAGTCAAACTTGTGCCCAAAGGAGTTACTCTTACATACAGGAAGAAATATCGGTATTAGTGAACTTTGCCTCACCAAGAACACCTTAAAGGTCTGGCTGTTGTTCAAGAGGAGGTAGATTTTCTAGTATCAGGCTCCCTTAGCCCTTTAAAATAGTTTCTCTGACCTTTTCTGCATTGTGGTTGTTGGGGGTTTTGTTTTTTGTTTTTTGTTTGCGGGGGCGGGTGGGGGGGAGTCTTTGCTCATTGATGCTATTTGGTCACTGTATAAGGTCATTGTGTAACCCTTGACATTTACTACAGGAAGCATAGGTGTCTCTCAGAGACTATTCTAGTGCTCCAAAAACGTCTCTAAGAAACAGGCTTTGTTTCAAAGCCATTGATGACCAATAAAACTTGTAAATATTTTCACTACAGTATTTGGAATACAGATTCATTTCACAGTTTTAAATTACTACCAGAGTGCCAATCTTGGTTTGTGTTTTTAGAAATTTTTAGACAGAGCTAAATACAACAGGACCTACATACCTTTTTATTAACACCCAGCTACCACATGTTTATCGGCGATACTGGCAGTCCCTGGATCTGGTTCTGCAGGAGAGGGAGGGTTGGGGGAGGGGGCAGGGGTGGATTTTGAGGTAGAGTATATCAGTGAGGATATGCAAATCATTCTGCATAACAGCCCTTAAATCCCAGTGCCTTAAAACAACAAAGGTTTATTTCTCATTCACACTATAAGCCCATCAAGGAGGTGGTTCGGGCCCCATTCTGGCTCCCGCTCCCCCTGACTCATCATTATCTTGGATCTTGCTGGACATGGTAACAGAGAAAGAGCTCTGAAGGGTTTCACCCCGGCCGTAAGTGCTCTTGCCTGGAAGTGATGTACCCCATGTCCATGCACAACTTGCTGACTACATGAGGCACATTGCCCAGCTCAGTTATAAAATGTCCAGGGACTGCAGTCTCACCCCATGAGACTAAAAGGGAGAGAACTGGAAATATTTGGCCAGCAGCACTAGTGACTATCGCAATTTACTTTTCTGATTACCAAATAGCTGGCTTGCTCTCCGAAACCGCAGGTGAAATACAGCCATTCGCACCCCAGAGCAGACAACCCTGTAGCCTCACCCAGTCGTGGCATCTGGATGATGTACAGTAGGATCTAAATGAGGGGGTGATACAAAGTTGTTTCGACATCAACTCCAGAGGTGGGTCCTCTTGAGCTAGAGACTTCTGAACTCAACGAGGCCAGTTACCTGCTGTGCTGTGCCCCCTCCCCCACATTGTATGTGAATATGTAACGGTGAAAAAAAGATTGGAAACCTCAATATACACTCTTATTCAGAAAGGAGGTGAACGGGAGACATCCATTCATTGGTCCTCAATCATTCTAAACTGCTGAAGCAATTCTGAAATCCACCTGGTGACCAGTATGTAGAATGTGTTCCTCTGGGGTCCTGATTGTTGTCTCGGGAAGGGGCTCCCCAATCCATTGCTTCAGGTCTTCGTTTTTCCCAATAACCTCCTTGATCACAACTAAAGTAAGACGGAAGAATATGCCCTCTGTAGGAGCTGAGCAGCTCTCCCAGCAGACTTTAGAGGGTTGGGGGACTCAAGTGTTCAGCTTTTGGTTTCTCTGGCAGTACGACTCTTTTCAAAAGGAAATCAGTTTCCTATCTATTTAGCTCTAGTTTATTTCCATATGCCAAGCCCTCAGCCCTTGGCATGCTTCTGTTCACTGTATGCCTTTGTGGTTTTGCTCCCAACCTTTCTTTATTAACTTAATTGGTGATACTTTGAGCCTGTCAGCCTTTGGTTGGGAAGCCACACCTCTGGTCTCTTTTTCCCTGAGGTATTCTAATTGAAAGAATGAACTAAGGAGCCATGACGTCAACTGCTGCCGACACTCTGTAACCCTTTCAGAGTGTTAAGATTGAGCGTGATAGCCCTTCTCTTTCACCCCAAAGCTAAGTGCTAATTGACCTCTTCCCTGCAAAGACTTTTTCTCATTTCATTGTTTATCTCTTGGGAAAGAGAAGCGGCTGCTTTTTCCAACCCTGTGAGTCTGACTTAATAGACTTGATTCCCTTTTCTTTTGGTTTGTAAACCAGTCAATTACTTTCTAAGCACCTCTCTCTCTCTCTCTCTCTCTCTCTCTCTCTCTCTCTCTCAAAAATGAGTAAACAACACACATAAACAGAAAAGACATGAACATAGGTAAATGAAAGCAATTTCTCTTGCCATGTAAACTAATACTGATCTCTATTCCCTTACCTCAAACAAAACTGCTGATACAACATTTAACGGAATTTTCAGAGCTCTACACTTTTTTCCACCATTCTGTTGAGTGGCCAGCAAAAGCTTTGAAATGAGCAGGAGGTGAGGCAGGAGGAAGGTAGCAGGATTCTAAATAACATATGAAATGTTTAGGTCCCCTGTCACGTTTTTTAAAAGTAAGACCTCTTTGCGGATGCTTGTACTTACCAGCATCCACAAAAGACCACAGAGGGACCCTTCATTGCAGAGGGCTGGGGGCAGCTGTGGCTTCGTGAATCCTGGATTTCTACTACAGAACTAGGTTATTTTCTGGGTTTCACACAGTGTGTTCTGTCCATCCTGTGCTGGGAGGTCTCCTATTTTTCACTGTCACTGAATTATTCTTATATTCTTTTTTACTTCTGCATGTACCAAAATGTCTGAGTGTAGAATTTTCTCCATCCCCTCCCCCAGTCTCTAGCTTCCACCCATACAACCTGCTTACCTCTGCCACCTCCTAAAGCTATTAACAACCTGGAGGGACTGATAGCCTTCCATATCTTTCAGCAGATATATAATCATATAATCATAAACCTACGGGTCTCCTTTCCACCTGCCTTCTTTCCTGCCTTCCTTCCCTCCCCCTTTTTTTTCAAACCAAATTATTTACACTTCTGGCTATCTCTTACTTTTCTCATGAACAGAAGCTTAGGGCTGTCTCTCCAGGCAGCTGGTATAGATCTCATTCATTCTTTTCAGTGGCTGCCCAGTATTCCACGATTTGGAAAGAATACACTGTGTTTTCCTGTTACTGGGTATGCAATTTGTTTTCTGTTCTGTTTTTGTTTTTGTTTTAATTTGGCCACTGCAAAGGGTGCTGCAAGAATATTCTTATACCTATCCCCAAAATGCTGGTGCTTTTTGAATACGGTCCAGGAGAGGGATTAGCTGGATTAAAAATGTACTAGTACTTTTCATTTTACTAGCTGTTGCCACAGTGTTTCCAAATGAGTAGCCTAGCAAAGTTCCAGAATACCCTTCCCCCATCCTGTCCAGTGGTAGGTGTCTTTCCTACTATGAGAAGAAAGGATTATACCTGCAACACTGATTGCATAGTCCTGACACCTGTTGACATGGCACAAGTATTTCAGTGGAGGTTGAAATTAGGGCTCTGGTCAGCCTACGTGGTTGGGGGTGGTTGCGATTTTATTATACTTCTGAAAGAATCCGTAGGAAGTTTGTAGTAGGAAGAGAACTGGAGACCATTATACTGCAATCCACTCCCTCCACAGATGCTGGAAATGAGATCTTAGGGAGGTGGAGGGAGTGACAGTGAGCTGGTTACTGGCTCCTGCGTATGGGAAGCAGTGGTGAATCCTGATTTGAGGCTTTTCCTGTTACCTATACCGACAGCGAGTTTTAGAGACCAGACCAAGAAACATCACCTGTGAGTTGAACTGACCAGTGGTGATGAACTGTTTCCGGTTTTCTGCGACCTGCCGGGACAAGCGTTTGCTTTGCAAACTTCCGTAGTTATCACAGGACTTGGTCTTGTCACCTCGGTCTTGTCAGTGGAATCTGCTGCTCTTAGTGTTTGGGCGAGTTTGGGATTTCATTTTTCATACTGTTAAGGGTTAGGGTTTCCAAGTGTGGAACAGCCGGCTTGCATTACAGCTAAAATGACAGCAGCGAAGCACCGGAGAGAAAATCGCACGTGCGGGGATGGCTTCCTGCTGTGTTCCTCTCCTTCCACCCTCCCCAGCCTACTGATGTCGAGGGCAAAGTAGTAGGGCAGCCCAGAAAAAAGAACTTCTGTAGTCTCACTTATGCTCCTGGCAATGTGACCTCTGGGTGTGGCATGCACAACCTGACCAGGGCTCATATGGATGTTCTCTAGGGCGGAATAAAATAAACTTATGGAAAGAAGTCATTGTATCTCCCTGTATCTTTTTTTAAATTTTAATTTAATTTAATTTAATTTAATTTAATTTAATTTAAGAGATGAAGACAGTGCAAGTGGGGGAGGGGCAGAGAGAGAAGGAGAGAGAATCCCAAGCAGGCTCCGCACTGTCAGCACAGGGCCTGATGTGGGGCTCGAACTCAAAAACCGTGAGTTCATGACCTGAGCCAAACCCAAGCATCAGACGCTCGACCGACTGAGCCATTCCAGGCACCCCTGCTCCCTATATCTTTAAACTCAGTTTTAATATTACAGTTTCAGATTTAGTCCATGGAGTCTACTGATGGAAATGAAAAGGGAGACCCCAGATTTTGGAATCTCATTTGGGTTTGCTCTGTGTTCATTGCAGAGCATCTGACTGCACAGCGTTAACTTTCTAGGCTGCCTCTGAATGAAGTTAGCCAGTTCAGGGAGCTCAGCCTGTTCTTTTAATAACAAAAATAATTATGATGAAGATTTGTTTTGTTATAGATAAACATCTCCAGGAGGCTTTATAGATACACACACACACACACACACACACACACACACACACACACACCATCTCCTAAAGGCTTGCCTTAGGTTGCAGACCTGGTCAGGAGCTGTGTTCATTTGTGAGCTTGCCTGTCAGAGGCCATGGTTCTTCCAGTTTAGTGATTCCCAAGCCTGCAGATTGGAACCACTGGAGAACTTTCAAAAAATACTCATGCCCAGGTTGCAGCCTTGAATTAAAGTCAGAACCTGTGAGAGAGGAGACCAGAATTGGGATGCTAAAGGCGAGTCCGACACACCGCTGGGTTGAGGACTCCTTAGCAGGCCATTTGAGATGAAGACAGTGACTTTGCTTAATGCAGAAATGAGCTATAAGAGGAGCTATAGCTTTTTAGAGTTCTGTCACCATAGGATCATCATCTCTCATCACCCACTTTCTCTCACTTTCTCCTTCCTGCCTATTCTGTAGATTAAAGCAGTGGAGTCGGCTCATGGAGGCAAAAACTGAATACTCTATCAGTTGTTACTGCAAAGTGCCCTAGGGGTGTGCCAAGTGGGTTAGAGACCATCACGCCTCGGGTACACCTGGCATAGCCAGATTTGCCCCTGGCATTGGAACAGATCACTGTTTCTTTGACTGAGATTCTGATAAGAGAGCATTTGAGAGCCATGGTGCCTGCAAAAAGAAATCTTTAAATATTGGAATTGCGCTCAGCTTGGGGAGACACTCGAGCTCTGAGAAGCCCTGGGAATTGAGACCAGCCTAGGGGACTGCAACGTCTTAGTTTTCTTCTCAACCTCAGTTCTGAGGCACAGTCTGAGTGGACTGTGGGCAGACACATGGGCACCACTCGAATGGTGGATTCCCCCTTGCCTGTCTCTTCTTTTAGGCACGTCTGGTTGAATTCAGGTGGCGTGGATATTAAATGCACGTTCAGATGTGACACCATTGCATTTCGTTCTTGAATATTCAGAAATTGAACGTCTCTCCCAATGCATGGGATTCACCAGTACTATCTTTCTGTCCTCTAGCCTTCCCGTGGTTTGGGATGGACATCGGTGGAACGCTGGTTAAATTGGTCTACTTTGAGCCAAAGGATATTACAGCCGAAGAGGAGCAAGAGGAGGTAGAGAACCTGAAGAGCATCAGAAAGTATTTGACTTCTAATACGGCTTATGGGAAAACCGGGATCCGAGACGTCCATCTAGAACTGAAAAATCTGACCATGTGTGGGCGCAAAGGGAACCTGCACTTCATCCGCTTCCCCAGCTGTGCTATGCACAGGTTCATTCAGATGGGCAGCGAGAAGAACTTCTCCAGCCTCCACACCACGCTCTGTGCCACGGGAGGTGGGGCTTTCAAGTTCGAAAAGGACTTCAGAATGGTATGTCAGGTTTGTACTTGTTAAACAACAAAACCACCTGGCTTCTCATATGGAAGAGCTAGAGTACTAGTCTTGGGCTCTGGACAGGTTTACCTCACCTTGTCCGTGCCTCCGTTCCCTCCTGTGTATGAGTAGTTCCTACCTCCTAGGCTTGTTAAGGATTCGATGAGACAGTAGTATGTCCCTGGCATTTAGTAAATGCCCGTAAATATTAGCTATTGTCATCATCTTTGCTACAGCTACTGTTGCACAATATGCCAAAGATGAGATGGTATCGATCCCTGTCCGAAGTATCTTTGACTTTTCCACAGATGCTTTTCACGGCGTCGCGAAAAAAGCATAAACAGCATGCCGGTTTTCTAGCTAGAGAGACTGAGGCCCGCCAGAGAGGCTTTCTATACATCCTGCGAACATTTTTTACTGCCGTCTACCTACTATTTGCTCTGAGTGTCTTTTTTTGTTTTGTGACTGTCACTCAGAAGTTTTGTTCGAGACAGAAATGAAACACCTGATACTATTTATAGGTGACTTCCTTTATTAGCGAGTAAGATTTGGGGAGCGTGATTTCACGCACTAAGAATAATGCTGTCTCCCAATGGGCAGTCCATACCAGCTCTGCATTGCTCATTTACATTTGAGAAAACTGGCTAAATGGAGGACACGGATGAGTAAGATATCTCATGTTTCTCTTTCTTTAGCAATCTTTCAACAGCTGTGTGTTCCAATTTCCCCATCTCTGCAGTCAGGATAATCTCTATACCGCCCAGCCTCAACCCGCACGGAACAAAAGGAGGATAAAGTGAAATAATGGACGTAGAAAGTAAAGAGAAAATCAGGGAAGCTAGGCTCGGCAGAAGTGACTGGACATTAGAGACGAAAGGGTTGGAAGACTTGGGGGCTAGCCTTGCCAGAAAGTTGAAAATGTAGTGAGATGAGTTACAAAATACACGTTTCCAAAGCCTGGGGTATAAAGTTCTGGCATTCTGTCATTGGAACTAGTGTAAATCCGGTCTTGCCACAACGTCTGTCATCAGTGAAAATTAATGAATCAATATATTATTCATGGCATTTAATAAAGCTATAAATGTAAATTTTATTTGCATCATCAAAAGTAGCATCATTTATCCCACTAATTGTACAACGCAATTTCGAGGAATGCTGGCATTGGAGTCCCAGCACAGTATCCTAAGTGAGACTGATGATATCAGCTTTTGGCTCTTTCTTCTGTGTCCCCTTTCCCGATCTAGCAGTAGAATTTGGTGCTGCCACTTACCTAAATGATTCATGGCATCTCTTTCCCACCAAAGGGACCCAATGATCAAAGAGTTTGGAAACTGAAAAGGCTGAGATCCAGGGGCATGAAAATTAAATTTGAATTCATCATTGGAAAAGCATTGAACCTGAATTTTAGTGTTGTCTCTGCATTTAACTAGCTGGGTGACTTCGAGCAAGACATATCCCTTTTTAGCTTCATCGTCTGTAAAAAAGTGGCAGGAAAATGAAGAGAAGAGGGAGGAGTTCTAGGACATCAGAGCCTGAAGTCACCTTCGGAGACCAGAAAGTATAGCATTCGTGGCCCACATGGATAAGGAAACTAAAGCTAAAGAGAGATTAAGAGGCTTCAGTAGTGGGCACCTGGGTGGCTCAGTCAGTTAAGCATCCCACTCTTGGGTTTGGCTCAGGTTGTGATCTCACATTGATGACTTCGAGCCCCATGTCAGGCTCCATGCTGACAGAGCAGAGTCTTCTTGGGATTCTCTCTCTCCCTCTCTCTGTCCCTCTCCTGCTCACTCTCTCTGTCTCTCTCTCAAAATAAATAACCAAACTTAAAAACGTTTTTTAAAACGAAGAGACTGTGGTAGTGCCCCCTTGTAAGCACTAGGGTGTCAGCTCAATTCTGATTCAGGAGAAAATGCTGAGCCAGCCCTAGTGCTAGGAGCTTCCTTGTGTCACCCTATCTGAACACCTCCACTAGGGAGCTTAAAGGGAAGTAAGGTGACCTAGAGCATTTGTGCAACATCCCTCAATGCCTCCGTTCCTCCTTCTGGGTAGTGCACATTCTGAGAGAAAGTTACTCAATATATGTTAGCTGTGGGCAAGTGTGTTTCTCAAGGTTCTGAACTAAGCAAGGTCATACCTTATTACCACCAGAGTAAAGAAGGCGCTGCTCCTTCAGGCAGGCTGTTGGAGCCTAATGAATAGATTGGAGCAGGGAGCAAGTCTGGAGTATTTGCCAAACAGCCTGGCCAGCTGGGGGCATACATCCATAAAAAAGTAAATGGGTTGCCTTCTGTTTCCATGCTCAGTCTCAGCCAAAGCGAAGACAGAATTCATCGCTTCCCATAGCCTGTTTGCCAGGGTGCTGAGTTATGTGCCCCTATCCTTCCAAAGTTTGTGAGGATGAATAGGTCTTACCATCCTCTGTCCACAGTACACAAGTATGTATTGTGCTCCTTCTGGGCGTCAAGTACTGTTGGGAACAAAACAAAGCCCCTGCCCTTGAGGAGCTACCTTATAGTGTGGGGAGATGGTCAGTAATTAAATAAGCAAGTGAATATAGAATGTATCGCCACTACACACACACACACGCACACGCACACGCACACACACACACACACACGTATATGTATGTATATTATGGAGGGAGGAAAAAAGCAGAATAAAGGAGATAGGGAGTATTGGGAGATTTTAGTGTGATGAGGTAACATTGGTGCAGGAACCAAAAGAAGTAATGAAGCACATCAGACCAGTATCTGGGAAAGGGTATTTTAGGCAGAGGGAACAGTAAGTACTAAGACCCTTAGGTGTGCTAAATGCAAGCTTTTGTCTCTTCCCTTTTCCAGAGTAGAAAATTGAAGGTGCTTACGTGGTTGGTTGTAAACGATCAATATATATACTAAGGAATCTGACAACATAAAGCAGTGTGTATATATATATATGGATATATATATGGATATATATCGAGATATATATATCAAGATATATATATCGAGATATATGTGTGTGTGTGTATATATATATATATATATACACACTATAAAGTCCTGTCATTGTTATTGTATAAAATTACTGATTGGGGTATAATACAGCTTTGCAGAAGTGTGTTTTTAAAGCCTGAGTAGTTAGAGCTAACTGAAAGATGTTCAACAGACCCTGAATAGTCAGCAATTGTTATATCTAAGGACTATATCTTTTTCATTTATAGTAAATATACTTAAATCCTTAAATAATATCAACTAGCCTTCATCCAATTTAGAATGTACAAGAAAGAGCTATACACCATGAGACAAGCATTAAGTTAGACCCCCGTGTAGAATACTTTCAACTGAACAAAGCTGCAATTCTTTCTTCCTTTTTTCCCCCCTTCTTTCTTTTCTCTCTTCTTTCCTTTTTTCCTTTCTTCTCCTTTTAACATTTTAGGGTCACTGTCACAAATAAACTTCTGACACTCAGAAGTTAGCCTTCTGAGTTAATGATACACCAAAATGGAACGCAGAAGAAAAACTTAATCTAACTACAAATGGTCTAAAAATTGATAAGCCAGTGAGGAATCCCACCATTGAAGAAAGTGATCTTCAAGGAGAAGACTTGTCTATCCCCTGTCTCTATTCTGTGAGTTTTCTTTTGAAGAACTCACTAGAGGGGCACCAGGGTGGCTCAGTTGGTTAAGTGTCCGACTTCAACTCAGGTCATGATCCCATGGTTCACGAGTTCGAGCCCTGTGTTGGGCTCTGTGCTGACAGCTCAGGACCTGGAGCCTGCTTCAGATTCTGTGTCTCCTTCTCTCTCTGCCCCTTCTCCACTCATGCTCTGTCTCTCTCTCTCTCTCAAAAATAACTAAACAGTAAAAAAAAAAAAAAAAGTTTAGTGGAAAAATTATCAGGAAGAGGGAGGACAATTGTGGAAATGTGAAAATCTAAATCTAAGTGGATCATTCAAGAACATTTATTAGCTTGGTTCCTATTATTAATCCAGGGACTAATTTGTGATATTGCAGCAGCATAAGGTTTGGTAGACAATGTCATTCTCCACTTGTGACTGGCTTGATGCTATGGCCTCTTTATTATTGGGTGCAGGGAGGAAGAAGCCATCTTGGAGGTTTTGTTATATTTCTTACTCACAGAACATGTTTGAAATTCATCTGTCTCTGGTCTCCTAGGTCTTCTTTGAGAAGAAAAAAGAGCCCAGAGTGAAATTTGTAATTCAGAATCAACTCTTTTATATGCAAATTATTCTTCATTTCTGCCATTGGTGGTTTCTGCATCTTCCAATATGTTTTATGGAACCAGTGTCCTCAAAAGCACCCTTGGGAAGTGTAGGGTATCATCCAGATGTGTATTTTATTCATGTCTAAAATACAATTTGGTGACTTATTTCTCAACTACAGGGGAGTAATATAGCTGGTTTGGGGCAGGTCCATCAAATAACCCCATAAGAGTGGATATGGAACCTCTTGGGGTGTTTTTGGGGTTTTTTTGGTTTTTGGTTTTTGTTTTTTTACCAGATTTATCTATTTAACTCCTTATTTAGTTATTTTTGACAGACTGGGCTGAAGCACATAAGGAGAACCTTTCACCTAATTGTATCCTGAGCATGCCTTGTATTTAGGACCCACATTTTTTCTAATATTAGCATAGAGGTATCATAGAACTCCCTCTACAAATTAGGGTCTTCATTGTGGAAATAGTGTTTCCAATAGTGGAACAGTGCATTTCAACTCAAGAGAAGAAGTCCCAAATTATTTTATTTCTCACATAATTAGAACCCATGTGTATAGTTCTTTATAGTAGCCAAAACATTTTAACACAGGTGTCTCATTTGATTTTTTTTTTTTTTTGAGAGAGAGAGAGAGAGAGAGAGAGAGAGAGAGAGAGAGAGAAAGAATCTCAAGCAGGCTCCATGCTTAGTGCAGAGCCCCACTCAGGGCTTACGCCCACGACCCTGGGATCATGACCTGAGCTGAAATCAAGAGGCGGATGCTCAACCAACTGAGCCACCCAGGCGCCCCTCATTTGATTCTTGAAGATAATAGCTCTAGAAGTTAGATAGGGCAGGTGCTATTAGGGAGAGTATGTGACCTTATTGAACACCTGTACTCACTGTTCTGGGGTCATGGACTCATCCCAGCTCTTCAGCTCCTAATACCGTGTGGTCCAAGGCCCAGCAGCATCAACATCACCTGGGATATTGTTAGAAATACAGTCAGAATCCTTGGGAGTGGAGCCCAATGGTCTGTGTTTCAACAAACCCTCCTGGTGATTCTGATGGGTCCTATAGTTTGAGAATCCCACCACACCCGTACGCTTGCTCGGGTGACTTTAGTACTGGGCAAACAATGTGAGTTCATCATAGTTGTAAGTTTGAAAGTTTTTTCTACTCTACCTCTTCCCCTACTTGCTAGCCTTGGGATCCGAGATAGGTCACTTAACAGCTGACCCCTAGTGATGCATTTCATCTGCAAAATGAATAATAATAATAATAATAATAATACCTTCCCTGCCTCAAGTCCTACAGATGAGATCATACAATTTTTTACTAGCTTCCATTATTTACACAGAGTTTGAGTCTTAGGACAAGCTTAGGTTTGTTGCTTCTATATTTGGGGAGTAGTTTAAGCTTAATTATTTAGGAATTGGCAGAAGCCATACTTTCTGAAAGTGGTGAGGAGACTTACAAGCAGTGGGGTGCTGGGGCCAGTTCCTACCGGCTTAAGAGAGCTCATTGTGTGCATGTCTTCTCAACTCTGTGTTAGTGACATCATGTTGGGAGCTTGAAATTAGCCATTGTGGGGACGATTATGCCACAGAAATTGGTAAATGCTATAAAACAGGGCTTTTGCTCCCAGAGAGCTGGTTGTTAAACATTTACCAGCACACCTTGGTTACAAGGTGATGTTCACATTAGTTATAGCTTCATCTGTGTGTTTGCTGGATCTGATGTTTCAGATCTATCATCATTTAAGACCCATTATAGAGATGAGCATTAGAATATATATAAAGCTAGTAGGATAGAAGTCAGAATCAGCCCACAGAAATGTTTGGTTGGCCTGCAATATTTTTAAAAAGTTAATTCGCTGTCAGATAATTTATCACACTGAGCCCCCTTTACCATAGGGCAACAATGGGCTGCAGGCGAATTGTAAATATGTGTATATTGTCCTGTGTGCAACAATCCCCATCATCCTGTTACTTTACAGCCACTCAAGGGCTTCACTCTTCATGTTTTCTTACTGTCTCCTGGAGGTATTTGCATTTGTTACACCCGATATAAAAAAAACTAAATGTGTTTTTTGGAGAATGAGTGTTTTTCCATAGCTAGGATCTGAACGTGCTGTTTTAGGCTTTCCACAAAGTTAATATAGTTGTATTTACAAAGTAGAAAGTCTGGGGAGTAATTCCCATCTTGTTCTGAATTTCATTGGTCTGTTTGAATATCCAAGTAAGGATTTGGCCCATTGCTTAACACTTGGGAGCCTGGACTTTTTCCTGGATGGTGAAGACTTTTGAGGGAGGTCTCTACAGGTCTCCGAAAGTGACTAATTTCTGTTTCCCAGTTTGGGGATGCATGACCTGGGCTTTGGAAATATCCACCCCTCGGTAAAATGTATAGCAGAGATGTTTATTCGCTGCTAGGACTTTATTTGAAAATTTTTTTAATGTTTATTTATTTATTTTGAGAGAGAGAGAGAGAAGGAGTGGTGGGAGGTGGGGGGCAGAGGGAGAGGGAGAGAAAGAACCCCAAGCAGGCTCAGCACTGTCAGCGAGGAGCCTGACACAGGGCTCAAACCCACAAACCATGAAATCATGACCTGAGCCGAAATCAAGAGTTGGACACTTAACCGACTGAGCCACCCAGGCGCCCCGAAAATGATTTTGATGGGAAAAATGAGATAACGATGTTTTCTTTCAGATCAAAGTTTGTATGTGCTTAGTTTATTTGCCTTGAGGTTTTTCTTTTTCCACAGCATAAAAGCTGTGCCACACTGTGTCTCTACATTTGTGATGTTGGCTCTGGGCATGGCTGTCAATATGGTTGATGGACCTCTGATTAATTTTTAAGCAGGTTAACCTATGGTCCCAAGACTGGCTGATGAAATTGATACTTTTCAGTTTGGTTTGACCCAAGAAGCGCTAACTTTCCCTGTCCCATTGAAAAAATGTTTATTAAACAATTACGATGGGACAGGCCTTTGAGCGCTGTGCTCAGGGGCACCTGATGAACCATAAACAAAGCCCGGATGTGGTTAATGCTCTAAGCAGAAGAGCATGGGGTTTCATGTCTGTCATACAATCTTTTCAGGTCTCCAGGTAGTTTTCTACCTAAAGTATTACCCCCTTAAAACGTATATGATTACTTGCATCACATCCCAAATTTTCACTTGGTAAAAAAAGGAAATGTTTGGAATCATGTATGAGATAGGTTTACTTTATCAGCAAGTGTCATTTAGGATGATTGTTTCTGGGGACCTCCTTTCTACTTGTTGGATGATATGCTGCCCAATTCATGAATCATCGAACAAAGCCAATTAGATCTTTAAATTAAAAAAAAAAAACAACAGAATAATTCTTTGTATAAGAAAACTTGTGCCACCTTGCTGGTAACCTGTTCAAACTAATTCTGCTCTCTAGGTATAGATTTAGTGGGTTTTGTTGAATGGGAAAATTCAGATGGGTGATATGAAGTCAAAAGTTTTCTTCCAGCTGCTAACTTTTATAATGAAAACGATGCCTTTCTGGCAAAATATCTAAGTACAGCACTTGTATAGGTTGTTTCCAGATCCCAGAAGTACTTTGCATTGTGGAGACAAGAGAAGAACAGGGAGTCACTGGGAGCTGTTTGCTAGTTGTATCACCAAGGGAAAGTTATTTAAGCTCTGGGAGCCTTAATCATAAAGGATAAAATACCTACTTTTGGGTTCCCTGAGAATTAAATGATCTACTACAAGTTCTTAGCATGTAATACACAATAAACACTAGCTATTATTTTCTTAAAGATTTTTTTAATCTTTATTTCTTGATCTTTTTGAGAGAGAGAGAAAGACAGTGAAGTCCGTGAATCTGTGACCTGAGCCAAAGTTGGACGCTCAACCGACTGAGCCATCCAGGCAGCCCCCCAAAGATATATTTTTTTTTTTAATTTAAGTTAGACCTGACAAATTATCTTCTTTCACTAGTTCAGTGTCATATTGATGATTTTTAGATTTTCTTTTTTCTTTTTTTTTTAGTCCATAGGAAATGATCCTCAACTCATGTTGATGATTATTAGATTTTTTCTTTCTTTCTTTCTTTCTTTCTTTCTTTCTTTCTTTCTTTCTTTCCTTCTTTCCTTCTTTCCTTCTTTCTTTCTTTCTTTCTTTCCTTCTTTCCTTCTTTCCTTCTTTCTTTCTTTCTTTCTTTTTTTGTCCATGCGAAATTATCCTCAACCGAGACATAGGGACCAGCAATAATACGACTCTTGGGGGCCATGAATTAAACTTTTGAGGATGCAAAGGAGCCATTCTCCCCTAAGCCTGCCCCACAGCCAACTCATTCCCATTTTGTTTTTTCCCCCTGTACCTGGGAGAATGGGAGTTTTTGTCTCAGAGGAGCATGAAAAGGCACTTTAGGACCACCTCCACTATTAATAAAATAGCCAACATCTTTTGAGCCTTTTGTACGTGTATTATTATCATGAAATCTCTACAACAACATTGTACAGTGGATATCATCCCCATTTTACAGAGAAGCAGCCTGAGGCTTGACAAGTTAAATAGCTTGCCCCACATCCCTCAGTTAAGTGTTAGAGCTAGAATTCAAAGCCAAGTCTATCTAAACTCCAAAGCCCAGGCCTGGGAAAAGGAGAGCTGGATTTCGAAGGCTCAAAGGTGTTTGTCTCCAGCTCCTAGGCTCGCTGTGCCTCCCTAAGGACCTCATCGTGTCAAAGAAGTGTGGGATTCTCTCTGCTCTCAGAACATTCTCACTCTCTGCCCTGCAGGGGAGCCCCGGTCTTAGCGATGCGCTCTGTTCATTTCCTGTGGCTGCTGTAACAAATTATCCCAAACGTAGTGGCTTAAGACAACAGAAATGGATTCAGTCATAGTTCTGGAGGCCACATGACCCAAATCAAGGTGATGGCAGGACCACGCTTCCCTTAGAGGCTCTCGGGCAGATTCTGTTCCTTGCCTCTTCCAGCTTCTGGTGGCTGTTGGCGTTTGTTGGCCTGTAGTGCAGTACTCCAATCTCTGCCTCTGTCTTCACCTGGCCTTCTCCTCTGGCCATCAGCTCTTTACTGTGGTCTCATAAGGAAACTCGGCAGTGGACTTAGAGTCCACTCAGATAATACAGGATGTTCTCTTCATCTCAGGATCCTTAACTGAATGACATCTGCAAAGACCCTTTTACAAAATCAGATAACAGTCACAGGCTCTAAAAATTAGGACATGAACATACCTTTCAGGGCCCACCAGTTCAACCCATGACACATGCTATTGGATGCTTTCCCGGCAAGCAGGCAATTTCCTGTCCCTCATTTCCCACTCTGGGCAGACACGATGTCCGGCCAAGGTGCTTCTCTGGCAGAATGACTAATTACAACCAGATTTCACAACTCAGTGTTTCAAAAATATTGTCATGCTTTTACTGTTAATAACACATTTTTAAGTCCAGCTAAAAGCCTACGGGGCTTCCCCGGAAGTGGTCATAGCCTCTCTCATGAGGTTTTGTTCTCTTTCAGATTGCTGACCTGCAGCTCCATAAACTGGATGAACTGGACTGTCTGATTCAGGGCCTGCTTTACGTCGACTCCATTGGCTTCAATGGCAAGCCAGAATGTTACTATTTTGAAAATCCCACAAATCCTGAATTGTGTCAAAAAAAGCCGTACTGCCTTGATAACCCATACCCTATGTTGCTGGTGAACATGGGCTCGGGTGTCAGCATCCTAGCAGTGTACTCCAAGGACAACTATAAGAGAGTTACAGGGACCAGGTAAACATGGTTTCTACTAGAAGAACCTTTCTGTACTTAAATCCAGGCGTCTCTCTTGAAGACCAGTTTGTAAAAAGATTCTCTGTACTGAGTACATTTTTAAAAGAAGGATCTTACGCTCCTCAGCCAACCAGAAAGGATTTCTTGCATGATATGTTAAAAGAGTAGAAGGATGCTTTATATAAAGGGGAATAAAACACAGTCCTTACCCTGCTGGAAACTGGTCAGGTTGAGGGAAGGATTAGCACACACCAAACAGAAGGTAGTCCATGTTAAGTGCCAAATGAATGGCAGGGACAATAAGAGAGTAGAATTCAGAAGAAAGGATGCTTGGGATGGTCAGAGAGGGCTTCGGAAGAAACCTTCTCTTGGAATTTCCTTGGTGCCTGGCACAGGATGCATGGCTTGACATAAATCACCACTGCAACCAGTAAAGCAAACTGGGTTTACAAAAAATGGTTTGTTTTTTTTTTTTTTTTACCCTGAGTTAAATGCTCCAGCTGAAAGCCAGAATGGTTGGCACAGGGCACAGGGTCTCTGCAAGTGCAACTGACGGGAAGACACTGCCGCAGCTGCACTGGGGCGGGGCGCCTTGCTTTTAGCGCGCGCACGCCCAAGGGCAGTTGTGCCCAGCTTCCTGTTCGTAGTGATTCCACAGGGGCAAAAGAATCCAGTGTCAGAAATCTCTGAGAAATGCTAGTGTAAACAAAATCTAGGAAGTTTCTCTTACTTCTAAGTGAAGGATTCGGTGTGAAGTGTTTCTCCCACCAATTGGAGCACAGAACCCGTTTTTGGAGGAATAACTTAAGGAAACAGTGCCAGGTGGAATGCATGGTTTTGGACATGGTATCAAACCCATCGTTGTTAATAGATGAAGATATCGTGGAACTTCTCTGGGCCTCAGTGCCCTTGTTTGTGCCACAAAGGGGGTTCTTTCTTAGGTCGTTTCTATGGGCATTTCTAGTGCTGAAATCCTCCACTATTACTTCCCCATTAGGAGAAGAGCACTGTTTTTCGGACGTATTTCTCTGCCCTGTGATGGGTCCGCATTAGTCAGTGTGATTCACCACTGGGGAAGGGAAGATTTAATCCTCCAGGAGACTTGGGCAATGTCTGGAGACATTTTTTTTTTTTTTTTTTTTTTGGTTGTCATAATCGGATGTGGGGTGTGACTGGCATCTGGTGGCTAGAGGCCAGGGACACCGCTAAATATCCTACAAAGCACAGGGAAGCCCCCAACAACAAAAAGGTACTGAACCCCAAAAGTCAATAGTACTGCTGTTGAGGAACCCTGGCATGTGCGTGCGCACACACACACATACACACACACACACACACACACACACACACACTCCGACTGAATCCTGCTTGTGTTCAGAATATCGAATGTTAATCGCTACTCGGCACACATTTTCTCAGTGAGCATACAGAACTAAGCTTCCTTGCTCACAGAAGAATCACAGCTGTCCCACGACTGTATTAAGACTGTCAGGAGTGTCAAAGACAAATGAATATTTCGGCCAAGCTGGTTTTACCTTAGAGAGTGATCTCCTAATACAAGTACAGTTTTGAAGAAACTACAGACTTCTTCCCAGAAGGAGTCCTTGATTGGTAGGAGCTAGTCCCAAGGTAACAAGCTAAATAAACACTTTTCCTCAGTTAGAGATATTTATAATTTCGTTGATTAACACTTAGCAAATTCATGCATCACAATCACAATTCTATTTTCTCAAACTTGGAAGTTCCAGGAATCTAGATCATCTTCTTGAACAGCTGCTAATGAGCTAATTGTGGTGTTTGGCTTCTATTACATGTGTAATCATGCTCATGAATTCCCATTATTGGTAAATGCCCATGAATGACCGGTGTGTTGCAACCATCAACAGACCCTGTCTGGATATCCAAGTTACTCTGCAAATGCTTTTCGACCAGTAGTTTGGGAAACATGCTATAGCCGACTGAAGGTTCATAGAGAGCCCTTTCGAGGGCTGCCACAGGTAGGGGAAGGAAAGGAAACATCAGTTCTGTGGGCTGCAGCTCCTCCTTGGCCGACCAGAGTTGTTCTGCCAAAGGCTTCCAAGTTACAAAAGCACCGATATAAATAAACTATTATGGTCGGCAACAAACGTCAGTTTGTAAAACACACTTTGGGAATCACTGATCTAAGCAAATGGCTTCAGCTTTAAGTTTACTACTGCTATTGTGAACTGGTGGCTATAACCCCAGGTTTTTTGTGATTATGTTATACTCTATTTTCTCAAACATTTTTATTTTTAGGAAGCCACATCATTACAGGAGATCAGTTTCTTTGAAGCATATGACTTTATTATTTTTTTTAATTTTATTTTTTATTTTTTTTAATTTACATCCAAATTAGTTAGCATATAGTACTTTATTATTTTTTTAATGTTTATTTATTTTTGAGAGAGAGACAGAGAGACAGAGAGAGGGGAGGGGCAGAGAGAGAGGGAAACACAGAATCCGAAGCAGGCTCCAGGCTCTGAGCGATCAACACAGAGCCGGACATGGGGCTCAAACTCACAAACTGCGAGATCATGACCTGAGCCAAAGTCGGACGCTAAACTGACTGAGCCACCCAGGCGCCCCTTAAGCATACGATTTTAAATGGTTCGTTTCATGTTATGTGTAATTTTATCGCATCCTAGATGAGGTAGTGACCCCTTTTTTGTTCTATTGACACTACTCCAATTTTATTGTAGAAGCTAAAGAAAAAAGAGGACTTTACAGCTGCCATTGTTGGAATGTGCAGATTATTAAAAGGGGAATGTAAAGAATTTTGGAACTTAGGTGAAAGCAATAGCGCAGCTCATCTCATTGTTCTGGAATCTATTTTAAGGGCACAAGCCCCCAGTAATTGAAGGTTTCTTCTCTTTTTCCCTAAAATCCCTCACTACAAGGTTGTTGGTTTTTGGAAAAAAAAAAAAAAAAATGATGATGATGCTATTCGACAGCTGCTCCCTGGCAGTATGTTTTTGTCTCCAGTTGGCTGAGGGTCTTACCGTGTCTATGGAAACAAACTGATGTACCTGATCATGAGCGAGAGAATCACTTTGATTAAATCCTGGTTAGCAGGTTGAGGATATTAATAAAGTGCTCTTCTGCGACTGTGCGTCCTTTCCTCCCATCTGCAGCGTGCCAGCGACGCACATGCATGCTCGCTTTCCCCACGCAGCCCCGATGCTTTGTCTGGAGCCACGGGTCATCTTCCAGCCACACAAAGCACTCGTCCGTGTCCACTCATACCAACACATCAGTTGACGATTTGCCTTCTTTCTAAGTCCGCCAATGTCTCCGGTTGCCTAGATTGAGAGTAGGTTGTTGACTGCCTTGGTTGACAGGAATACCTGATGTTCAAAGAAAGGTTATGAGCATGGATGAAAGCAGCTAGAAGCATGAGAAATGACTTAAAAACATACAGAGACAAATCCAGATGGCACGCAAACGAAAAATTGTCCCCACTAAAATATACTAGCTTTGGAGGGCAGACTGAAACCGACAAGGTGTGTGCCACACCGTGTTAAATGTAAATAAGTTTTCTTAGAGGAAATCCAAATGTCTACTGTGACGGACTTGCCAAGGCAGGGATGTCCATGAGATCTTTATTTCCTCCTGCTACTGTACCTTCAGTGTGGGTAGCTGCCTCTGGTGGTGCCTAGCTACATAATTTTCCACAAGGAGCTATAGTTTCAATCAAGTATGTATTTTTGTAAGAATCACTATTTAAGAAATATCACATACAGTTTGGTTTTAGATACAACTTAAAGAACTGTGTGCCTGTCTATAATCTGGCACCTTCTTGTCGACAGTTATTGACAGAAAATAGAGTTTCCCCTAGAGTTTCTTGCTTCAAATTTAAATTTAAAATAACCTTCACCTCCACTTGAATTTTCTCTTAGAATTAAAAAGCCAGTACCCAAACACACATGGGCTTCCCAGGGCTAGCAGCTCGTGGAGCTCGAGGACAAAACTGACATAAGCAATTGACTCTTCTGCATTTGCTCGTCTACGTGGTAGAGTGAAACCCAGGCCTGGGTCAGTGCCTCTTTCCCTGCCCGGAGGTCACTGGTGATAGCTCCACTCCAAGCCTGCTTCTCTTTCTGTCACGTAACTTTGACATTAAGACGCAACTAAATTCATTCTCAGCTACCATAATTAGTTTCTAATTTTGTCTAAAGAGACTATTTTAGAAGACTTTTCCCCAAAACGACTGAAAGCTTTTAAAACATAGCTGAGCATTGAAACTGTTTTATGACCTTTGTTACAATTTTTTCACTACTGGGTAGTAAGTAAAATATTAATAACCTTTTCCAGAGTCTACCAGAAAAAAATCCAGTATGTGAGCCATCAGTAGTTTCCATTTAGAAATTTCTAAGAAGGTTCAATGAGATTATGTCTGCTAGAGGTCAAGGTAAAAGATAACAGCTTCTGGGCAGGCTGTTCCTCACAACCCTAGGTCAGTCTGGCTCTGCACTTGTGAACTTCGTGTACACAAGGTTTCTTTTTCCAAGTATTTGTATGAAGCTACACTTTTTTTTCATAGCAGTCACTTCTCTGGTTATTTGCTGCTTTCAGACCACTTACATAAGAGAGATCCTGATTCGCCCCATTTTATAGGTGAGAAGACTCAGTGAGATTCTTAGGTTAGTGGCTAGCTGAAGGTCTCACAACGGAAATCAGTGAAAGTCTTTCTCTGGTTTTATTCTTCAATTCAGGGGCAAGTTTTCCTTGGTGTTTCTTTTTAGCCTCTGCCCTTTTTTTTTTTTTTTTAATCCAATCTACCCTAAAGCTATTTTGCACCCTCCACAAAATTCAAGTGCCCCTTTGTTTTTCTTCTGTTTTTATTAACCCGTATTAGTGACCTTGTTGTAGTTGGGGGACTCGGATGGGCATATCTTAAAGTAAAATTTAAAAATAAACCTTATTGTTCCTTCAGTCTTGGAGGTGGAACATTCCTAGGCCTATGTTGCTTGCTGACTGGTTGTGAGACCTTTGAAGAAGCTCTGGAAATGGCAGCTAAAGGCGACAGCACCAATGTTGATAAGCTGGTGAAGGACATTTACGGAGGAGACTATGAACGATTTGGCCTTCAAGGATCCGCTGTAGCATCAAGGTAGAGACGAAGTAGCTAGGAGCCATAGTGTTTAAACAAGGCAACCTCTCCACCCTGGCCATTCACTTAGTTATTTTTAAAAATGTCAACCCACCAGCCTGGTGCAAGTATCTATGGTTATTGGAGCTTAGACTTGATCTCCCACCCTTTATAAAGCACTGAGATGTTTAGCCTTTGATGCTTGTGCTTAAAATAGGGCAGCTTTGAAAGAAGGTTCTGGAAAACTGCAACAGTTTCCCCTGTTCCATTCTTGTCAATATATCTAGAGAGCATTAAAAAAAATTTTTTTTCCCATTAATAGTCATGCTACTTTGCCCCTATTTAAAAAAAAAAAAAAAAAGGGCAGCCAACCATTCATATCGTAATCCTGTCTGCTTGTAAACCATGGTAGCCAAATCAGGTCATTTGAACTTGAACAGTTATTCATAAGGCTTTCCACAGTACTTTGGTGAAAGCGTGGGACCTGCCTGAGGATGATTTTGAACACTCTCGCTAATATTTCCAACATAGCTTTGGCAACATGATGAGTAAGGAAAAGCGAGATTCCATCAGCAAGGAAGACCTCGCCCGAGCCACACTGGTCACCATCACCAACAACATTGGCTCCATTGCTCGGATGTGTGCGTTGAATGAGGTAAGGCCTTAACCCAGAGAAAGACTTGTGTCATTCATACACATCATCTTTAGCAGTGCAAAACTGTTGACCCTGACAAAATTGTAGATCCTTGGGAAGCCTGCCCTTTGTCCTAAATCACATCTTGTAGAACATGAGGGGTGTGTTTTGGGAAATGGAAAGGAGCATGTGTCTTATTTTTAAGAGGCACTGGATAATAAATGGTAAGCCATCTAATCATGGAAACCAGGTAAAATTTACCACACGTACCATAGCCTCTCTGACCATCATTATTACCATGTACCTACTGAAATGTGAGGGAAAGACTGTGCATCCTTGCAAATAACTGCAGGTAAAGTGTTCCACTTGCAATAGTTGATATTCTCTCTGCTTTCAGCTTCTTTACAGTGTTGCCTTGTGGCATGGAGTTCAAGCAGCATTGTACAGGGCTATCAAAGCATAGAGAGCTTGCTACAGCCGAGGCCAGCCAGAGCCCCAGGCACAAAAAGGGGTGGGGCTGGTGACAGACAAAGTTTTGGTAACATGGTTTGAAACACTGCAGAATTCCTGCAGGAAAATAGAACTCTTTTCTGGAAGACGAGACCTGTAAAGTAGCATGGCTCCCACTGAGTTGTGTTAGGAAGACAAGAAAGGGGTCAGGAACATGTAACACGCAACGGGTAATAGAAGTTATATTAAAGAATCACAGTCGCATCCGTGATAGAGTTCTTAAAAATATAATTTTAATAGAAATACATACAGAAGACAGTCAAATCCTAAGTGTACAGCTTGAATTTTCACACACCTGTATAACCACCACTCAGATCAAGAAATAGAACATTACAGGTACTGCAGAAACCAGCCCCTGTCCCCTCCTAGTTGAACAGTGGGGTTTTAAACACGGTAAGAGGCGATCTTTATGAGGGGTGGTGCCAGCCCGGCCTTTGAGCTCTGGGGTTACAACTTTGAATAGAATATGCCACTGGTCTGTGGCTCAGGGTCACAACTTTTTTAAGTCCCTGAGATGGAGTTTAAATGAAAGGCCAGGAGTTTAAATGCAAGGCCGAAGTGGAAAGAAAGAATGTATTCCAGCCATGTGCCTTTCAAAGTCCACTGCAGTCATGGGACTCATTTTAACAGAGGATTTATTTTTTGACCTTAACCTTTAAAGGGAGTTTTTTCCAGGTAGCCAAACAAAGCCTGACCAGTATGTGTGTAGTGGGCTGTCCTCACATACTCACAAAGGTCAGCTGGATGGCAATGTCCCTGCCCCACAGGGTCATAGATGCCCTTTCTCCTGCTTTCCATGCACTTTGAGTGAGCCAGCTGGTCTTTTTACAGAAATCATAATCACTTTAGGGGGAGGTCGACTGGTTTTATTTTTCACTCTTGATCTCAATTTCCTACCATTTATTGTTGGAGTGTAGCAAAAATGGTGGGTTTCTTTTTTAAGTATGGCCGATGAGAGGAATCACCCACCCGGTGACCTTGGGCAAGGGCTTTATTAGCCGGTGACCTGCCAGCGCAGGCTCCCTGTGGGCACACCACAAAGTGGCAGCAGGGTTTCCTGTCAGAGCCATAGTGTGAGCTCTTCAGTCATTGCTTAGCGTGCTGGAGTCACAGAGTGGAGAGCCCTTGAACTCGGCTACTTCATAGAGGGGCACCACGTTTACAGATTCTAAAATATTTTTGCTGTGATTATTGGAATCCTGTAAAGTGCTTCTCCATCAACATCAAACTTTTTATTCATGTTATTGGATAGAAAATACAAACACATGGGGCGCCTGGGTGCCTCGGACCCAGCGTCGGACTTGGGCTCAGGTCATGATCCCATAGTTCGTGAGTTCAAGCCCCTCATCAGGCTTTCTGCTGTCAGCACGGAGGCCGCTTTGGATCCTCTGTCCCCTCTCTTTCTGCCCCTCCCTTGCTCATGCACCCGTGCGCACGCATGCTCTCTCTCTCTCTCAAAAATAAACATTAAAAAAAAAAAAAGCACCTGACACAGAGTTCTAAAGACACCGAAAGGGTATATGAGGAAGTGAGTAAGTATTTCTACCTGGAAATTTCCATTTCCATCTGGAAATGTTAGCCTCACTAGAGGTAGCCATTGTTCTCCACTTTTGGGGTTTTATTCTATCTTGTATGCAATAAAGGAGAAACATTTCCTTCCAAAGGCAGCAAACTCTACAACATTCTTTTTTTTTAACAACACTTTTATTGAGATATAATCTCACCTCATACAATTCACCCTTTACATATTATTGTATGTCTTGCTTTGATTGTTTATCAACTTTTTATTATGAAAATTGGTAAGCCTACGTAAAGGAGTAGAATGGTATAAAGAACCTCCTTATATCTATTAACCAGACTCAACAGTTATCAAGACTTTGCCACACACACCTTATCAGTTTTGTTCTTCCTCCTCCCTCTGCTCCTCTCTCCTCCTTTTGTTCCTCCTCTCTGTTTTGCTAAAATATTTAAAAGCAAATACCAGACGTTATATCAGCCTACCTCATATACTTCAATATGCACTTTCGGGAATATTGCCTCTTGCTTTTTAACATGAGAATACATGTGAGTGTTATATCTTTCCTACTGCAATGTTATTTTTATTTTTATAAATGTTTACTTACTTATTTTGAGGGAGGGAGGGAGAGAGAGCAAGAGAACCAGCATGCACCTGAGTGGGGGAGGGGCAGAGGGAGAGGGAGAGTCCCAAGCAGGCTCTGTGCTGTCAGCGCAGGCCCAACTCGAGGCTCAGTCTCACCAACCGTGAGATCATGACCTGAGTAGAAATCAAGAGTCAGATGCTTAACCAACTGAGCCACCCAGGTGCCCCGTCAACATTATTTTTTTTAACTAATTTCCTGAGATTTTCTCTAGTCTTTCTTTCTTTTTTTTTTTTTTTTCATAGTCATATCTTTGGCTCACTTGGAATTTATTTGAAATGAGGACTGTCCATCAGCTTTTATTGTCATTCTGTTCCTTCTGGCTCATTACCAGCGTAATGCAGGACTGGGGCTTTGGTCAAGTCCCAGTTGGACTTCCTTGTTTTAGGTGAAAAGGCAGAACTCCTAAATTTCATTAAATTCTTCTTCAATCTGAGTTTCTTACTTTGAGTGTTTCTTGTCACATCTCAGTCTGAGCAGTTTGTAGCTACCATTGTTATTTGTGGAAGCTTATTAAAACCACCTCCCACCCGTCCACCCATGGAAAATTTTCACCGTAATTAATGGGCTCATCAACTTACACTGTCAAAACTGGAGACGGTTAAGGAGCCATGTTCCTAGATCCTGATTATTCCTGATAGACTGAACAGAAAATAATGTCAGCTTCCAAGACTCTCTTCCATTTGACATAAGTGACCATAGCAACTGGCTCTGTGAATGAGTGGTAGTGACCAACTTCTGCATGGTAGTCAGGCTGAGCTCAGTGTTAAGTGTGTGTGCAGAATGCAAATCCACATCCATGTCACCAAAGCTACAAGCATATTTTTCTTTTCCATATTTTAACCCACATGCTGACCAAACAGGATAGTCCACCCTACATCCTAAGGGTAGAGACTGGGAGTTGTTTCTTTTTGTATTCCTGGTGTTTGGTACAGAGCAAATGGGGCAAACCTGTTGGATGAATAATAATACCATTGCCGTTTTATTTATGAGTTGATTATAATAATAATTTATAGCTGGAAGTTTGAGGGATTGGAGGAATGCATAAGCAAATTTAGCTGAATTAGACTCCAATTACAATTTTATATATGTGTGTTGGTAGCTGAATTTCATATCAGACCTAAGTCAATCTAACATAATACCTGCAAACAAGCCCAATAGAGGTCTCTGCCTCGCCCAACCAGAATCTCACCCTCTCATTCTTGTGGAATGCGCTATGACGTTTGTTCAACTTCCTCTCGGAAATGCTGAAATAATTTCACTTAAAAAAATTCACTGTTGAAGGTCCTGGGAGCACATGGAATATGGAACACTGGGTCTTTGCTACATGCTACTTTTATACTATCATTTCATTGTTTTCCTTTAATTTTTTTTCCAGAATATTGACAGAGTTGTGTTTGTTGGGAATTTTCTCAGAATCAATATGATCTCCATGAAACTGCTAGCATATGCAATGGATTTTTGGTCCAAAGGACAGCTAAAAGCTCTGTTTTTGGAACACGAGGTAGGTCAAGTCTACATGGACTTAGTCATCCTGCGTGGAGTGTATTGGGTGTTGTCTAATTTTCGAGTGAGTCCCTCCGTTTTAAAATTGGTCAAATAGAAAGACTTGCCATTTAAACTTTGCACTTAGACAAAGGATAAAGAAGAACTATATATAAAATGGAAGCTTTCTTCTCCAACAATCAGGACTTGTAGTTGGTTAGTAATAATTTTAAAAATCAGGTAAAATGGGTAATCATTAAAAAATATCTCTCTACTTTAACCATTTTAATATAAAAATGTATAAATGTTCATTCACTCACAAATTTTTCAGTGTAGGACCAAGGTTTATTTTGAGCATGGATTGGAACTGGAGCATGGATTTCTGCTGATTGGAACTCTGCTGTTTTGCTTTCTGTTTTTTTTAAAGTTTATTTATTTATTTTGAGAAAGAAAGAGAGAGAGAGAATCCCAAGCAGGCTCTGCACTGGCAGCGCAGAGCCCAATTGGAGGCTCGAACCCATGAACCATGAGATCATGATCTGTGCTGAAATCGGAGGCTTAACCGACTGAGCCACCCAGGCGCCCCTGCTGTTACCCTTTTTTTCATAATCTGCAAGTATTATATAGCTTCTTTGATGTCTGATCTGTGTCTTTAAAATGGGTTAAGAAATTAAAGATACGTATGAAGCAATTTGTTTGCATAATCCTAGATTTTCTCCTCAACCTTTTCATATTTCGTATCCACCTACGTAGAGAGGTTTGTGACTCCTTTTTTCAGTCTTTTTCAAGAATTTAACTGGGGGTTCCTGGGTGGCTCAGTTGGTTAAGCATCCAACTTCAGCTCAGGTCACGATCTCACGGTTCATGGGTTCAAGCCCCACGTTGGACTCTGTGCTGACAGCTGGGAGCCCGGAGCCTGCCTCACCTTCTGTGTCTCCCTCTCTCTCTGCCCCTCCCCTGCTCACACTCTGTCTCTCTCTCTCTCTCTCTGTCTCTCTCTCAAAAATAAACATTAAAAAAATTTTTTTTGAGAATTTAACTGGATTTTCATAGAAGTGTCCATTTATTTTGTACTCTTTTTATTGGTTTAGATGATACATAATTAAATTAGATTACGACATTAACAATAAAAGTGTCCTAAACAAATCTGAGGATAAACACAGCTGACTCTTGGCAAGCAGACAACTCTGCTGGCAGGAACGGAAGTGCCAGGGCTGCTCAGAGCAGCCTGGTGGCCCAGAGAGGCTGGTGTCCCTAGGCGTTAGCAACCTGTTTGCATAGGAAGCGGAGATCAGTTAATTCAGAGAGTCCCTTATATGGAGTTTCTATAATTCTATACATCAGAGGTTTCTAACAGTAAGCGAGGGGCCTCCCTCTCTTTTGCCCACTGCCTCCACCACCACCTTTAAAATCAGTACTTTAAGGGGCGCCTGGGTGGCGCAGTCGGTTAAGTGTCCAACTCTTGATCTTGATCTCTGCTCAGGTCGTGATCTCACAGTTCACGAGTTTGAGACCCGCATCAGGCTCTGCACTGATGGCAGATGGCATGGAGCCTGCTTGGGATTCTGTCTCTCCTTCTCTCTGCCCCTCCCCTGTTTGTGCTCGCTCTGTCTCTAAATAAATAAATAAACTTAAAAATAAAATAAAATCAGTATTATAGAGAGCGACAGTTTATTTATCACAGGAGGTAATATTGTAATCCCTGGGGTATATTGTAGCAGAAAAAACTTTGAGAGAACCAATATTGCAAACTTGTAATGAGTAAGTACTGTGGCATTTTTCTCATCTCCAAACTGAATTATTTATTTGAAAAGTCGCTGATGCATTTATAAGTTACTTACAGTTTTCTAAGCCCATATTTTGTTTTCTTAAAGCAGCTAAAACAGTAAGAATTTAACTAGGAAAGACTTAAGGCTTAGTGATAGAACTTAATACTAAAGAAAGCCGGTTTTTTTGTTTTTTGTTTTTTGTTTTTTGTTTTGTCGGCCGACCTATAGCATGGAGTGATAGAACTTTGGGGGAATGGAGTCCGAGAACTTTTAACCCCCTCCCCCTCCAACCAGAGCAGCTCCCTTTTGATCTGCTTGTTTATCGTTTCCACCTAAGGTTTTGTTTGAAAAAGAAGAAAGCATCTCAGCTTTAAAAAAGCAATTAAAATGAAAAAAGAAAACCACTGTTCTAGTTCAGCTAGAGTTGCCATATTTGGTGATTAAAAACACAGGACACAGTTATTTTATCTGGCATTTATCTGTATTTTATCTGGCAACCCTAAGTCCAGATTCTCTTCAACTAAGGCAGAAAACAAACCCTGCAAGCCATCGGGAATTAAAAGCCATCTACAAGGCACATGGGTGTTAGTTGGTGGTAAAACAGGGAGTGAGATCCATCATTTTGGGGAAAGTCATTTCCGTAGGTGAAAATGTAGTCACCTGTATTAGTTTGTACGATCCTAGGCCTCTGTGGACTACGGCTTTGCTTTGTTACGCACATATCGTAACTTAGTCTTTATGGCCAATGAAAGTGGGGCGTTTTTATAGTCCCTTGTAAATATCTCTCAGAAAATTCTCTGCGTTCTTAAATTCACTCTGGCTTAGGCAGGCCTTCCTGGAGGACACTGTGGAGAGAGAACTTTTGGGAGGTGCCGGTGAGGTGATTTTCCTGCCCTGCCTCAGGGGTCCTCATTCACTCCTTCTCATTCGTTCCACTAGCAGGATTGAGAAGTGGTCAGCTGAGCAGTTAAGAGCACAGCATCTTAACTGACTAGGAGAACTTAGACAATAACTGTACGTCTCCATCTTTGTGTGAGTCTTCATAAAGTGGGATGATAATAATATTTATCTCATAAAGTTATTGTGAAGATTGAATGAGTAAATTCGTGTAAAGTGCTTAGAACAATGTTTAGCGTAGGAGTGCCTGGGTGGCTTAGTCAGTTGAACATCCAATTTTAGCTCAGGTCATGATCTCACTATTGGTTGGTTCGAGCCCCGTGTTGCAATTTGCGCTGACAGTGTGGAGCCTGCTCGGGATTCTTTGTTTCCCTCTCTCTCTGTCCCTCCCCCACTCGTACTCTCTCTCTCTGTCTCTCTCAAAAATACATAAACATTTTTTAAAACTTTTTTTAGAAGAACAATTTTGGGGACGCCTGGGTGGTTCAGTTAAGTGTCTGACTTCGACTCAGGTCATGATCTCGCCGTTTGTGAGTTCGAGCCCTGCATCGGCCCTGTGCTGACAGGACAGCTCAGAGCCTGGAGCCTGCTTGGATTCTGTGTCTCCCTCTCTCTCGGCCCCTCCGCCATTCGTGCTCTGTCTCCCTCAAAAATAAATAAACGCTAAAAAAAATTTTTTTAAGAACAATTTTTAGCACATTATGAACCCTCAAGAAATGTTAGCTGGTGGTAGCAGAAGCAGGGATCCTACCATGTAGTATTACCCCTGGCACGTTGCCTCCCATTTCCACTGGTGACCGTTGACTCAGCAACACGAGCGGAGCCTGCTACCTTTTGGAAACCAAGTTCTCTCAAAATTTTTATTTTTCATTTCCTCTCATTTTCACAAAAATATGGGCTTTTATTTTCCGGGTGAGCCAAGTGAATCTCGGGCTGATTTAGAGGCCATTCCAAGATCTATGAGGGAAGCTTAGCGTTCTCTCCTGTGAGACACAACCTTGAAGTCAGACAGGCTTGGGGTTGAGCCCTGGCACAAGCGTATGACGCTGAAGGGGAAATTTACTTTATTACCTTCCATTTCTCATCGGGTAATAATAATGAATTTTGCCATGGCAAGAATTAAAACACTAACACTTATAATTGTAACACTAACAATTCCAGCACTCATGTAGTACACACGAAGTGCCAGACATTTTCCTAAGCACTTTATTGACATCAGCTAATTTATTGAATATAGAAAACCAGGTATACGGGGCGTCTGGGTGGCTCAGTCAGTTAAGCGTCTGACTTCGGCTCAGGTAATGATCCCAAGTCTTCTGAGTTCAAGCCCCACATCCGGCTCTGTGCTGACGGCTCGGAACCTGGAGCCTGCTTCGGATTCAGTGTCTCCCTCTCTTTCTCTGTCCCTCCCCAACTCGCACTCTGTCTCTCTCTCTCAAAAATAAATAAACATTAAAAAAAAAAGAAAAACATGGATATCTTCTAAATACTATTATCATTGTTCTACTGTGCATGACAGGGTTCAGGTTTGAAGTTTTTCTTATCTACAACATTAGGGGGCAGCATTCCCAGAATTATGAAAAACAGGAGGTATCTGGCTGTTTAGAGATAACCGTGCACAAGTTTCCCCATTGCTTTTGTAGGGTTATTTCGGAGCTGTTGGGGCACTGCTGGAACTGTTCAAGATGACTGATGACCAGTAGTGATGACAGTGGATAGAAGAGCCTTCTGTGAGAACAGAGACCTGAGACCTGTCGCTGGAGAAGGTAGATGTCGCTATGGGACGGAAGCCAAGCCATTATGGCAGATGAACCTGCTGGATTTGTAAATAATTTAAAATCCTTCTAGCTGATCTTTTACTCTTGGGTTTTGAGCTTATGATTCACAATGGGGAATACAAGAGTTTTTTCTGTATACTGTATTTTTAAAACACACACACACACACACACACACACACACAATTTGTGCAGAGAGGCCAAACCTATGAATTTTATGCATTAACCTTGAAAAGTTGTATGAGGTTTAAGAAGGACCCGAAGTGTAAGTGCTGTTTATTTTTCTTCTGGGGTTTACTGATCAGTGTGGTAATTTTAACTTCATTTAGTAATTACTCTAGGAGATCTTACCTTTACTTATATTCATCATGACGTTTCATGATTTGCTGTTGGTTTCAAATGAAACTACAAATCTGGCATGCTTTACTGTGAACACTATTTTGTTTGTTTGTTTCTTTACCTTTTTTTTTTGTCTTGTTTTTTTCTGTTTGAATGTCTTATGGAGAAAGAGAGTCCTTCCCCCTGTTTCTGTCGTCAGATGACTCCCTCTCCTCTCCAATACCTTTCTTTAATATAATTGTTTGTACCAATGAAGGGGCTGATCAGCTCACTAAGAGTGAAGCACGAGATCGAAAGCGTTCATGAATTTTATGAGTCAGGCAACAGTTGAAAATGATATACAATGAATATACAGTGTTTTGTTGGATTTACTTTACGTTAGGTTATATTAAATTGTGTTCTCTGATGAACTGTCCTCATTCATACCCACCATATGAGTGGCAGCAAATCCTTATGCAGGACATTGGAACTTCCCGGGTGAAGTCTCCCAGTAGATTAACCGTTCACATTGGGAGATGGGGGAGAAGTCATGGGTTGACGTGTCAGGTAATCACACCTATTTGTTTTGTACACGTATGTACATAGGAGCTTTGTAACAAGCCATCTTAAATAATACTTTTTTGATTTGAAGTATTTCAAACTGAAAACTGCATTTCAATCTCAGTTTCTAATATTAAAAAAATCATGGTACTGATCTATCTATACATATTTTTTTTCTTTTTTGAAAGATGTCATTGGCACCGATGGGTAACTTTCAAATGAGAGTCTTGTACAAATATTGAAACGCATGAGGTCTAGTGACTTAGAACTGATTAATCCTTTGAACTGAGCATATTGTTGAAAGGGATCTTTGCAGGCACTATGATTACTCCGTGGTGAATCTTTCCTTCTCTGCCTCCTGAGCACCGTCTTTAATTGCCATATCTTCACGTCTTGGAGAACTCGATGTTAACTGAAGTATTCACTTGTCTGGTTGAAATAAAGCCTGTTTCTGTTGTGATGTGTTTAGTGTATATGTTATTTTCATTTCTTAATCTTCATGTTCATATTATCTGCTTTTGTGCCATAAAATGAGTGTGTGTTGTATTTTAGCTCCTCTTCATCTCATAATTTGAGGCTTTCACATAAGGGTGTCTTCAGTTGAAGCTTGTAGCTCTAAGCAGGGATTTTTTTAAAATAGCTTTATTGTTCTTATACAACTGATTCATTGCCAGAATATCATTACTATCTTTGGTAGTTCCCCCTCCCCCCAAATTTCAACATTTGGTCATCACAAATACATCTTATCAACTTCCACCTGGCTTTAAAAAATTCAAGCAACTAAGATGTTCTTGAAAAAGAAAAATGTAAAAATGTACATATTAGCTACATTAGTGCCTTTTTTTTTTATTATTCTCCTCAATCAATCCTACACTCCTCTGTCAGGGAATAGCAGACCTTGGATTATGGTTCTGCAGAAGAAATCAGGGCAAGTTAGTATAATTATATAATTTTTTAATTATCTGGAATCACTTGATCTTTCACTGCAAATGTGTAAAACATTAGTTTAGCTGAGGAAATCAATTATTCCATTATACAAATATCGATAAATGTAGGCTACATATAGCCAGCCAGCCTTTTTTTATAATGAGAAACTCGTAGCTCAAGGATTTTTATATTCACTTGAATCATAGACACTTTCCTTTGGCTCAACATTGAAAAGAAACTTGGCAAGACTAAGGAATTTTTATCTTGAACTGTATGAATTCAGGACGGTCAGGTGTTCCAGAGCACGGCTTTTGATTGTGAGACAGCTTCAGTGTGGATCTAGCTTGGCCATTGGTTAGCTGTGTGGGTAAGCCACTAAACCCTCTCTCTAAACCCTGGTTTCCTTGTTCATAAAATGGGGCATACAGTTTTTACCTCCATATCTAAAGAGCTTAGCACAAAGGCTGGCATATAGGACATGTTAGCTGTACTGGGAAGAGAAAAACAGATGTCTTAAACGAACATGTGATATCAGTGGTATCTAATCTTCTAGAATGTGGGGAGCCCATTGTAGCACAGAGATACAGATCTTCCTATGCTAGTACATGTCCATAGCCCTGTGTCCACAATTCCAAAATTCCAAACTCTTAAAATGTATCTTGATAACTCACTTGACAGACAAAGCTGACTTCAGGATTATTCATCACACTCTGTAGGACTCCTCATGTTTTGTTGCAAAGCTACTGATATGTTTGATTACAGGGTACCACCCCAGACCCTACCAGGGATGTTAAGTAGCGAACAATTCTGAATTTTGAAAAACATCTGGTGCCAGGAGTTTTAGATAAAGGAATTGTGGAAATATAGTTGTATTCTTCAGCTTAGGTAGCATACACAGATCCAGAGTCCCCTTCATGGGAACTGTTATTTCAGGTAATTTATGCTTGACCTCATCCAGTCATACAGGGAATAAGAAGCTACTTTGCGCCAGGAAGGAGCTGAGGAAACCAACAGGAATTGGCTATAACTCCTGCTGTTCTGCAAGGGAGATAAGTCTCAGACCAATTTGTGTCAAAAAGTGTCACGGGTGTTATTCACAATATTTACAACAGAGAACAAAACAAAAACCTACCCTCCCAGAGCTTACATTCCAGAAGGAAGACAGACAGATAGATAATCACTAAATAAATAATGGTAGATCAGTACTACAAAGAGAAAATGAGGTGAGGTAAAGGGCGAGAGAGGGGGTAGTTCCATTTAGAAAGCGGAAGGGGAAAAACATCGTTGGTAGAGTGGTCAAAGACAACCTCTCCTCCAAGGAGATGTTTGAGTGGAGTCAGATGAAGTCGGGAACACACCGTGTGAATCCCTGGGAGGACATTGTTTACTCCTGGCAAATGAGAATGGAGGTTTTGAGGAGCTGCAAGGATTCCAGTGTGTGTAAACAATGGGAAGAGCGACAGGAAATGCAATTTCAGGAGTAGGTGTGGGCCAGGCCCAATATGAGGTCTGTACGGGAGGGGAGAGGGCTGCATCTGAAGGAGGAACTGGTCACTTCTCCTAGAGGAGGGGATCAAGAAGTTTTCATAGAGTCCCAACCAGTGAGTACAGACCACTTGAGTGGGCCAGGGCGGGGAGGGGGGAGAGCAGGGCTTCCCAAGCAGAGAGAGTAGGGTGAGAGAAGCATTGAGAGAAGAAACAGTTGGGTTTTTCAGGGAACTAGAAGCTGTTTGCTTCAGCTAGAGCCTGGGTAGTGCCAGAGAAACCAGATACCAGGAGAGAGGAAATCAGCCAGATTATGGAAAGAGTTGTATTGCATGCTAAAGATTCTAGTGTTTTGTGTAGTCAGGGCCGAGCCATCAAATGGTTTCAAGTCAAGGGAAACTAGAATTAATCTGGCTTCAAAGTGGTAACAGAGCAAAATGTGCGACTGAGGTAAAGGAGTAAACCAGTTATTATGCTTTTGAATATAGAGCACCATTTTATTCTCATGTTTGCTTCAGTTCCTCTGTTGTGTCAGACCTCATGCAATAGCTGCTTAGTGGACCACGTTTCTCTGTAACTAAGAGGGTTATATAAGCTCTTGAGAAATTTCCCACAGGGCAAAGGCTGCTAATATCTACAACCCTGCTATGATTCCATTTAGTGATTAGGAAGATTTCAACACCAGTGATCACCATTAACTCCATAACTTGTGAGAACTGTTTGGAGAGAAGGCTCTTTTGCTCCCAATGATCAGAAGACGTCCCCAAATTTGTGAGGAAAATTGAACTAATGCCCATATTCTACTGGGTCTACCAGGTGCTCGTTATTCACTCCATCTATTTAGTTTTGACAAATTTAATTAGTTTGAATTAGTTTTGACATAATTAATTTAATAATGCCTATGATCTGGGAGGCATTGGGTAAGTTCCGGGATGCGTTCAGTGGGAGTAAGACAGCAAGGCCCCTCCTTTCATCGGGCTTACATTCTCACGAGGGAGGTGGACTTTCAGCACATGAACCGACAAACAAACAGGAAAATAGCATTTAGTGATCAGGCTGTGAAGACAAGAAACAGGGTGATATGGCGGAGAGGGAGGCAAGGGACTTCCTTAGTAAGATGGGCATAAGATACAAATATGAAACGATGGCCTCAGCTCTTGAGGAACGACCATTAGGTTTATCTTGCTGTCATTCACTACCACCTCCACAACAAAAATGGGAGATGTGTTTGGGAAACAGTTTGGAAGTTAATTCATTTTCCTTTTATTTTACTTAGAATAATCAATTTAGTTCCCATACGAGTTCAAAATCATTATGTTACATGAGATAATATTCATTTAGTAATGCACCGTTTTCACTCCTCCCTCATTTCATGAAACAGTATTATTTGAGCTGTTCACTTGAATCTTTATTGTCAATGCCTTTGTCATTATCAGGGTCATTTAGTGGTTTCCAGAGCGCGCCAAGTCTGACACACGGCACTTTTTTGCATCTACTTATGATATTGAGACTGGATTATTTTTTAACCAATCCACAAGCACTTACTCCCGCAATGACCTCACTTATTTGTTTCATTTTTCAAAAGTGTTATATTGGCGATGCCATAGTGTAACCATTTATGTAGTGCCTTTTATGGTACACTTTCAAAGGTTAGTTTATGAGTATTCATCACTTGCAATACAAAAATAAAAGATAATAATAAAAGATAATTAAAAGTCTTTGCCTCTTTTTTGTGCTCACTCTATCAGGTAAACACCAAACATTCCAAACTAGAATGAATTGAGATTATTTCACTTAACGTCGTCACCAATTCTCAACGAGTTTGCAGTGAGAATTCATCTTCCTAAGCATTCTTGGGGTGCCTGGGTGGCTCAGTCGGTTAGGTGTCTGACTCTTGGCTTCAGCTCAGGTCATGATCTCAAGGTTTATGAGTTCAAGCTCCGCATCAGTCTTGACATCCGCATCCACTGACAGTGTGGATCTTGCTTGGGATTCTCTGTCTCCCTCTCCCTCTCTCTCTGCACCTCCCTCACTCGCTCTCTATCCCTCTCTCTCAAAAAAAAAAAAAAAAAATACATAAATTAACTTAAAAAATTAAACTTAAGTAACTTTTATAATTTTAACAAGTTTGACATGCATATAATCTAAATTAAAGTTAAGAAAGCTCCAGAAGACTGAAAAAAATAGCAGTACCCATGTTTTCTTTTCTTTCTTGTTTTTTGTCCCTCTTTCTCTTTATACTTTATTAATGACACATGGTACTTCCTCAGTGTGTACAGGCAAAGCCAAGGGCTGGGAAAGGGCACTTGGATATGTCAGACCACCAAAGTTGTAGCTAATGTGCAGAGCTACCGGAACGATCCTGACTGGAGGATTATGGGGAGGGGTATGTTCAGCATTCCAACCAATGCCTGGGTATATTTTTATCAGGAACTCTTTTTTCAACATTGGCTGTTGTTCTTTCTTGTTTTATCTCACTATTCTGAGCAAAGCAGCTTCCCAGATAAGCGTAGGGTGACAAGTGGAAATTTTTTGGGTATTTGTATGTTTAAACATTTCTAAAAATATTTTTATTCTATGCTCATACTCAATTGATAGTTTGACAAAGTATAAAATATTAGGTTAGATTTTTTTCCCCCCAGAATTCTGAAGGCGTAGCCCTGTTATTGTCAAGCTTCCAGTGTTACTGTGAGAAAGCCTGATGTCATTCTGACTCCTGATCTTCACATGTGACTTCTTCCCCCCTCTTTTTCTGGAAGCTTTTGGAAACTTATCAACTTCTGGCTTCAGCCCCAACCTGTAAAGAGCTTGGAATTCATCACTCCCATCCTTATAAGAAAAAAGCTAAAAACTGAAAATCAATAACTTTTCTTGGGCTCATCAGAGAACTGAGGTCATAGGGCAAACTGCCAGCCTGAAATCTGAAGAGACAGAAAATCACAGCTGAAATCAATTTTCCTACCTCCCATTAACTGGTGGGTACACTTACATGACAATTTTGACAAACTGGTGGAGGATGAGTGTAATCTAGCAGAAGAGAGAGAAATTCCTGGGGGCCTGCAGTCTTAGGCGGGGGTCTCCACACTTTCATGTGCCTCCAGGAACTCCATCAGGCTCTCATGGTGAAGAACTGAGAAAAATTCTCTTGTGTCTCTGGCAGAGGGACAGTAAAAGTAACCATTTTGAAATTGGTCTAGAGTATTCTCCATGAAAAAGGGCTGGTTTCCAATGGTCAATATATTTTTTTAATTTTTTAATGTTTATTTAGTTTTGAGAGAGAGAGAGAGACAGAGTGTGAGTGGGGGAGGGACAGAGAGAGCTGGAGACACAGAATCCGAAAGAGGCTCCAGGCCACCCAGGTGCCCCTCCAGGGGTCGGGATTTTATCAGAGATTTATCTCACCTGGGCAGGGGTGGGGTGGGGGGGGGGTGAGAAATTCCCTAACTTCAGCTTCCTTTTGTATCCCTATCTCAACTAAGGCTGGGGAAGGAAGAGGGAGTACAAGAGGAGGTGGGAAAAGGGGAATTCTGAGAAACAGCCCACAGCCCAGGGACACAGGCCCACTGCAAGACGGAGATTTCCTCTTAAGATTATGAATGTTTCCCCTCCTTACCTCCTACCACCACATCAACATGGCTTCAGTATAATAACAGTGGATTACAGCTCAAAGAGAGCTGTAAGGTGCAGATTCTACTTAAGAACTTATTAGGGAAACTCAAAGACAACAGAGGAGTTACAAACAAGGACACAGGGGCATCTGGGTGGCTCAGTTAAGTGTCCAATTCTTGATTTCAGCTCGGGTCACGATCACTCGGTTTATGGGTTCGAGCCCCACATCTGGCTCCACGCTGAGAGTACAGAGACTGCTTGGGGTTCTCTCTCTCTCCCTCTCTCTCTCTCTCTGCCCCTCCCCCACTCATGCGCTCCCTCTCCCTCTCAAAATAAATAAATAAACTTAAAAAAAAAAGACACGAGGAGTTTGAAGCCTCTGCACCTACAGCTACAGCAATGTTAAACACAGCCCAACTCCTAGCCAGATTCACATAAATCTCCCACTAAAAGCCATTGTACCTCAGTTTCTATTACCTAATACATCCTTTGTAGCTTTCAGCAAAAGATTATACGACATGCAAAGAGACAAGAAAAAACAGTCTGGAGAGATCAAGCAAGCATCAGACTCCAATATGACATAGATTTTGGAGTTACCAATCAGGGAATTTAACATAAATATGTGAAGGGTTTTAATGGAAAAGGTAGAACAAGAACTGATTGGCAATGTAAACAGAGAGATGGAAAATCTAATGAGGAATCAAAAGGAAACGCTAGAAATTCAAATGCTGCAACAAGAAGTGAAGAATGCTTTTGATAGGCTCATCAGTAGACCAAACTCGGCTAAGGAAAGAATCAGTGAGCTTGAAGATATGTCAATAAAATCTTCTAAACGAAGTCCAAAGAGAGAACAGAATACCCAAGAGCTGTGGCATAATTTCAAACAATATAACCTACGCATACTTAGAACACCAGAAGAGGAGAGAGAATGGAGCTGAAGAAATGTTTGAAGAAATAATGGCTGAGAATTTTCCAAAATTAATGACAAATACCAAACCACAGATGCAAGAAGCTCGAGGATCTAGACAAGAAAAATACCAAAAAATCTACACCTAGGCATATCCTATTCAAACTGCAGAAAATCAAAGACAAAGAGAAAACTCTGAAAGAAGCAAGGAGTTGGAGAAGGGGGGTCTTACATATGGAGGGAACAATGCTAGGACTTAACCACTTACCACTTACAGTGGACTTCTCCTCATAGACCACACAAGTGATAAGAGAATGGGCTAAAAATATTTAAACTATTGAGGCACCTGGGTGGCTCAGCAGTTGAGGGTCCGACTTTGGATCAGGTCATGATCTCACCTTTCATGAGTTCGAGTCCCACATCGGGCTCTGCAGTGCAGAGCCTGCTTGGGATTCTGTCTTGCCCTCTCTCGGCCCCTTTCCCACTTGCTCTCTCTCTCTCTCTCTCTCACTCTCAAAATAAATAAACTTAAAAAAAAATATTTAAACTATTGAAGAAACTTCTCTCCTTCACCAGTATTCTGAACATGTATAATGATAAGCCTTAGTGTGAATGTATTTTTATTGGCTAAGCTGGTTACATAATGGATTCCTTCAAACTGAAAATTTGTATCCTTCATCTCTGAGAAATTTTCTAATATTATTTCTTTGATAATTCCATCCCCTCTCTGATCTCTTGCTCGGGAGCTACCCTTGTTTGGATGTTGGACTTCCTGTATTGGCTGTCTAATTTCCATATTCCTTTTTCTTCTAGTTTTCATCTTAATCTTTTTGCTCCATTTCACCTTTATCTTTCAGCTCTTCTATGAAGTTATTATTGCTACTATTTCTACCATTATGCTGGATTTCCCAACAACTATTTTTATTGTCTGATTTTTTCATAACCTATGTTTTATTTTTCAAAAAAATATTTTGTCTTTTATGTTTTTACATGTCTGAATAGTCTCTCTTCCAAATTTCTTGTTTTCTATGTGCTTTGGTCTCTGTCTTTCATTTTAGAGGCTTTCCCTAGATGTCTTGTGATCCTTGTGTGACAAAAAGTTAATTGAAGGTTTAAGTAAGGGGTGGAACTTGATGATTGGACTTCACTGTAAGGTGATCTGGCTCAGCCATTTCTTTGGAGACACCCATTGTCAATATCTTTGGATCTTTTCTCCAGGATTCGTGATATCCTCCAGAGAAGGTGTTTCCCATCTCCTTTCTGGAAATATAAGCTTGACTGCAGAGCATTCTGGGAGTGGAGTGAAGAGAGGAATCTGAACTTCTAGAATAAGAGGCAATGAGGTATAGGTGGTACTCTGGAGCCACCTGCTGTATGAGCTTAGACAAGTTAACATCTCTGTGATTCACTTTCCTCAGCTGTCAAATGCAAACAAAATTTGTTAGGAGAATTAAACCGGTTAGTATATGTAAAATGTTTTAAAGACTACCCAAGCACCAGGTAAATATTGGCTATCATCATAAATAGACCAACTTAATTCCCCTATTTCAATACCATACCCTATCCACAATAATGCCAAATGTTGATCCATCCAGGTGTCTCTCTCTCTCAATCTCTCACTCTCTCCTGTATGTGTGTGTGTGTGTATAGTTATTTATTATTTTGTTTTCACAAAATTATTAATCAAAACAACAAAAGCAGATTTACAGAGCTACGTATCAATAACAAAACAAGAATGAAACGAAATGTTTGAGAGACATCTTGGAAAGTTTCAAAGGAATACACGTCAGGCTAAAAGTCTACAATTAAACCATGGTTGCACAACAGGTTATATTCATTCTTGCATTTTCTCATTAAGTTCTTATATTTGCCTTTCTCTTTTCAAACTTGTCAGGATTTGGCTTTGCATTCAAGAATTTTTTTTTCTGATCTTTGTCCAGTTTTAGCCTAGTGAGAACCACCTCTTAGGGGTGAGAAAATAGATCTTGCTTGTGTGAATGCCACATGGAGAGTTGTACCATTAGCCTTCTCATGCTGTACCCACTCCATGTAGATGACATATATCTTTCTGTACACTTGGACTAACTTGCCAGTTTGGTGACCTTTGCAGTGTCCTTGAACCACCTGGCCCTCATCATCCTTGTTACATGGGCCTGGCACATTGTACTTTTGCTGCAGCTTCTTGGACATTGGGGAAGACAGGATCTTCCTGTGCATGTGCAAGGGGGCACTGAGGGGGCGTTTGAGATTTTTGCTGTGGTCCAAGGTCACAAAGGAGTTGAACTTCATGGTGACCATCTACCTGGCACTGGGCGGTCTCCTTTAAATTTTATTTTTTGAGAGTTACTGGCAATTTGCCCTTCCAAACAGCAGGAGTATACACATTGTACATGATTTTTGGTAGTGCTTACTTTCCTACACACTCATCCGCACTAGGTATTATCAATCCTTTCATACTTTCCAATCGTATAGATGAAAAATGGTATCTCCTTTTAATATGCATAGAAAGTCTTTGAGATCTTCCTGATCCAGAGCTTTTGATTCTAATATTGGGAATTACAATGAACTTGTCAGGTCAAAAGAGAAGCTATCTTACAGTCTTTGAGAAGGCAATGCAGTTGAGCGAATCAGAAAAAAAAAAATTCTGCAATGAGCCTGCTTTGGTTGAAGCCTGTCTTTAAGCTAGAGTGTGACCGTGGGTGAGTCCCCTAACCTCTGAAAGCCTCAGTTAGTTCATCTGTAAAATGGGGATAAAACTAGTTATTCCCTTAGATGATTGTAAGGATTAAGTGATGATGAAAAAGAGCTGAGAACTGTGCCTGGTTCAGGTGCTCATGCTCAGTAAAAATCAGTCCTGGGCAGTCCCCGAAGGGAGCAGCCACTCACACTGCCTCTGCCTCTGCCTCTGCCTCTGCCTCCAAGAATTATGCGTGTGACCTGGCACATTATCTTTCTTTTTTGGTCTTTTGCAAATGCTGTTTTTTTGGTGGTGGTTTTTTTTTTTTTTTCATATGTGAGCAATCATTTTCTCTAAGTTCTGTAGGTTATAAAAGTGCACTTGTTAAGAACATTTAATGTTCTAAGTGTCTCATTGGCTAGTTTATCCTCATGATATCCTCATGAACTAGGCAAACAGGCGATGTTATCTCTACTTTACATCAAGAAAGTCAAGGCAGAGAAAGCAAAAGAAGCTTCTCTAGGTTAAAAGAATAAGTTGGATGGGGCACCTGAGGGGCTCAGTGGGTTGAATGTCTGACTCTTGATTTCGGCTCATCAGGTCACGATCCCAGGGTTGTTGGATCGAGTTTCACCCTGAATGTGGAGCCTGCTTAAGATTCTCTCTCTCTCTCTCTCTCTCTCTCTCTCTCTCTCCCTCTGCCCCTCTCCCCAGCTCACTCTCTCTCTCTCTAAAATAAAAGTGAAAAAAAAGAAAACTAAAAGAATACGTTGGTAGCAGATTTTGGATGAAAATCTCAATTTTAGTAGTTAGGAAATGCCAAAGTGTGGCTTTATTCCAGGGGAGCTAACTTGGTGTAATATATGAATGCCTACTCTAGTAAGTCAGTAAGGATGAATTATAATTAACATAAAAGTTATTCATAGACAAACACTTCATTTCTAAAACATCTAATGGTTATTGGAAACTGCGCAAATAGTTAAAATATTACAAATGCATTGGAATTAATATTAGCAGCACACCCATCTTGTAAAGTAATGAACAAAGTTGCTGTTATATTTGTATTATAAAGTAAGGCAAATTAACCTAATTTTGCCTATTGTTTAATAGGAGGGATGGATCCTTAAAAATAGTTGTCAGTTCTGAGTCTCATAAAGCTTCCTGAAAATTACCTCAAAAGAATTGAGGCACAGATATATTACCAAATGAGAAAAAAAATTTATAATTAAAAACAAAATAATAACCTACTCCCAAATTACATGAAGCAAAAATGGGTATAACTGAAGGGAGAAATAGAAAATTCAATAGTAGTTGGAGGTTTCAAAATCCACCTTCCCATAGCGGATGGAAGAATTCGTCAGAAGATCAATAAGGAAGTAAAAGACTTGACCAACACTGTAAACGCCACAGACCTAACAAGGCATCTATAAAATACTCCAGCGGAACACAGCAGAACACTGTTAAAGACAGCAGCAGAATGCACCCTCTCCTTAAGGGCCCGTGGAGCAGTCTCCATGATCAACCACATGCGAGGTCATGCAACCGGCCCCACGAAGTTTAAAAAGACTGAAATCATTCAAGTTATGCTGTCTGAGGACAGCGGAATTAAATTAGTTGTCAATAATAAAAGAAATCTGGGGAATTCACAAATACATGAAAATTAACACACTCCTAAACAATCAATGGGTCAAAGAAGAAATTACAAAGGAACTCAAAAACTGCTTTGAGATCCATGAAAAGGACAACACAAATGTCAAAACTTCACTGGATGCAGTTAAAAGTGCTTTGGTTATGGCTGTAAATATTATTTGGCTGTAAAAAGGGATGAAGTGCGGGACGCCTGGGTGGCTCAGTTGGTTAAGCGACCGACTTCAGCTCAGGTCATGATCTCCCAGTTCATGAGTTCAAGCCCCACCTCAGGCTTTGTGCTGACAGCTCAGAGCCTGGATCCTGCTTCAGATTCTGTGTCTCCCTCTCTCTCTCTCTCTCTGCCCCTTGCCAGCTTGCGCTCTTTCTCTCTCAAAACAAACCTTAAAAAAAAGGGGGGGGGGATGAAGTGAGGAGGCTCATGACATGGAAAAACCTTGAAAATAATCTGAGGGGAAGAAGCCAGTCACAAAAGACCACACATTGGATGATTCCATTTGGAAAAAATGTTCAAAATAGTCAAAGCTATAGAGAAGAAGGTAGATTAATGGCTTCCTAGGGCCGCGGATTTGGGAGAAATGAAGTTTCGCTGTTAATAGATATCAGGCTCCTTTTCTGGGTGATGAAAATGTTCTAAAATTGATTGAGGTGGTGGTGGTACAACACAACTAGAAATCATGGAGTTATGCGCTTTATTTTTTTTTAAATTTTTTTTTAACGTTTATTTATTTTTGAGACAGAGAGAGACAGAGCATGAATGGGGGAGGGTCAGAGAGAGAGGGAGACACAGAATCTGAAACAGGCTCCAGGCTCTGAGCTGTCAGCACAGAGCCCGACGCGGGGCTCGAACTCACGGACCGCGAGATCGTGACCTGAGCCGAAGTCGGCCGCTTAACCGACTGAGCCACCCAGGCGCCCCAAGTTATGCACTTTAAATGGATTAATTAAATGGTATTCGAATTATATTTCGGTAAAGCTGTTTTTCAAAAGCAAGTTAGATGTGAAGATTGAAAAAAAAATCCCGTGAATGTTGCACAAAAGCTAAATTATGTATGTTAATAATTGGATGTTCTTTTTCTTTTTTTCTCTTTTTCTTTTTTCTTTTCTTTTTTTACCGGACAGGCATTATTTTGAATTTTGTAAAATAGTCTCATCTTGAGACTAACAACTTTTTTAGTTGTTTTACTTTTCCACCTTCTTTTCCCTGGACATTTCTTGACTTATCACATGTTTAGACACAACCACCAAGGGCATGTAGTCAAATTTGTGTAGCCCAAAGTTGATGCGGTGACAGTAGGAACACTGTGACATAAAGGCAAATAGTCTCAGCCCCAGTTGTGTAAATTACTGGGTGTTTTAAAACAAATTCGCTTTTAATTTTTGCAGTTCCAGGGGTGCCTGGGTGGCTCAGTCAGTTAAGCGTCCAACTTCAGCTCAGGTCACGATCTCATGGCTCGTGAGCTCGAGCCTTGTGTCAGGCTCTGTGCTGACAGCTCAGAGCGTGGAGCCTGCTTCAGATTCTGTGTCTCCCTCTCTCTCTCTGCCCTTCACCTGCCCATGCTCTGTCTCTCTGTCTCTGTCTCTCTCTCAAACATAAACATTAAAAAAATTAATTTTTGCAGTTCTAGCTTAAGGAGAGCTTTAAATTTTCCCTTAGGTCATAAAGCAACAAGAAAGAATTGGACCTTTTTTTTTTTTTTCAACGTTTATTTATTTTTGGGACAGAGAGAGACAGAGCATGAACGGGGGAGGGGCAGAGAGAGAGGGAGACCCAGAATCGGAGACAGGCTCCAGGCTCTGAGCCATCAGCCCAGAGCCCAACGTGGGGCTCGAACTCACGGACTGCGAGATCGTGACCTGGCTGAAGTCAGACGCTTAACCGACCGCGCCACCCAGGCGCCCCTGGACCTTTTTTTAATATTCGATCTCTTCTCTTCTCTTCTCTTCTCTTCTCTTCTCTTCTCTTCTCTTTTCTCTTCTCTTCCTCCCTTCACACAGCTCAAGGAGATTTACTGTTGCTATTTAAACCAGGTTCAGCATCTGAAGAATTTATGCCATTTGGCTTCCATGACGTGGCTAAGGAATTATGTCTGGTTTAGCACATTCCATGAGTGAGACAGGTGGATTTTGTGCATCCTTAAGAGATCTTCTTGTGTATTTTTAAGAAATACTTAAATTTTAATTTTAAAGAAAACTTAAATTTTGCAATAATTGTTTTCCATTAGCTGCTCGAGTTTCTTTACCCTGACATAGGAAATATCTTCTCATGGCATGTTCTCAGACTGTTTGTTTCTAGACTGTTCTTTAGCCTTTATGTTGTGTGTGTGTTTGTATATACATGGTGTATGGGGAAAGAGACCCCAAGTTAATCCTGCAAGTAATGTATTTAGAGTTGATGTCAAAACTGTAATTTTAGCAGAGTGTATTTTTAAATTTGATATTTGAATAGTTTGTCAAATGTCACATTATTTTAAATATAGACCGAAAATGTTTTTGTATTAAGCTCCATAAGTGTGTGGGTTGAAATCAGGCAAGTTAAATGCAATTGTGAATTTTAAACAGGAACATTTTTAAGCATTCTCCTTTGGGGTTTGATTACTATTTATACTGGATTTATAAATTTTGAAATGAGCAGTCACTCTTGTCTATCTGTTCGTGTGCCAACATCAACATTGAATATATCAAGTAGTTATTTATGCAATATTTAGACAAGCAAAGGAGAGGGAGGCAATTATTATCTGTAGATCCTACCCACACAACTTAGAGTAACTTCAGAGAAAATGGTTTAGTTGTCCACACAATTGAGTTTTTGTTGGCTCTGCCCTGACCATTTATTTATTTATTTATTTACTGTTTATTTACTTACTATATTTATTTATTTTTGAGCTAGTGAGGGGGGTGGAAGAGAGAGAGGGACAGAGGATCCAAAGAGGATCCCATCCTCTCTCAGAGCACAGCCCAATGTGGGGCTCGAACCCACGGACCCTGAGATCATGACCTGAGCTGAAGTCAAGACATTTAACCGGCTGAGCCACCCAGGCGCCCTTCCCGTGAACATTTAGTCGATGACACAATTCTTCCTGTTCTTCAGCCTGTGTCTACTGTCTACACCCGACCTCTGCCGTCCGCGGCAGTCACAGCGATGGTGGGGAATTAGGCAGGAGGTCTGTCTCAGCAAAATCAAGCTGTAGGGATCTCTGTTCATTACAAAACTTGGTCTCATAGAACCCTAAGGCCCATTTCTGTTTTGGTGGCCATTGAGAAATTGCCAGATGTAACCTCACTTGGATAGAAGAAATTAACCTTTTTATAAGGGTATAGAGAATTAAGATTGGTTTTAACAAGAGAATACCACACTGCCAAGCAAATTCAAAATACGCTGGCATGCAAACTCTAAGGTGCAGAGACTTAGAAACTCATTATATAATGCTAACTACTCATTAATTACCACTCATGTTTGAATGTCAGCTCTTATTCACTGATTCAGTGCTGCAAAACAGCTTGAGTGGAAGCAATGAGTCTTGCCTTTCAACTCAGGAGAAGTTAACTTTGATCAGTCAAGTGGTAATTTGCAAAACTATGATAAAGGCCTTGCCCAAAGCAAGGTTACCAAGTATAAGAAGTGGAAATTAGACACTCCACTGTCTTTCTGACTTAAAAATTCCTAAATAAATGTTAAACATCTGCTTAGAAAATATTCATTAGGAAGGTGCCAGATTATTAGGCTGCTTTGAACTCTCTCTTTTTTTTTTTTAATTTTTTTTTTTCTTTTCAACGTTTACTTATTTTGGGGACAGAGAGAGACAGAGCATGAACAGGGGAGGGGCAGAGAGAGAGGGAGACACAGAATCGGAAACAGGCTCCAGGCTCCGAGCCATCAGCCCAGAGCCCGACGCGGGGCTCGAACTTCGGGACCGCGAGATCGTGACCTGGCTGAAGTCGGACGCTTAACCGACTGCGCCACCCAGGCGCCCCAAACTCTCTTGAACTCTCAGAACAAAGTTCTAAGCGGGCACAGAATGAAGAGGGAGGGCTTGGAATGGAGATGATCTTTAACACCCTCCAAGCCTGAGCTTTTGTGATTCTGAGTATCAGGCACTGGGCCTGCCCTTTACAAAGCTAACACATGGAAATAAAACATGTTTACTCCGAAAAGAGTTCCTAACAATGACAGCACTGACAAATTAAGCCTGTCACGTGCTCTGCGCTCCTGCAACATCCTTGCACGGTCTGCAACATCCAGACAATGAAGGAGGTGGGGGTTCCTGTCTTCACCGAACAGGAGAAAAGACTGAGGCTCCAAGAAGGTAAGGAACACACCCATGGTCACGTGCCAATAATCGAGAATCCTGAACCGGCCTTCTGGAGAAAATCTAGGTTTCTTTGGGTCCGAACGATCCTGATGTCTGCTTCCATTCTCCAAAGGGGATTGTGTATGGAGGCAATGCCTGTGTAACTATCGAGATTTCTTCACAATTTCACATTGGCTGATCTGAGGTCCTAACTCAGGTGCCTTCCTTCTCGGTTATTCAGTTAATATTCACATGCTTCCCTTCGGCCTTCTCTCATTTTCCACATTCCACACCAGCACTGATGGTCAGGCTAGAGCGCTTCTAAAACAAACAACAACCAAAAAACTTATTCACTAAACTTTTATGTGGTTAAAATAATAAGTATTTTGCCTTGTCCAGGAAAAAATCCTTGACTTTACAAAATACTGACTTGACATTGCAAAGATCCATGCCGAAATTATATTTGAAAAATGGAATGATTATTGATTTTTGTATCAATTTTCTGTCTCATGTATTGAAATAGATGGTTTCTATTTTATTCAATAACTTGCATTCTTAGCTCTGATGTTACTTTTGAATATTTATATTTTTCACAAAAACCAGTTCATCTTGATGTGATTTCTTTTTTTTTTTTTAACTAACCTTTCAATTATAAATTTGGGGAGAGAGGTATATAAAAATTATGGTATTTGGCTTTCAGCATTTCTCATTATATTTAAATTTTTTAGTGGTAATGCAATCTTTAGTTTCAGTGAGTAAACCTCTTTTTGATAGCTAATTGATTTTTTAAGATTATTTATTTATTTTTATTATTTAAAAAAATTTTTTTAATGTTTATTTATTTTTGAGACAGAGAGAGACAGAGCATGAACGGGGGAGGGTCAGAGAGAGAGGGAGACACAGAATCTCAAACAGGCTCCAGGCTCTGAGCTGTCAGCACAGAGGCTGACGCGGGGCTTGAACTCACGAACCGCGAGATCATGACCTGAGCCGAAGTCGGACGCTTAACTGACTGAGCCACCCAGGCGCCCCTTTATTTTGAGAGAAAGAGAGAGAGCAGGAACACAAGTGGGGGAGGGACAGAGAGAAAGGGAGAGAGAGAATCCCAAGCAGGCTCCGTGCTGTCAGCATGAGCCCCACGGGGGGCTTGATCTCACAAACCTTGAGACCATGACCTGAGCCAAAATCAAAAGCCCAATGTCCAACCAACTGAGCCACCCAAGTGCCCCAATATCTAATTTTTTAAATGACCTATCATTTTGTCGTGATTACAATTTATATTATAAAAACTGTGTCTTCTAAGTCCATTCCTGTCCTTAAAGATGGCTTTAAAAAAGAATTTTTATTGAATTATATTTATTCCTGTTCAATTTTTTTTCCCCCAGAAATGATGTAGGCCGGTTTTCTTTTTGTAAATCAAATTCTTTGGTCTCAGTAACTTAGCCCGGTGTAATTGCTTAAGTAATAGTAGCATCTCAGATGTCAGATGGCTTTTATTGAAGAAGATGCTTATAATATGGAGTATCTTAGTGTGGTGTAGGCCAGCATGTCTCAGAATAACCTGGAGGGTTTGCTTAAAGGCCTGTTTGGGGACCTCTCCCAAGACCTTCTGAATTCAAATCTCTGGGGTTGAGGTCCCAGAATGCATTTTTTAAAATCTCCCCAGATGATCCCTAACCACTTAAAATTTGAGAATCACTGTACTAAAGGGTATATTACTACAAGCATTAAAAAAATCATGTTCACACTTCAAATAAACCGTCCTGATTCTCTGGTAGGTTACACCCAATGGTGAAGACGGTGTCCATCTTGTCTGTTCATATGGGAACACACAGACTCCAGGCCATATCACCCACAGGCACTGCAGGACAGGCTCAAGGGATAGGAATGTCAGCTTACCACTCAAAGGAGTCTGTAATACAAGCAGTTAATCAGCACTACCCTAAAGATATAATCAGCAGATGTAAAATAAAGATATTTTTCAGATTCCAAGCATTTCGAGGTGGAACAAACCTCCAGGAGAGCAGACAAAGTGGCATCAGAAGTTATTAAGTAACATCTGCTCACATGACCTCATGGGCCTGCAATCAACACGGCTGCGTTTACCCTGAAAAACTCTCACTGGCAAAGCCAGCAGGGAGTTCGGCACCTTCGAGCATTAGCCCCTCGGTCTCCTGGGTGGCACCACACCAGTAAAGACTATCTTTCTTCACTGCAAAAGCCCAGTGTCCGTCTTCCTGGTCTTGCGGCACATCGGGCGGATGAACTCTCGTTGGGTTCAGTTGCAAGTGTTGGAAAGCTGCATTGTTTGATGAGCATCGATTGATGAGACACACCCGATCACTGATGATGGCACCACATCAGTCAACCATGGCTACTACAGGATGGCTGGCTGCCCCTAGAACAATACACGAGCGAGTCCCCCACATTATGTTGAAACAGATTTTGCCGGCACAGTTTGGTAGTCTAGTTTTCAGCCTCTGTTCCACTCTCACGCTTTTTAAGCACCTCCTCTGGCCTCAGAAGGGAATGTTCTCGGTTCAGTTTGCAGGGGTGAAGGGATCTCTTAGTGGGGCAGTTACTCTGCTTCAGATGGTCCGAGGTCGGCCTTGGGTGAGCCACTAGCCTCTCCCCAAAAGACATCTCCGTAAGTTCAGCGTCCACTCACTGTTGCTGTCATCTCTGAGTACTCAACAGTTTGTGTTTTCTAAGCATGCTGAGCACACACTGGAAATTTTAAGGACGAGCTGCATGGAAACTTAAAAGAATCCACTTTTTCCGAAAAGATCATTGTGCTGAATGGCAGAGGCAGTGTTGTGGTATAATTATTTTAGGCTATGGGAAAACAGCAATCACACCTTGCGGTCACCTAGTCTTTTTTCACCTAGGGATCCTCCAAACTTTCCCCAACAAAAACGGCAACAAAAACCTCACTTTTCTAACAGGGAATATGTTTACAAAGGTTGCCATGACAGAAGGTAAGCGAAATCCTATTTGTTGATCTCCATTGCACAAAAGGCTTGTTAAATTCAACAAGGATTTATTAATCACTTCTTGTGAGCTGGGTGTTGAGTTTAATCCCAAAGGTCATCTTTAGGTTGGCACAATCTAGAGCCCTCTCGTTAACTTGAGAGGTATCTATCCGTTTCCTCCAAATTTCAACATAAAAGTAATTGAAATTAATTATTTCTTCTTCTTCTTTTTTTTTTTTAATAAGTAAGCCACTGTGGCAAACAGTATGGAGGTTCCTCAAAAAATTAAAAATGGAATTACCATAAGATCCAGCAATTTCATTACTGGGTATTTACCCAGAGAATATGAAAACACTAATTCGAAGGGACACGGATACCCCTGTGTTTATTGCAGCATTATTTACAATAACCACATTGTGGAAGCAGCCCAAATGTCCATCGATACATGAACAGATAAAAAAAGATGTATGTTGGGGGGCTCCTGGGTGGCTCAGTCGGTTAAGCGGCCGACTTCGGCTCAGGTCAAGATCTCGCGGTCCGTGAGTTCGAGCCCCACATCGGGCTCTGTGCTGACAGCTCAGAGCCTGGAGCCTGTTTCGGATTCTGTGTCTCCCTCTCTCTCTGACCCTCCCCCGCTCATGCTCTGTCTCTCTCTGTCTCAAAAATAAATGTTAAAAAAAAAAAGATGTATGTTGTATATACAATAGAATATTATTTAGCCATAAAGGAGAATGAAATTTTTCTACTTTCAACAACATGGATGGTGCTAGAGAGTTTAATGCTAAGTGAAATAAGCTAGTCAGAGAAAGACAAACACCATACGATTTCACTCATATGTGGAACTTAAGAAACAAAACAAAAAAGGGTGCCTGGGTGGCTCAGTCAGTTAAGCGTCAGACTTCGGCTCAGGTCATGATCTCGTGGTGCATGAGTTCAAGCCCCACATCGGGCTCTGTGCTGACAGCTCAGAGCCTGGACCCCACTTCGGATTCTGTGTCTCCCTCTTTCTGTGCCCCTCTCCTGCTTGCGTTGGGTCTCTCTCTCTCTCTCAAAAATAAATAAAAACATTTTAAAAGTTTTTTTTTTTAAAAGAAACAAAGCAAATGAACAAAAGGGAGAGAGAGAGACAAATGAGCCAACCAACCAACCAACCAACCAAACAAAAAATACCCAGACTCTTAACTATAGAGAACAAACTGATGGTTACCAGAGGGGAGGGGAGCTGGAGGGATGGGTGAAATAAGAGATGGTGATAAGGAGGACACTTAGGCTGATAAACACTGAGTGATGTATGGAATTGATGAATCACTGTATTGTATACCTGAAGCTAATATGACACTGTATGTTAACTACCCTGGAATTAAAATAAAATTAAAATTAAAAAGGGATGCCTGTGTGGCTCAGTCAGTTAAGTGTCTGACTTCAGCTTAGCTCATGATCTGACAGTTCATGGGTTCAAGCCCCAGCATCGGGCTCTATGCTGACAGCCCAGAGCCTGGAGCCTGCTCTGGATTCTGTGTCCCCTCTCTCTGCCTCTCCCCCGCTTGTGTGCGTGCTTGTGTGCTCTCTCTCTCTTTCTCTCTCTCTTCCTCAAATAAATAAACACTTAAAATAAAATAAATAGGGGCACCTGGGTGGCGCAGTCGGTTAAGCGTCCGACTTCAGCCAGGTCACGATCTCCCGGTCCGGGAGCTCGAGCCCCGCATCAGGCTCTGGGCTGATGGCTCAGAGCCTGGAGCCAGTTTCCGATTCTGTGTCTCCCTCTCTCTCTGCCCCTCCCCCGTTCATGCTCTGTCTCTCTCTGTCCCAAAAATAAATAAACGTTGAAATAAAATAAATAAAATAAAATAAAAATATGTAGTGCTCCCCATGAACTGAGGAAAGGAGGGGGGTTATTTTAAATTCTTCAGACTCTGGAAGGCCAAATTTCCCAAATGACTGCAAATCACGTTCTCATCTGGGTATTTAGGTATCTTCACAAAACTCTCAATTTCTAGGACACTCTGAAACCATGTTACTTTGAAAACCCTGTACCTCTTTTCATGTGCCTGTTGGCCATCCGGATGTCTTCTTTAGAGAAGTGTCTATTCGTGTTTTCTGCCCATTTCTTCACTGGGTTATTTGTTTTTCGGGTGTGGAGTTTGGTGAGCTCTTTATAGATTTTGGATATTAGCCCTTTGTCCGATATGTCATTTGCAAATATCTTTTCCCATTCCGTTGGTTGCCTTTTAGTTTTGTTGGTTGTTTTCTTTGCTGTGCAGAAGCTTTTTATCTTCATAAGGTCCCAGTAATTCATTTTTGCTTTTAATTCCCTTGCCTTTGGGGATGTGTCAAGAAATTGTGGTTTATATACACAGTGGAATGCTATGTGGCAATGAGAAAGAATGAAATATGGCCTTTTGTAGCAACGTGGATGGAACTGAAGAGTGTGATGCTAAGTGAAATAAGCCATACAGAGAAAGACAGATACCATATGGTTTCACGCTTATGTGGATCCTGAGAAACTTAACAGAAACCCATGGGGGAGGGGAAGGAAAAAAAAAAAAAGAGGTTAGAGTGGGAGAGAGCCAAAGCATAAGAGACTGTTAAAAACTGAGAACAAACTGAGGGTTGATGAGGGGTGGGAGGGAGGGGAGGGTGGGTGATGGGTATTGAGGAGGGCACCTTTTGGGATGAGCACTGGGTGTTGTATGGAAACCAATTTGACAATAAATTTCATATATTGAAAAAAAAAAAACCCTGTACCATATTGAGAGCGGGGATGGGCTAAATGGGTGATGGGCATTAAGGAGGGCACTTGTTGGGATGAGCACAGGGTGTTACATGTAACTGGATGAATCACTAAATTCTACACCTGAAACCAATACTACAGTATATGTTAACTAACTTGGATTTAAATACAAATCTCGGAAGAAAAGAAAAAGAAAGAAAAAGAAAAACCTGTGCCATATTAAATTAAAGATTATTAAAGTAAACATATTGTCTTCAACTCTTACTATGTAATTACTGAAATTTTTCTCCTCAGGCTCTCTTAATTTATCTAGAACTAGAGACATGGTTTTTCCTCACTTAAGGAGGTGATAATGAAGTGCAAATACAAAGAAGAAAAGCCTACTTTTTTTTCACTCTGTAAATATATGCTATATTATTCTGAATAAGGTCCATCAATCTGAAAGCTTAAGCTATATGAAATCATTTCATTGCAAAGATATATGCATATATCTACATTTAGGTCAATGTAGCCGTTTCATGAGCTTACAATGTGCTTTTATGGACGGATAGTGTATCTTATCGTTAATAAACATTTATATCATATTAAAAACTCTATTCAAAGTGCGCTTTTATTATTTGTCGCGTTTCATGCAATTAAAACCTCCTAGAGCTTCCTTGGTGTATTTCAATAAAGAGTTAACAGGGGTTTGGGGCGCCTGGGTGGTGCAGTCGGTTAAGCGTCCGACTTCAGCCAGGTCACGATCTCGCGGTCCGTGAGTTCGAGCCCCGCGTCGGGCTCTGGGCTGATGGCTCGGAGCCTGGAGCCTGTTTCCGATTCTGTGTCTCCCTCTCTCTCTGCCCCTCCCCTGTTCATGCTCTGTCTCTCTCTGTCCCAAAAATAAATAAACGTTGAAAAAAAAAAAAAAGAGTTAACAGGGGTTTACAAAATCCCAAGTGATTTTGACATTTGAACCAATTACATCACTGGAGCCAAGGCTGATTGTTCTTTAAAAGGGCGGCTCACTGGGAATGGCTGAAATGGCTGGCAATCACCCCACCCCCACCCTTCTCTACTAAGTACAGATATTTGTTAAGACTTTTACATTTAATATTTTTTTTGAAAGAGAGAGAGAATCCTAAGCAGGATCCAGGCTCAGTGGGGAGCCCCATGCATGACCTGAGCCCAAATCAAGAGTCTGATGCTTAACCTAGGGGGCCACACAGGAAGCCCTATTTGTTAAGACTTTAGAGGCATATATCCTGCTTCCAGAATCAACACTACGTAGTGATTATTTCTCCATTTCCCTCCCTCCCTCTGTCTCTCTCTCTCTGTCTTACTACCTTGTTTGTTTGTTTCTTTATTTTCAATAATACTTCCCCGAAGGTATTGATAGGGAGAATGGGGTACAAGACAGATATCACTTCTTTCAAAAAAAAGTTAAAGCTGGGTGTTTTGTTTTTGTGTGTGTGTGTATGTTTGTTTTTTTGTTTGTTTGTTTTTTGGGTTTTTTTTTGAGAGAGAGAGAGAGACAGAGGGAGCACGAGCAGGGAAGGGGCAGAAGGAGAGGGAGAAAGAGAATCCCAAGTAGCCTCCATGCCCAGTGTGGAGCCTGATGCCGGGCTCGATCTCACAACCATATCATGACCTGAGCTGAAATCAAGAGTTGGTCGCTTAACCAACTGAGCCACCCAGACACCCCTAAAGTTGGTATTTTACTCAATCAAAGGCAGACACTATAAAGAACATTCTAATCACATGACTACACCACATTTTCCTGTTTAAGTCAAATCGGGGTTATGATCGTGATTAATGACACACATTGACTAAAAAAGTCCACTGGTGTGATTATGAAAGGCAAACCTTTCTGGTTTTAGGGCAGAAGCAGAATAAGCATCTATTTGACCTTTACACTCCATTCTCCTGGAAAGGCTTTCTAGCCTTTTGAAAAATCTTTATACTTCTGTTGCACATCAAACTTGGAATCATATGCTTTGAAAATACGCTATTAACAAAAGTTCATCTTGGCAGCTGGTTCAAATATTTACTGAAGAATATGTAACAGCTGTGGCACTCATGATTTCAAACAGATGGCAGGACTATACTGGCACTGTGCATTCATAACAAAAGTAGTCTGTTTGAATTTCCTTAAAATTTTGCTGCTTTGAAGTTTGAGGGGACATAATTTACCCACTTTTCCTCGGTCCTTGGGAGCACAAGGAAGGTTTGGGCTTCCAACTCGGAAGTTAGGACTCTGAAGGTTTGCACAGCTATTCAGGAGCGCGAATGGAAGTGGGCGGTACCCTCCGGATTCTTGCCCCACCCCCTCCCCTTCCAGCTCACTCACTCCCTCTGTCCTTTGGTTAGGGCATTGTCTTCGTTTTCTGGGTCTTTGGAGACTTAGTGCTAAGTCAATTGTTTTAAGTCAGAACACGGAGATAATTCATTTTCTGCATCAGAAAAGCTTAAGAGGGGTGCCCTGGTGGCTCATTCGGTTAAGCGTCCAACTCTTGATTTTGGCTCAGGTCATGATTTCACTGTTCATGAGTTTGAGCCCCACATTGGACTGTGCTGACAGTGAGGGGCCTGCTTGGGATTCTCTCTCTCTCCCTCTCTCTTTGGTCCTCCCCTGCTTGTGCTCTCTTTCTCTCTCTCAAAATAAATAAATAGGGGCTCCTGGGTGGTGCAGTCTTAAGCGTCCGACTTTAGCCAGGTCACGATCTCGCGGTCCGTGAGTTTGAGCCCTGCGTCAGGCTCTGGGCTGATGGCTCAGAGCCTGGAGCCTGTTTCCGATTCCGTGTCTCCCTCTCTCTCTCTGCCCCTCCCCCGTTCATGCTCTGTCTCTCTCTGTCCCAAAAATAAATAAACGTTGAAAAAAATAAATAAATAAATAAATAACTTTTTTTTTTTTAAGGAGAAAAGGTTAAGAAAAGGATAGAGGCATGTATAAAGGCAAAACACATGTTGCCACCATTTCTCTCCTCACCTCAGCTATTGCAAACCAAAAGTCCTTATCTTGGTAGAATCTTAATGACTGGTCCTGGCCCAGAACTCGCTAAACCCTGCACAAATGAATGTTTCCACCAGTTAGACTTTCTTCAGCTTATTTGGGCTCACTGGTAATTTTTTTTTAATTGTTCAGTTATTTCACCATTAACCAGAAGATATTTCCTGAGAACCTTCTAAGTGCCCTTGACAATGCAAGGAATTTGACAGATAGTTTGCCTGGACATTTTATTTCTACCCACAAGATTTTATTTTAAAAATAAATATCACTTAGGGGTGCCTGGGTGGCTCAGTCGGTTGAGCGTCCGACTTCAGCTCAGACCATGATTTCACGGTTTGTAGGTTCAAGCCCCGCGTCAGGCCCTGTGCTGACAGCTCAGAGCCTGGAACCTGCTTCGGATTCTGTGTCTCCTTCTCTCTCTGCCCCTCCCGTGCTCCCACTCTGTCTCGGTCCCTCAAAAATAAGTATTAAAAAAATTTTTTTAATAAACATCACTTAATTTTCCAAACATTTCTTCTATTTAGTAATCAGTAGCTTTCTCACAACGCAAGATACTTGTTTTGCTAACGAGGCCAAGAACCATCTAGATGTCTCAGTCAGGTGTTAAAGTTCTGCTTAAATGTTTGGTCTGTGATAAAGCCATTAATGAGCTCAGGAATCACTTGTGAGACTTGGTGGGATGCAGGTTCCTTGGCCCAGCTGCTGAGATTTCAATTACTTCATCAGGAAATGGATCAGGTGGTCAGTATTTTTTTTTTAACTCTCCCCACGTAACTTTAAATGTGAAATCAGGGTTGAGAGCCATTGGATTCAAGGCAGCAAAGACTACTGAAGGTAAGTACTCACAATATCTCAACATCAGTAAACATTAGTGACAGCTTCTGGCTGAAGGACGCTGTGTGAGGTGAAGGAAAGTAGTGAACGTTTTTCTGAGCAGAAGGATGATGTGATCTAAACCACGTTTCGTTTTCGTGGTTGTTGTTTGCCAATTTAAACATTATAAGGGTAGGGATACCTGGCCAGCTTAGTCAGTAGAGCATGTGACTCGATCTCGGGGTTGTGACTTTGAGCCCCGCGTTGGGTGTAGAGATTACTTAAAAAAATAATTAAAAAAACTAATTTAGGGGGCGCCTGGGTGGCTCAGTCGGTTAAGCGTCCAACTTTGGCTCAGGTCATGATCTCACGGTTTGTGGGTTCGAGCCCCACTTCGGGCTCTGTGCAGACAGCTTGGAACCTGGAGCCTGTTTCGGATTCTGTATCTCCCTCGCTCTCTGCCCGCCCCCCCACCCTCAAAAATAAATAAACGTTAAAAAAAAATTTTTAAATAAGAAAAAATTTAAAAAATAAAAATGATAAAATGTAACCTCTTTGTGATAATTCAGTAGCACATCTAATGAGAGTCCCACTTACTCCTGTCTATCCTCTATCTTCCCAGAAGTAAGCACTGATATCAGTTTGGTCTATACATTTCCATTTTTTTCAATTCATTTGTATGTATAGGTATTCATGGAAATATGTATTCTTAATACTATAGATTGGTTACGGATGTATACTTGTATATTAGAAATAATAACATAGGAGTAATAAACATGAAGTTCAAGATAAGGTTATGAGAAGGAAGAAAGGCATAGATGAACATGAGGTGGCTTCATATGTTGAGAAATAGGATGGGTTTGGGGTAGATGAGTGCCTTTCATGTTATTCTATATTTCTCTAGATGCATGAAATATAATATAAATCCATACTTTTATTGTGTGTTGAAATACACGCTTAAATATAGTTTTATTTTAGAATATTTTATTTTTTTAACAATTTTTAAAAAGTTGGGGCACCTGGGTGGCTCAGTCGGTTAAGCGTCCGACTTCAGCTCAGGTCACGACCTCACGGTCCGTGAGTTCGAGCCCCGCGTCGGGCTCTGGGCTGATGGCTCAGAGCCTGGAGCCTGCTTCCGATTCTGTGTCTCCCTCTCTCTCTGACCCTCCCCCGTTCATGCTCTGTCTCTCTCTGTCTCAAAAATAAATAAACGTTAAAAAAATTTTTTTTAAAGTTGTATTTATTTTGAGAGAGAGAGAGAGAGAGAGGGAGAGGGCAGGGGAGGGACAGAAAGAGAGGGAGAGAGAGAACTCAAGCAGGCTCCATGCTGTCAGCACAGAACTCACGAACTAGGAGATAAGACCTACACTGAAATCAAGAATCAGACGCTTAAGGGGCGCCTGGGTGGCGCAGTCGGTTAAGCGTCCGACTTCAGCCAGGTCACGATCTCGCGGTCTGGGAGTTCGAGCCCCGCGTCAGGCTCTGGGCTGATGGCTCAGAGCCTGGAGCCCATTTCCGATTCTGTGTCTCCCTCTCTCTCTGCCCCTCCCCCGTTCATGCTCTGTGTCTCTCTGTCCCAAAAATAAATAAACGTTGAAAAAAAAAAAAAAAAGAATCAGACGCTTAACCGACTGAGCCACCCAGGCGCCCCTATTTTAGAACAGTTTTAAGTTTAGAGAAATAAAAATGGGAAGATAGTGTAGGACTCCCATATGCAGTGCACCATTTTTCTCTCTGTTAACATCTTATATTAGCATAATACATTTGTTACAATTAATGGACCAATATTATTAACTAATACTTTATTCAGAGTCTTACCTAATGTTCTCTTTCTGTTCCAGGATCCCATCCAGGATACCACATTACATTTCATCGTCATGTCTTCTTAGGCTCTTCTTGGCTGGAACAGATTCCTTTTCCTTTTGATGACCTTGACAGTTTCAAGTACTGGGCAAGCATTTTGTAGAATGTCCTTCAGCTGGGATTTGTCTCACGTTTTCTCATGATCAGACTGGGGTTATGGGTTTAGGGGAGGAAGACCGCAGAGGTAGGGTGCCATTCTTATCACATTATATCAGTGGTCCATTCTATCAGTGTGACATCGCCGATGAGGCTGGCCTCAGTCACCTGACTGAGTCAGTGTCAAGTTTCTCACTCCTAAAGTGTCTCTTTTCCTTTCCTTTGGCGAGTGAACTATTTGAAAGACAAACCAGGCCCCTTTTCCCTTTGGAGGAAAGAGACACCTTCGAGTGGCTATTGCACTCTTTGGAAGGAAGTTTCTGTGTGAAGCCCACACATAAGAAGTGGGGTGCTGTGCTCCACCCCTAAGTAATTTATTTGGAATTCTTCGGCTCAGGAGACCTGTCTTTTCTCACCCATTTATTTTTTCATTCCTTTATTTGTATCACTATAGATTTAGAGATATTTATTTTACTCTTTTGGTTATTATCCATACTGCTTTATTGCATTTTGTTGGTCCAAATTGTTCTAGCTTTGGCCATTGGGAACTCTTTCAGATGATATATTTGGTAAATTGCCTTTTAAAAACAGCTTTAGGGGCACCTGGGTGGCTCAGTTGGCTAAGCATCTGACTCTTGATTTCGGCTCAGGTCATGATCTCACAGTTTGTGAGTTCGAGCCCTACACTGGGCTCTGTGCTGGCGGCACAAAGCCCGCTTGGGATTCTCCCTCCCTCTTTCTGCCCCTCCCCTGCTCATGGGCACACGTGCTCTCTCTCTCTCTCTCTCACTCTCTCTCTCTCTTAAAATAAATAAATAAACAAAAAACCTGCTTTATAAATTCTACTTCTGAAACCAATATTGCCCTATATGTTAACTAACCAGAATTTAAATAAAAACTCGAAACAAAACATTTTTTAAATAAAAAAATAAAAGCAGCTTCATTGAGACATAGATTACCAACCATACAATTCACCCACTTAAAGTATGCAATTCAATGGCCTCTAGTACAATCACAGGGTTGGTTACCACAGTCAACTTTAGAACATTTTCATCACTCCCCCTCAAAAACCTGTACGTATTAGCAGTCACTCCCCATTTGCCTCCAACCCTTCTCGTAACTACTAATTTACTTTCTGTCTCTGCAGATTTGCCTGCTCTGGACATTTTCTATAAATGGCATCATGTAGGGCGCCTGGGTGGCTCCATCAGCTAAGCATCCGACTACGGCTCAGGTCATGACCTCTAGGTTCGAGGATTAGAGCCCCGCATCGGGCTCTGTGCTGACAGCTCAGAGCCTGGAGCCTGCTTCAGATTCTGTGTCTCCCTCTTTCTCTGCCCTCCCCTGCTCATGCTCTGTCTCTCTGTTTCTCTCTCTCTCACACAAATAAATATTAAAAATAAATAAATAAATGGAATCACGTAACATATGGTCCTTGTGACTTTCTCTTAACATAATGTTTTCAGGATTTGTTCATGTTGTGCCAGAAATCAGTACTTCATTTCTTTTTATTGCTGAATACTATTCCCTTGTATGGATATACCACATTTTGCTTATCCATTCATTCATTATTTGATGAGCATTTGGGTTGCTTCCCCTTTTTGATTATGGTGAATAATGCTGCCACGGACATTCCTGTACAAGTTTTTGCGTGTGCCTGTGCATTTAAGTTACCAACAGTATATACCGGTATTATTCTGTATTCTGGCTGTCACATCCGTGACAATTCTATCACAGGCTTAAGCTATTTTATGTTATCTTTTAATGTGATTATGATTATTTACTTGTTTATTTTTGAGAGAGTGCAAACGGGGGAGGGGGAGAGAGAGAGAGAGAGAGAGAGAGAGAGAGGCTCTGAAGTGGGCTCTGTGTTGACAGCTCTGAGCCTGATGTGGGGCTTGAACTCCTAAAACCACAAGATCATGACCTGAGCCAACGTCCAACACTCAACTGACTGAGCCACCCAGGTGTACCTACAATGATTTGTTATTAAAAGGAAGGGGTGTTGGATTTAATAAGATTGGGGAACACTGGTTCTTTCTCCCAATCATACTTAGGGGTTCCTTTTCCTGAGCACCTCTGTGTATATTACCACAAAAGCAATTATGTGACCATATGATCATTGTTAACAGATCAGTTCTTCAAAGACTCTGAGCCCTTTGTGAGCAAGAATCCTGTCTTTTACTTTCATATTTCCAAGATCTGGACAGTTTCTGGCACTCAGTAAATACTTACTGCATGATGAATAATGGGGAGTAATTGAGATGATCACCCAAAGACAGCCAGGCAGAGAAAAGTACTAGGTGGGAAGGAGGAATGAACATTGTGTGCTGACATCGGAGGCCAGACTCTGCTTCCTCACTTCTGGTTGAATTCTCCCAAGTTGTCCTGCCCAGAGCTGGGCTCTGAATCCATCAGGAGGAACTCCCCCAAGCCACCACCTTTCACCATCACCTGCCCCAGCTCTGGGTGGCGGGGACGACAGACACCGCTTCTCCCCCTCAGCAGTGCAGGGCAGTGGGAGTTCACCTCCAGCTATTGGCTTTGTGCCCCCTCGGTGAGTGCTGCCTTTCAGAATCTTACTGCGCTAGAACAGGCATCAGCCAGATGCACACCGCTGCATTTGGTGGGCTTTGGTGGCAGCTCATTTAAATTAAAGCCGAGGTTCTCTGCACCTGCGTGTTGGTTTCCGTTAAGCTCCGGCTCGGAAAACTTTCCCAGTGATCTTTGCTGCATGGCCACCTTGCCTTGGCCCCCCACCCCCGAAGCGTTGTGCCCTTCTCCAATTCACCAGAATAGTGCCACTTACCGCATGCCACTTTCTCCGATTGCTATTTGAGCATACGACTCTTTACCGCTAAATTATAACTTTTATGGAGAGAAACTGGGTTACGCATTTTCATATCCTCATAGCACTAGAGGGTTGCCTCAGTCAACAAACGACAGGACAAATATGGTTTATTATATATTTTGTGTAAACGCAGCTATTACAGGTTAATATGTTTCATATATTTATTTTATTAAAAATATGTCTTGGGGCGCCTGTGTGGCTCAGTTGGTTAAGCGGCCAACTTCCACTCAGCTCGTGGTCTCACTGTTTCTGGGTTCGAGCCCCACGTCAGGCTCTGTGCTGACAGCTCAGAGCCTGGAGCCTGCTTTGGATTCTGTCTCCTTCTCCCTCTGCCCCTTCACCCACTTGTACTCCCTCTCTCTCTCTCAAAATAAATAAATATTAAAACAATTTTAATGTCTTAATGAGAAATTCACATAACAAAATTAACCATTTTAAAGCAAGCAACTCAGTGATATTTAGTACATTTACAACCTTATGCATCCACTATCTAGTTCCAAAACATTTTAATCACTGCACAATAAATCCCCCTGCTTACTGAACAGTGACTCCCGATTCTCGCTTTTACCAGCCATTGGCAAGCATGATTGTGCTTTCTGTTTCTATGGATTTACCTATTCTGGATATTTTATATAAAGGCAATAACACAATATGTGACCTTTTGCGTCTGGATTCTTTCACTTACCACAATGTTTTCAAGATTCATCCATGATGTAGCATGTATCGGTATGTCCTTCTTTTTTATGGCTGAATAAATGTTGTGTATTTTATTTGCAATTTATCGCAGGTACCTGATGTTACCACTAGATGGCACTGCTTCCCTAGGAATTTCCTCGTGGTTCCTCCTGCAAGTTGGTGAAATTAACTAAACTGAAATTATATCAGTTCAAGGACTGCTTTCATTGGAAAGCCTAATGAAATAACCATTATGGGTGTTTTGACAGCACACCATACAAACTGTCACGGATCTAGCCATTATATGCTCCTGTAAGCTACAGTGGCTTCTGCTAACGCAGGTATTATTTCCAGATCTTTTAAAAAGTATCTATTTCATATTGCATTATAGTAACATAAATCTTTCTATTAAGTTGCCAATGAATAACAATATCCCTGTCAAGACTTAAATAACAAAATGCAATAGAGAAGTTTGTAATGTAGTTATAAAATCTGCATGATTCTCGGCTTGGTTTAGACTCCAGCTCTACCTATTAGCTAAAGGATCATGAGCAGAGAAAGGTATCATGGGGAAACCTCATGGGTTTCCTTAACCACCCAGAAAAAAAAAGAAAGTAAATGAACACCCTCCTTCGAGGGCTTTATGAGTAGCAAATGAAATATGTCTGTGAAAATGCCCTGCTATCTGGGAAGCGCTATGCTAATTGTTACTAATTTTGAAGATTTAAAAATTCACACTCATTAGTATTTACATCGTGCATAAAAATGTTATTCTCTTTCAGGTAGTGTAATTAGGCTCAGAGTTTATCAAGAATTTTAATAATTTGGGGGACGCTGGCTGACTGAGTTGGTAGAGCAAGAGACTCTAGGTCTCAGTGTCGTGAGTTTGAGCCCCACGTCGGCTGTACAGGTTACTTAGAAAGAAATAATTTTTAAAAATGTTTATTTATTAATTTTTAGAGAGAGAGAGAGAGAGACAGAGAACCCCAAGCAGGCTCCTCACTGTCAGTGCAGAGTGGGACAGAGCGCTTGATCCCATGAACCATGAGATCATGACCTGAGCTGAGATCAAGAGTCGGATGTTTGACTGAGCCACCCAGGTGCTCCCAACCCCCCAAAAAGAATTTTAACAATTTAAAAAGCAATTCTATTTTGAGCACTTCTCTGAGACTATCATCAGAAAGAATGGTTTGAATGCATTCTATGAGGAAATGACAATTTTGAGTAAGTGACCTCTAGTAGTGGATTCCTAGTTTATTTAGTTTAGTTAGATGAGGTAACTTTGAATTGACTAACAATATTTCTTAGTACCAGAAGCATATGTCCTATCTGGTGATAACTGTTCAAAGCTTCTTTGTACTTTTAGTGCCCAGCAGAGTTTGACGTATAATAAGCCTTAAGTATATAATGATAAACAAATAAATGAGTTCTAGTCCCTGTATTTCCCCCTTATTTGACTAGGAGGTTTGTGTGTGTGTGTGCGTGTGTGTGTGTGTGTGTGTGTGTGTGTGTGTGTGTTTAAAGTTTTATTTTTAAGTAATCTCCATACTCGACGCAGGGCTCGAATTTACAACCCAAGATCAAGAGATCGAGCCAGCCAGATGCCCCTGACTAGGAGTTTCTTCAAGGTAACAATCATTTTATTTATTGAATTTTCATTACCAAATAGCGCCTGGCCTTCAAATAAAAAATAAATAAATAAAAATAAACAAAGATGAAGTGCTTATTGGATGCATAAGTGAATAGATGAATACATTAGTACTAAAATGCAGAGAATACAAGTTTAAAACCGTTGGCTATGTTTTAAAACTATTAGAGGTCCATTTCAAAGTCACAGAGTCTCCCCTAGTTGATCTAGCTGCTTAGCTAAACGCTACACAAACAGTTAACATCTATAATCATCTTTTGACAGATAAAACCAAAGTAAGCAGGTGGTGTTCATAGGCAGGCTTGCAAATGACTCGTGTGACCTCAGCTTCTTAAAATGTAAGCAGTACAGAGTTCTTTGCATGTGTAGGAAGCACTGGGATTTTGCAAGGAGAATGGGCGGACATGTGGGACAAGTGGATTAAAGGAGATTAAATCCACACAAAGCATTCATTCAACTCAGTACCTGGCTCCTAGCACCTTTGTGCTAATTGGGCAAACACCTCTCCCGGCAGATTCAGCTTGGGCCCACAGCTTGGCAAGCTCGGTGGGGTTTAGATTTCTGTCCCCAAGCTTCCTTGTGGGGCAGCCTTGTATAACGAACGACCTGCAGAGCTATTTTTGGAGGTCCTGGGGCTTGCTTTGTCATGAAAAGATGGCATGACATCAGGTCATGATCTCGCGGTTTGTGGACTTGAGCCCCGCGTCGGGCTCTGTGCTGACAGCTCAGAGCCTGGAGCCTGCTTCGGACTCTGTCTCCCTCTCTCTCTCCCCCTCCCCCCCCTCAAAAAATAAATAAACACTAAAAACTTTTTTTAAAAATAAGCGGCGGTGCTCTCCATCCCTTCCTCTCAGATGATTACTTATGAGTACCTCCCCCAATACTGCAGCATGCTGAGGCATATTCTCCCGTATGTCTTAGGTTCGCACACCTCCGCTTTCTTCTCAGGCATATTTCCGTTCTGGAATGGCAAGGAACACCAACAAACACAAGAGGTCTTGGAGTGCATTCTCCTGGATTTTGAATAATAGTAACATTGCTCATCATAGACTTAAAAAAAACCCGAATAGACACTATTTCTGGAGCAGTTTTGGGTTCGCAGCAAAATCGAGAGGAAAATGCAGACGGTTCCCTTGTACTCTTCCTCTGCCAGGGCACAACACCCCCCACACCAGCCTCCTGCCCCGGGGTGTTACGGTTGGTGGACCAACACCCACACATGGTTTTAAAAAATGTTTATGTACTTATTTTGAGGGGGGAGGGGCAGAGGAAGAGGGAGAGAGAGAATCTGAAGCAGGCTTCATGCCCAGGGTGGAGCCCAACGCGGGGTTCGATCTCACAACTGTGAGATCATGACCTGAGCCCGAAATGAAGAACCGGAGGCTTAATGGACTGAACCCCCCAGGCGCCCCTTGTCACATCATTATTGACCAAAGTCCACAGTTCCCATTAGTGTTCACTCTTGACGTTGTACATTCTGTGGGCTTGGACACATGTATAATGACACCTACCTACAGTTACAGTTTCATACAGAACAACAACAACAAAAAAAACCCTTTGCTTTGGCTATTCATCTCTCCCTCCCCGGGACCCCTGGCAACCACTGACCTTTTACCCATCTCTACAGTTTTGCCTTTTCCAGAATGTCAGAGAGTTGGGATCATACAGCATGTAGCCACTCCAGACTGGCTTTTTTCACTTAGTAATGTGCGGGTTTTTTTTTTTTAAAGTTTATTTATTTTTGAGACAGAGAGAGACAGAGCATGAATGGGGGAGGGGCAGAGAGAGAGGGAGACACAGAATCAGAAACAGGCTCCAGGCTCTGAGCCATCAGCCCAGAGCCCGACGCGGGGCTCGAACTCACGGACCACGAGATCGTGACCTGAGCTGAAGTCGGACGCTTAACCGACTGAGCCACCCAGGCGCCCCAATGTGCGTTTAAAGTTCTTCCACGTCTTATCAGGGCTTGATAGCTCATTCGTTTTTAGTGCAGAATAATATTCCGTTGTATGGATGTACCACGGTGTATGTATCCATTCACCTACTGACAGGCATCTCGTTTGTGTCTCCATTTGGGCAGCTAGGAATAAAGTTAATATGAGCATTCACGTGCAGGTTTTGTGTGGATGTCAGTTTTCAAGTCCTCTGGGTAAGAACCAAGGAATGGGATTGCTGGATTGTATGGTACTAATATGTTGAGTGTTGTAAGACACCTCCAAACCGTCTTTCAAAGGGGTTACACCATTTTGCATCCCCACCAGCCATGAATGAGGATTCCTTTTGCCCCACCTCCTCACCAGCATTTGGTGTTTGTGTTTGGGATTTTAACCACTCTAATGCGCGTGTAATGGTAGCTCGCTGTTGTTTCAATTTGTAGTCCCTTAATGGTGTATGATTTTGGCCATCTTTTCATCTGCTCAATTGCCACGTATATATCTTCTTTGGTGAAGTGTCTGTCCAGGTCTTTTGTCCGATAGTAACTGGATTCATTTTCTTATTGAGTTTCATCTTGATTTTTTTTTTTTTTTAACAGTGGTGGAGACTCTAGTAAATGTAGAAAAGCACAGGGTTAAAAAAAAAAAAATAGAAACTTCCATAACTTAGAAATAACCAGAGCACTGTTTTATACTCATTGGACCAGTTTCCTCTGTACATAAATAAATGTTATTATACACGGTACATGAAAAATTAGGATAACGCTCAACAACTGTACAAATGCCAGATTCGTAAATGCTCCCCGGCAGAGTTAACACTCCTGCAGGATCTATAGTCTTCATTTGCTCAACACATGACTTCAGTTCCAGATGCTCCTCCTACTTTCCTTGTTGCAACCAATGTCAGCATCTTCACAATGGCTCAGTGATTGGCAGGTGGCCTTCCATCTTTCTTCCTTAAAAACCACAGCGATGTCAAGCAATGTAAATACAGTATGGAAAGGGTTTCTGTAAATCTCTTACAGATGATAGTTATTTCTCAAGGAACTTGGGAAATGATACCAAATCCAGTTCCTAATTCACACGTGTCCAATCTACAGCTTGGTGTCGTTTGGGATAAATAAATCTGGGTTCAAATCCCGGCTCTGGGTGGTAGAATGTAAGTTTTTTAGCCTCTTACCCATTTAGCCCATCCCCCCCTCCCACAACCTCTCCAGTAACCCTCTGTTTATTCTCCATATTTAAGAGTCTCTCAGGTTTCATCTCCCCCCCCCGTTTTTATATTATTTTGCCTCCCTTCCCTTGTGTTCATCTGTTCTATGTCTTAAAGTCCTCATATGAATGAAGTCATATGATATTTGTCTTTCTCTGACTGACTAATTTCGCTTAGCATAATACCTTCCAGTTCCATCCACGTAGTTGCAAATGGCAAGATTGTGTTCTTTCTGATTGCCGAGTAATACTCCATTGTGTATATATATATATATATATATATATATATATACCACATCTTCTTTATCCATTCAGCCATCGATGGACATTTGGGCTCTCTCCATACTTTGGCTATTGTTGATAGTGCTGCTATAAACATTGGGGTGCACGTGCCCCTTCGAAACAGCATACCTGTATCCCTTGGATAAATACCTAGTAGTGCAACAAACATTATCTATCTTAATGATCTATTATGGCCCTATAGGTATTTATGCGTTGAAGATATTGAAAAAAGAAAAGAAGGAAGGAAGGAAGGAAAGAAGGAAAGAAGAAGCTTCTTGCCCTCGAGAAGCTTGTTTTCTAGTGCATAAGGCAGATAAATAAGCCACCAGCCAGGATGCAGTGATGGAACTAAGTCAGAGTTGTACACAGGGTGTGAAGATATTCTGAAGGGATGCTTGTCTAATCAGGGAGGCTTTCCCGGAAAGACCATGATTAGGCTTCCTTTCAGAGAAGGCTTGGAAGGGTGAAGGACTACAATGTACTTGCAGAACCATAAATGGCTTGTACGAGGCAGTAGTGTCGCCTTGGGCAGCCGTAGGAGATGAATCCAAGAGGTAATTTCAGCAGACATCGCTATCTGGCATCGTTTTCTGACCCCACCTCATTTCCTACAACTCCCTCCCTGTTCCGATCCCACCGGCCTCCTTGCTCTTCCTCCCATACCCCCAAGCACACTCCAAATTCAAGGTCTGTTCCTTTGTCCCAGGCTCCTTTGGAATGTTCTCCCTGCAGATAGCCGCAGGCCTGCTTTCTCAGCTCCTTTGGGCTTCTGCGTAAGTGCCACTTCCCTGACCACCCCGTTGACCACTTTCCCTGTGCTGTCTCTCTCCCCGGCACTCATCACCACCCGACACGCCGTGTACTTTACCCATTATTTGTCTGTTGTTTATCTCTGCTGCTCTACCCCAGTGATACGAGCAGTGCCTGAGCTGTGCCAGGCAACTCACATATTTTTATTTTTAAGTGAGTGCCACATGATTGCTGTTAAATTGAAGTTGACAATACATCTCTTTGAATGATACTTTTGCTCGTGTTTGTGCATTTGTTTTTGTTTTATAGTCAGGTAAGGGCTAAAGATACACAGAGTTCTTACCTAACTTTTTCTATGTACTAAAGCAGCCAGCATTATGATCAAAATCATTTAAGTTGATCCTAAAAGATGCTCGACATCACTCATCACTGGGGAAATACAAATCAAAAGTACAACAAGATCTCACCTCAACAACTAAAAATCAAACAACACAGGAAACAACAGGTGTTGGCGAGGATGTGGAGGAAGTGGAACCCTCTTGCACTGTTGGGGAGAATGCAAACTGGTGCAGCCACTGTGGAAAACAGTATGGAGACGCCTCAAAAAGTTAAAAATAGAACGGCTCTACGGTCCAGCAATTGTACTACTAGGTATTTACCCAATGAATACAGAAATACTAATTCAAAGGGATACATGTACTCCAATGTCTATAGCAACATTATCTACAATAGCCAAATGGACACAGCCCCAGTGAACATCGGCAGTAAATGGATAAAGAAGATGTGCTATATATATGCAATGGAATATCGCTCAGCCATAAAAAAAGAACAAAATCTTGCCATTTTTCAATGACGTGGATGGAACTAGAGAGTATCATGCTGAGCAAAATAAGTCAGAGAAAGACAAATACCATATGTTTTCATCCATATATGGAATTTAAGAAACAAAACAAGTGAGCAAAGGAGAAAAAAGAGAGGGGCAAACCAAGAGAGAGATTTAATTTTTTTCATGTTTGTTTGTTTGTTTAGAGAGAGAACAGGGGAGGGGCAGAGAGAGAAAGGGGGAGAGAGGGAATCCCAAGCAGGCTCCTCACTGTTAAGCACGGAGTCTGAGTCCGACAGTTTGTTAACAAACTGTGAGATCGTGACTTGAGCTGAACAACGGACTGAGCCACCAGGGTGCCCGTAACCCGTCACCCGGGTGCTTAACTATAGAGAACACACTGATGGTTACCAGAGGGGAGGAGGAAGGGGGGGTATGGGTGAAACAGGTGATGGGGATTAAGGAGTGCACTTGCTGTGACGTGCACTGGGTATTATACGGAAGTGTTGAATCCCTATATTATACACCTGAAACTAATATTACACTGTAGGTTAACTAACTGGAATTTAAATAAAAACTGAAAAAAAAAAATTTAAGTTGATCCTGAGAACTGCTGATGGAGACATCTGTGAGAAATTTTCTATTCCTTTAAAAGGGGCTCATGCATTACTCATATTTAAGAAACACTATTATAATATCTTAGATTGTGTATGTGGGGTTTTTTTTCAGTTAGTAAGGAATATAGGAGTTAAACATTAAATTTCTTAGTACCACCGCTTACTCGCTCTGTGTTCTTGTGCAAATTATTTATTTATGAACTACCTGTCTATAGTTTTTGAGAGGATTAGATGAGCTAATGCTTACTACAGTGCCTAGGCATAGAAGGCTCTCAGTAAATTGAGTTATGTTGTGCTAATTATCTCAGGAGGTGGGGACTAAAGCTGAATCATTTTCAAAGAACCATATCCTTTCCTCCAGAAGAGTCACCGCGGTTTGACATCCCATACGGACTTGAATCCTGAGCATATGTCTCACAAGATCTCAGGAATCCTGTGGGTTTTGCTCATGACTGCTCTCTAGCACCTAGCCAGGGGCCTGCTGTGCCAAAGTGTTGATTCCGGAAGTCCATGTATAAAGGCGGTGTAAATCCCAATAGTGAACACATGGGGGTAGTGTTGTGCCATTTATCCCCAGCCTGGCTCCATTCAGAAAACTTGATTGAGGAAAGGGCATTTTTTAAAGCCTAGTTTTAGTCAAGAAAGCAAGTTCTTTATTTCTTTAAGGCTCAGGCTCTCTGATTTTGCTTCATTACTGCCTGAAATATATACCTATCCTCTCCATGGAAATATAAATAAAATCTAAAAGCTTGGCTGTATTTGTACCCAAGACTTAATAAGGAGTTTTAAATGTCCAAATGTTTAAATCAAAGAAATTTAAGCTGGTTATCCCTCTCTATTGGGTAACATAAAATATAATGATATTGCAAGTAAGGTGATTAGAAGTGCCCTCTTAAAACATTAATTTTCTCGGTTAATCATTGTGGACACTTTCCAAAGGTAATCGCTAACCCCGAATACTTCATTCTACAAATATTTACTGAGTGCCTTCTAGGTGCTAGGGCTTTTTCTGGGTGCTGGGAAATTGAGGAAGGCAGACGATGGTTGTATCTTTGTGTTTAGCCTGCCAGATATTCTGTCAGGAGAGGGAGGGAGGGAATTAATCTGCTTGCAGAGGCTCAGCACTCTTGAAAGAATATCTTAGAAACATTTAGATGTGTTCAGAGGAAGGGGGATTTAGAGATTATCTTGTGGAAATGCCTAGAGGGGCCAGACAAATAATATGCATAAATGAAATGGGACAGGTGGGAACTGCCCTTAAATGAAGAGCAGCAGCCAATTTAAAAAAATTTTTTTAATGTTTATTATATTGTTGAGAGAGAGAAAGAATGTGTGTGTGCAAGCAGGGGAGGGGCAGAGAGGAAGACACAGAATCTGAAGCAGGCTCCAGGCTCCGAGCTGTCAGCACAGAGCCCGATGCAGGACTCGAACCCATGAACTGTGAGATCATGACCTGAGCCAGAAATCAGACGCTCAACTGAATGAACCATCCAGGAGCCCCAAGCAGCATCCAATTTAAAGGCCACTCCCTCCCAATTATCTCAGGCTAGAATTTTCTTCTCTCTCTCTCTCTCTCTCTCTCTCTCCATCAGCACACACACCCCTTTTTCCTCAGGTCACCAAACAGAAAGCACTGCTCTCAGAAAAGTGGATTCCGAGAACCAGAGACAGGGCATCATCATCTTCAGGTGCTATTATCAGAGGAGGGATGAGGTGGGCAGCTGTGCCTTCCTCCCTGTCATTTGCGAATGTGAGAAGCTTGTGAGATGTGGAAGGGAGTCTCTGAGGCCAGAGTTTTCAAGGGAATTCAGATTTGGATTTTGCAAAAGAAACCAGAAATATGAAATTTCATGGGAAATCTCCCAACTTTAGAAGGTTGCCTATGACTGAAATTTTTGTCAATGCTACGGAGGGCCAATCCAAGCTCAGCGGGGAGCTAAATTTGCCTCCTTGCCCCATAGTTTACTCTCTAACCTAATTCCATCCTCTAATTTCATGGACCAAAGAACAGACTCGGAGAGGGGTGCCTGGCTGGCTCAGCTGAAGAGCGTGAAATTCTTAATCTAGGGATTGTGAGTTTGAGCCACACGTTGGGTGTAGAGATGACTTAAATAAAAAATTGGGGGCACCTGGGTGGCTCTGTCGGTTAAGCGGCCTGCTCTTGATGGCAGCTTATATCAGGATCTCATGGTTGGGAGATAGAACCCCATGTTGGGCTCCGTGCTGGGCACGAAGCCTGCTCGAGACTCTCTCTCTCTCCTCTCTCTCTGGCTCTTGCTCTAGTTCTCTGCCTGTTCCCCCACTTACATGTGCATGCATGTACAAGCTTGCTCGCTCTCTCTCTCTCAAAAAAAAAAAAAAAAAAAAAAAAGGGGCGCCTGGGTGGCGCAGTCGGTTGGGCGTCCGACTTCAGCCAGGTCACGATCTCGCGGTCCGGGAGTTCGAGCCCCGCGTCGGGCTCTGGGCTGATGGCTCGGAGCCTGGAGCCTGTTTCCGATTCTGTGTCTCCCTCTCTCTCTGCCCCTCCCCGGTTCATGCTCTGTCTCTCTCTGTCCCAAAAATAAATAAACGTTGAAAAAAAAAAAAATTAAAAAGAGAGAAAGAAAAAAGAGACAGTAATAGACTTTATAAAAAAAAAAAAAAAAACAAAAACCACTTAAATAGACTCAGAGAAGCGAATGACTTGCCCAACATCCATATTCTCTCCCTGTAGTAGGAAAATGGCTGGGGAAAGTGGAGGAGAGGTGTGACAGCTACCAGACGGCTCTTGTCAACTTTAAACACGCAGGGCTTGAAAGGGAGCCGTGCTGCTTGGCAACGTTGGTGTTGAGACAATTCAGAGTGTGCTTTATCCTAACAATGAACGTAGTGCCTAACGTGGAAGATGATGATTATCGCGGAGGGGCCAGGGAGCCAACCCAAATGCGCTCCGTGGTGGTAAGCTGGAACACCACCGCGTGCGGGAGGCCAGCTGCGGGTTAAGGTCGGGAAATTCCGGGTAAGTCAGACATGGTATTATTTCACAAACCTAATAAGGGAAGCGCATGTGGGTTTGACTACTAAGTGAAGAAAAAACACGGGAAACGCAGTGAGCTTGGGGGTGTGGAGGAGGAGCTCGCCTGAACGAGGACACGAAGGCGGCTGGGGCTTCCAATTCTGGGGGCATTTCAAATGCGGGCATTTCGTGGAAACGGGAACTAAAAATATTTTGGTACCATTTGAGAAAGTCCCATGTCCTCGATTGTCGACTCCACACGGCTGATTCTTGTGTCTTGACGTTCCGAGGGGAGAGCCAAGGGCTGACGTCGGCCTCCGGCTTCGTGAAGTCTAGTTCACCTCCCATTTATTCTGTTGGGGCAGAGTGGGTATCTATCTACACGTGCACTGTCACATTCCCGGTGAGGCCTCAGGCACTCACAAGACCCTCTGTGACTGCGTGTTTCGTTGGGCTGAAGTGACTTCGCTGAAATGAGAAGCCATTGGAAGGGACCTTAGAGCTAGATCTCATCGTGTGCACCCACTCCCACCCCTGCGAGCGTGACAACGCTCCTTCCTGTCACACGGCCGCTCCCGTCAGCGATGGGACACGCTATGTACTGTTGCCATGGCTGGCCAGCAGCCAGATCCAACTGCTCGAGACCCTCCCCAGATGATGACGCCTCACTCCAAACTAGATTGTCATGATGTTCTTGGCCAAAAGCCCATACTTTTATAATGAGACTTCATGTGATTCATGGGTTGTAATAAAACCATAATAAGTATTAATAACACATGCCGTCTAATCAATTGGCATTCTCCCACGAAGAGCTCAAACTCTTCTTATTTCTTACTGTGATATCTTTGTACTTACGGACGCACGTCAATAAATCTCTCTACATAAGGGGAAAAACAAGAAGTTTCCAGGCAACAGTGTGAGTTAGCTCCACTAGGTCGGAAGAGCAACGGGGCTTGGGAATTCTATTGTTTATTTTTATTTTTAATTTTATTTTTAAGTAAATTCCGCCCACACCCAACGTGGGATTCAAGCTCATCGAGGGTCAACACAGTCTCCTGACTGAGCCCACCAGGCACCCTGTGATCTTGAAGCTTTTAGATCAATGGTCACTGAGATTACTCCAGAATGGAGTTTAATTTCTCAATGCACGTTCTCACGCCACCCAAAAATGAAAGTTTCTGACCTAAGTCTGGGCCTTGCACACCTTGAACACTTTGGGTCCTTTTATCCATTCATCCAATAATTGAGTTCCTGCTGTGCACCGGGCACCATGCAAGTTAACAGAGACACAGGATGAGCACCATGGACGTGATTCTTGTTTGCACTGAGCTGTTACTTCAGAGCCAAACAAAATGAAAACAAATGGCCTCGGAAGGCCTCGGGGAGATGACATTTAAGCTGAGGTCTTTGCAAAAAAAAAAAAAAGTTGCAGCGCTTTCCAGGCAGGAGGAAGGGACACTGTAATAGACCTCCGCCTCCTTGGCTTGGTGCTGAGAAGAAAACCCAGCCATGGCCACAGCTATAGCAAGCAGGAGATGGGGTGCCAGATGACGTAGAGGGGCGCGGGACTCTCGCCGGTCATGCTCAGAGGAGCCCAGATTTTGTTTTAGGGCGTTGGGAGCCACGGAGGAGTTTTCAGCTGCGAGGCAATGCGATCTACTTTAAGTTTTGAGAAAAATGTTCTTGGTGTTGTCATGGGAATGGACTGCAGGGGGCTGAGAGCAGACACAAGTACATGGATTAGGAGGACACTGTGGGAGAGAAGACCAGACGGCTGGCTGCATCAGGCTGTTGGCCCTGCAGATGGAAAAACAGTGAGGCAGATTTGGAGTTCTACTCTGATGAGGTAATTGACAGGACTTGCGGATGGATTGATGTGGGAGGTGAGGGATGAGTCAGGTTTCCGGCTTGATGAATGGAATGCATGGCATCCCAATCTAATAAGACCATAACTAGAGCTGGTCCACTTAAGGAGGAAGACAAGGAAAAGGAGCAGCTGGTCCTGTCTGTTGGGGTGCCTTCCCCTTTTCCAACTGCCCTTGGGTCTCGCTCCAGTACTCACGCATGGCTCTCAATTTTTAGGGTGCTGAGACACTTGGAAAGTTTATTCAATACTGGTTTCTACATAGAATATTACTAGAGCAAAGCACTTAGAGCAGATACAGAGCAGAATGGTGAATGTGGACGTGTCTGCTGATAAGAACTATGTATCCACTCCTTTCAACTAACCTGCAGAGTGTTGGTTGGAAACACTTTTAAAGCAACTGGCAAGCAGTTTGCTGGTGGACTTATGGCTCCTTTTTGTATGCTTTTTCTTTTTTTAAAGGAGATTTTGTTTGTTTGTTTTTCTTTTTACTTTATGTTTTTCTATTCTTCGTACTTCACTGAAATAGAGTAGAACCAATGACTATTACTCATATTCCTAGAAACTCTACCAGTGGTTCTTCCAGTGGTTGGGATGAATTGTACTTTTTTTTTTTTTAAGTAGGCTCCACACTCTCTCTGTTGATTGAACTCATGACCCTGAGATCAAGAGTTGCATGCTCTACCAACAGAGCCAGCCAGACGTCCCTGAATTGTACTTTTTTTTTTTTTTAATGTTTACTTATTTATTTTGAGAGAGACAGAAAGTGCGAGTGGGGGAGGGACAGAGAATCCCAAGCAGGCTCCACGCTGTCGGCACAGAGCCTGGCGCACTGCTCGATCTCATAAACGATGAAATCATGACCTGGGCCAGAATGAAGAGTCAGATGCTTAACCAACTGAGCCACCCAGGTGCCCCTGAACTGTACTTCTGTAACTTAATGATGTTATCGTAGCATCATCTCTAACCACAAGAACTAAGCAATATGGATGTGCAAATATGTGTCTCTGCTCAAAGCAGTAGATACAATAGTATCCTATAGTGCAGGTTATATAACATTTCAGATATACTTACAGCACATAGAAAAAAACTAAAAAGAAACTAAAAACGGTTGACGCTTTATTTATTTGGATTCGACTTACCCTCATCAAATATTTTCTTCAATTTGCACTTCCCGAATTTATGAAAATGAATAAAAGTGAAGCAGAAATGTGCTAATTAATCCATTCAGAAGATCGACACAGAGGGTCAAAAGGGGGCAGATCAGCCCCAGACAAAGCTAGCTGGGTTTTCTTTTTCGTTGCGTGGCTTTTGTTTTTGCAAATAAGTGTCATGAGTCTCCTCTGTGTTTCTGTTGTTAGCAGGTGACCTGTCCAGCCGGAACCACGCGTCCCTCCGAGTGACTTACAGAAGCTGGGTGGCCCTGCTATGCGCCACAGGGACAGTTTCCGCTCTGCCGCTCTGTCTCCCTTCTCTGAACGGTGATCACACTTCTGTGACCCCTCTGGCACGCACTACATCCTACTTAGCACTCAGCTCTGCCTCTTTCTTATCTGCCCTGCTAGACATTGCGGACATTCCCCGAGATCCAGGCCTTGCCCTTTTCCTCTGGTTTCATCTCGGCTTGCTTGCATTGAAGATTTTCAAGCCATATCTCTAACTTTTACCTTTCCCCTCGGCCCCTGACCTGAATTTCCAACAGCCTGCTGGGCATTTCACTCCCAGCTCAAGCTCCACGTGTCTAACATTGAAGAGTTCACCAGCTACCAGCTCTTCTCTCTCTGTTAATGATCACCATCCTCCTGGCTGGAGACACACAGGCTCCTCACGTGTCTTCCACTCCACATCTCATCAGGCACTTTGTCCTATTGATTTTTCTCTGTTCTCCTCAAAATGACTTATTTACTCTCTGCCAAATACACCTTGCACTTTCCCTCTGCTGATATTATAACCTGTAGTTGCACCTGCCAAGACGGCCCTCCTACCTGCTTAGTGAAAGGCTCCAAGAAGGAGTTCCAGCCCCACCTGTAAAGTCCAGCCTTCACCTGGGCGGTTTGTCTGCCAAGCATTCCACTTCGGAGCTCTCCTGGCAAGTGCTGACGTCCTTTTTCTGAACGAGCAGGCGATCATGCGTCTTGTCTTTTTGAGACTGTAAGGGTGTGGTGCAGGTGTCCTTGAAGTCTTTCATGGTTATTAAGCTTCTCTCGGTTCATGAATACTTACATTTCTTTTTTTTTTTTTTTAATTTTTAATGTTTATTTATTTTGGGAAGACAGAGAGAGTGCAAACAGGGGAGGGGCAGAGAGAGAGAGAGGGAGACACAGAATCTGAAGCAGGCTCCGGTCTCCAAGATGTCAGCACAGAGCCTGATGTGGGGTTCGAACCCACGAAGCGTGGGATCATGACCTGGGCCGAAGTCAGACGCTTAACCAACTCAGCCACCCAGGCACCCCTTTTTCTAGTGTTATTTATTTATTTATTTATTTTAATTTTTAAAAATGTTTATTTAGTTTTGAGACAGAGAGAGACAGAGCATGAACAGGGGAGGGGCAGAGAGAGAGGGAGACACAGAATCTGAAACAGGCTCCAGGCTCTGAGCTGTCAGCCCAGAGTCTGACGCGGGGCTCAAACTCACAGACCGCGAGATCGTGACCTGAGCCGAAGTCGGACGTTTAACCGACTGAGCCACCCAGGCGCCCCATAGTGTTATTTATCTTTGAGAGAGAGAGAGAGACAGAGCATGAGTATGGGAGGGGCAAAGAGAGGGAGACACAGAATCCGAAGCAGACTCCAGGCTCTGAGCTGTCAGCACAGAGCCCGACACGGCTCGAACTCATGAACTGTAAGATCATGACTTGAGCCGAAGTCGGATGCTCAACCAACTGAGCCACCCAGGCACCCCTAACTTTCAATTGCATTGTAAATTCCTTGAAGACAGGAACCTCATCTTAAAACACTTTGCACTGGGGGCCCCCGAGTGGCTCAGTCGGTTAAGTGTCCAACTTGGGCTCAGATTATGATCTTGTGGTTAGTGAGTTTGAGCCCCATGTCAGGCTCTGCACTGACAGTGCAGAGCCTGCTTGGGATTCTCTCTCTCTCTCTCTCTCTCTCTCTCTCTCAAAATAAATAAATAAACTTAAAAAAAAACACTTTGCACTGTGCATAGTGTCTATACACACTCGACCCTCAAAACAACTGGCTGATGTGTTTGCACTGGATTTGTCTGATGATAGAAACGAAGGAGAAACACACTGTGGTTGAGTTTCCAATTTAGTTGTTCATTCAATCGGCCCATCAAACAAAAATAATTTCTAATATATTGCTCACAATATGTCCCCCCCCCCTTGAGTAATTAAAAAGAACAAAATAGCATGATAAAAACCGGGGAGGGGCGCGGGGGAGAGAAAGATTTCTGATAGGTATGTTTGTAAAAACGTATCCCTTCCTACAATTGTTGGGTACGTACAAGATCTGCGGGCATTGTGAATGTATACTTTCTCTTGGTAAAGTGATGCTGCATGATAACCACGACACCCCAGTGGCTACAACAGTAAAGCTTTATTATTGTGTATGCGTGAGTGGGTTGGCTGGGCAGGCCTGATCTGAGCTGTTCTCAGTGGGCTCCCTAGTGCACCTGCAGCCTGCCATGGGGATGGTAGCAGTTTCCCTGATCTTAGCTTGGCTCTCCCGGTGTCTGCGGCCTTGGCTGGGGTGGCCGAGCTGACTGGGCTCGGGCCCTGTGTTCTCCCATCTTCCTGCAGGCTAGCCCGGGCTTGTTCTTCCAGCGAGGCAGGGTTCTAAGAGACAGCCGGGTGGAGGCATGGCCCCTTAAGGCTCAGAAGTGGCTCGCCACTCTTCGTCTTTCCCACTGGCTGAAATAACGAACAGACTGGCCCCGATTCAGGGGGTGAGGCAACAGGCCCCACTTCTTGATGGGAAGATACAAATTCACACCACAAAGGATATGGAAACCCAGGTGGAGAGAGTCCCAGCTGTTTTTGTATCCAGTCTACTCCAGATTTACACCAGGCTTCACATACCAAGGGCGCTGTTACCGAGTTGCACAATGTTGCACAATTCCTTTCACCGCTCTGCAGGGGCCGAGGGCAGGCTGCCCCAAGATGAGTCGCTAGGGTGTAAAGATTATTTTGAGCTGAAGGCAGTTGAGAGCCTACAAGCTCAAGAGAAACTTTTGCCCCTCTGTTAACTACATAGAAGAATCTAAACTGGAGGGGGGTGTCTATCCCAGAATAGGGGTTACTGGCAGAGGTAAATTTTATCTAAGTGACCATCTGCATGGCAGGGCAAACGTCTAAATGCCAAACATCTGTTCTTCTTCCCTGTGAATCACATTCCTTTCCCCTTCTCCCTCGTTCAAGAAGACAAAGACACCTCATTTTGCCTGACTGGCTTCAGCATTTCCACGTCTGTGTGGATTCCCTGTTAAGTATGTTATTAAATTTGATTTTCTCTTGTTAATCTGTCTCATGTCAATCTGAGTCTTAGTCCAGCCAGAAGGACTGAGCAGGAGGAGGGATTCCTGTTCCCCAAGAATTCTGAGCCACCTTCCTGCACTTGAAAAACGGGTGCTGTGAGACTGAACGAACTATATTTGTCTAGAACAGTAGAGGAGTTCCGTAAATCCATCATACTCACCCTCCAGCCATTCAGGGGTGGGAAAGAGGGGTACACCAGCTATGAACATTAACGGAAGTTGAATAATTTTATTTAAGTTTAATTTGGAGAACCAAAATGCTAAAACCAACACATACTTCAGAAAAAAAAATGATATAGAAGTTTGAACAGTAATTTACAAGATTTTTGAATAAATTAACTGGGAAACAAAGCTCAATGTTATTAAAATCAGTAGGGGCCAGAGTACCCGGGTGGCTCAGTTGGATCAGGTCACGATCTCACGATTTGTAGGTTCGAGCCCCGCGTCAGGCTCTGTGCTGACAGCTCGGAGCCTGGAGCCTGCTTCAGATTCTGTGTCTCCCTCTCTCTCTGCTCCTGCCCGCTCGTGCTGTCTTGCTCTCTCTCAAAATAAATAAACATTAAAAAAATTTTTTTTTTAATCAGTAGGGCCTGTGTGCTACTTTAACGGGAGCAAGAAAGGGTAGGTCATGAAGTCTGTGGGTCAGGCCATAGTGAATTTCTCATCTCTTTTTTTCCATACTCCACTCTGGTTGGTTGCTAAAACCAGTAGCTTTTTCTCTCTGTCCCATTCTTCATGGAAATATGCATTTCCATTGCAGATGTGTTCCCCAAAGGAGTTTTAGCTTGGTCAGAGAACTGTCAAAACTGCACACACAGTAGCTCAGAGCAGGGGAAACCATTGGCTTCAGGGAGAAAAGTACCGGGTTAGGTCTGAGGCTATCGTGATCCTGACCATGGTTGCTGACTTTGTTCGGAGTAAATGCTTCGTAAACAGTAACTGGATGAATCTACCAGAGGAACAAAAGCAGAGGTGAACAACCAAGGCGACATAGCTACAATCACTCATTCTGCAAAGATTTCTTAAAATTCCTGCTTTGTTAGCATTGGGAGAATTGCAAAGGAGACAGAGAGGGTCCCTGACACCAAAGAGCTTATGCTTTATGTGGAAATTTATGTGTTTGTATGTGATTTTCAGCTAACATTTATTTTAATTTTTCCCCCAGCTTTACTGAGATACGATTGACAAATAAAAACTGATCTAGGGGACGCAATGTGATGATTTGATATATGCATACATTATGACATTATTACCATAATCAAGCTAAGAAAGCATCCATCACATCACGTAGTTACTTTTCTTGTGTGTGTGGTGAGAGCACTTAAGGTCTACTCATTCAGCAAATTCCGATATATAATAGAGCACTATTAACTATAGTCACCACGCTAAGTAAAAGCTTATATCCTTTGACCAACATTTTGCCATTTCTTCCACCACCGAGAATGGCAACGGCCGTACGACTCTCTGCTTCTGTGAGTTTGACTATTTTAGATTCTACGTGTAAGTAAGATTATACAGTAATCGTCTTTCTGTGTCTGGCTTATTTCACATAGCATAATGTCCTTCTGGTTCATCCACGTTGTTCCAAATGGCAGGATTTCCTTTTTTATGGCTGAATAATATTCCATTTTATAAAAAGATACCACATTTTCTCATCAACAGATAGGTTGTTTCCAAATCTTCTTAGTGTAAATAATTCCACGAACATTTGCCAAATACTTACTATGTGTCAGCAACCGTGCCAGGCAATTCAGGAGTTACGTGTCTCACTTAACCCTCACAGCGGTCCTACAAGGAAGGTGTTGTTATATAATTTTATAGACGAAGAATCTGGAGTTTTGAGTTGTTACGGAACTTCCTCAAGGCCCCCCAGCCAGCGAAAGGTGGAGCTGGCTTTGAACTCAGATCTACCTAATAGCAGAGTCTGAATTCTTGATTACTATGGGTTAGACGGAAAGGCTTTGATATGTTTGTTTTATCTTTTAAAATTTTTATCTCATTTATTTTTATTATGACCATTTTCAAACAGAAGAAGTTGAAAAATTATACATACACTGTTCCTCGATTCTAGATTGACATTTTACTACATTGCTTTAGCATGTGACTATCCATCTCTTCCTCCCTCCATCCAACCATCAACCTATCTTTTTTTTTTTTTTTTTGATGCCTTTCAAAGGAGGTTACAAACATCAGTAGAAGCTAGGATTTGAACTGAGCCTGGAAGGATGTTATCAAGTCTATAAAGGCAGAAGAGATAGAGGAAGCAAAAGTCCATGTATGGGGAAAAGTGTGGGTGAAAGAACAGGGGCAGGAATGTGCATGATGACTTCATAGAACAAGAAGGAGGCAATGACAGAGGGTGACAGGGCAGGGGGGGACAATGACAATGAAGGATGGGTAGGAAGGCTGGATGGAAGAGAACTTGGGCAAACGAACAGAGGAGTTCCACTTCAACGAGTAAATAGGGGAAACAGGAACAGCCAGAGTTTCCAGTAGAAAGAGCACAGGTCATAAGCAGTATCGGGAGGGGTCGGTGTCCAGAAGGGCAGGAGTGAGGGAACACTAACCTAATGGAAGGCTATTAGTTGTAGCAAACTACGCATAAGGGAACCTGAGTCTGGAGAGCAGTGGGAATAGATAGGGAGAGAACAAAAATCACCAAGAAAATGTAATATAAGAAATTTGTTTTATTGTTGCTTAAATTCAAAAGCAATACTTTCTAGGATAGAATAATGTAGAACAACACAATCTAAATTAATTTTTTCTAAAAATGTTTTTCAACTGTGATCTTCGGAAAACCTGTCCATTGACAGAGCTCATGGGTGAGCGGATACCCACGTCCTGCAGATGTTGACCTAGTCAGGCTCTGTGCCGGCTGCTTCCTGTACATCGTCTCCTGGAATCCTCACAGACCCTCAGGGGAAGGCACTGACGCTCCTCCCAGAATTCCTCTAACCCTATGGGTGCCAACAGGAGGCAATTTTGCCCCTGCCCAGGGGACATTTGGCAATGTCTGCAGACAATAGCGATGGTCATGACCAGGGAGGTTACTACCGACAACTGATGGGTAGAGACCAGGGTTGTTTCCGAACATCCTTCAATGCACAGGGCAGCCTCGCAATGAAGAATTATCAGGTCCAAAAATCTAATTAGTGTGGAGAGTGAGAGTCTAACCTAATTAGCGCAGAGGTTAAGATAAGTAGCAGCTCAAGTCATAATTTTTGACAGGTACCATTGGTCTAATTTTATTGATGAGAAACACAAGGCTTAAGAGGGTTAAGAAAATTTCCTAAGTTCACACTGCCAACGGGTGGCAAAAAACAGGGTGTTTACTTAGGTCTTTTGATGCCAAATTCAATGTCTTTCAGTTATACCATGACTCCATGAAGAAGAAAAAGGGGTTAAAATCATTCCATGGCTTCAAGTCACGGGACATGAGAGAATTTTAGCGCCAAAGACCAGGGCGGTGACATCAACGAGAAGAAAACAGCAAGTCTGGGGGCAACTAATGGCAGCGTGTACCTAATAAGTCCAGTTGCTGACAGGTCAACGTTGGAAGTGGCGGGGTGGGGAGAAGTTAAGTGACAACGTCCCCTGGGGATCTGGCAAGAAGACCCAGAGGTCAGGACCGGAAATTTACTGCCTCGAACAGGCAGCTGTTGGCTACAGGCATGACAAGAGGGGCTTGGGAGATGGGTTAAGTGAAGAGAGCAGAGGAATTGGGGCTGAATTCTAAGACAATGCCCGTAAGAAAAGAAGTGCAGGAAAAGGAACCAAGGAAGACAACAAGGAAAGTGGAACCCGAAAGCTGCCCACAGGGTGTGATTTTATTAAAGAAGGCCCAAGAATAGGAGTTCGGGAAGGTCGTGTTTCTTGGCGTGCTGGGAAGAATTTCCCTGTATCCCATTCCATGTATCATTTGTATAACTAATTGGTAGAACTGACAGCAGGTAATACTTGTTTCTTTTTTGTGCTGTTTGTAATTATTCTTAGAATCTGTGTTAGCCCTGAAAAGAAACTTTCAACTTTCATTCAGGCAAAAGCCTCAGACTGCCAGCCCCAACCCCCAAGCTTCTGGTAGCTTCCAGTCTGACGTGGACACCCCAAATATTACTTATCTGGAGCCAATGTTCTCATTTCTCTCTGCTGAGTCCACACATCCTTGTTTGACCAAATAACAGGAACAAACAATTCTTTCCATAACGGATGTACCCTAAGGTGTCACGCTTCTGAGACTCTCCACTGAAAATTGATTCCCCTGAACTACCGCTCGGTATGAGTTTTGTTAACACACTTGTTACTTATTGGACACAAATGGTAGGGGTTGGAGCAAATATGCCGAGCCCCCGGGCTAGAATAGTACAGGTAGTGCCCAGCTCTGAGCAGGGGGGAAGAGGGGAGGGGAGGGGAGGGGTTGGAGCGCAGCTATAAATGGTAGCCGTGGTACCAGAGCAGCTGACCACACCAGCAAAAAGTTATTGACTAATAAGGATGTAACTGTTGTACTATGTGCACCCCCCCCCCCGCAACAACTTTGTTTCTTTTTTTTTTTTTTTACTGTAAAATGACTATTAATGCTTATACTGGTTAAGATTTTTTTGCACGTTTACTATAGGCAGGAATTGTGTCCAGCACATCGTATGGATTACCCCATTCTGACCCTCACGAGGACTCAGTGATCTTGGTTTAATTATCAACCCCTCCACCCACCGTGGGCCAGATGAGGTTCTGACAAGGATTTGGGACAGCTGGAATACCGGGGCTCACTCCCTCCTTCAAAATCCTGCTGCACACTGAAACTTTCTGCGCTGAGGAAAAGCTTGATATGCTGTCCGGTGTTCGTGTGGAGCGCTTGAAACTTGGTTAGTGCAACAGACTGACACTCAAACACAAGCACACACGCACGAGACCTCTGAATTTTAACTAAAAATGTAATTACATTTTAATTACGTTTGTATTAATGCATTTCAATTACATTTTAATCAAAATTATGAAATGTGGTAAAAAGCCACATTCCAGAGCCGTATGGACCGTGCAAATGCAGAACGTTCCCACCCCGGAGGAACGTTCTATTAGGTAGCACTGTTTAGGAAAAAATGCTGCCTTTTTCCTTTCCTCCCTGGTTGGATTCCAGGGCAAGCACACAGGTCTTTCTCCTCCCCTTCCTTCCCCAGCTACTCCAAACCCCCAGCCTCTGAGAAAGGAGATTCCTTTCTTCTTTCCATCTTCCCTTCTTCCACACGGCCCATCCCATCCGCATGGCATCAGCCTGTTCAACGCCCTGCGTAGGCAGATGGGCGTGACCTTTCCGAATCAGGCCCTGCCTGCAGCATTACCCTCCACATCATCAACAATCTGCAATTACTTAACTTGCAAAAGACGGAAATCATTCTGCCAGAGCTACCTTCGGGCAGACTCAATCTGAACATTCCAAGAATCACAAACAAACCCAAACACACAGCATTTAATGAAATAAACAAAATGCATGCTTTGGGCTTTGCTAGAGCCTCTCTGTAAGTGATGACTTTGGTTAGAGGGAAGCCTGTGAGGTTTGTTTCTATTCTCCAAAACTTTTTAAAAGAACTGGTCGTCCTACATTACTTAAATGGAGAATCGGCCTTATTTGCCACTGAAAACAATGTTCTGAAATGCAAAAGCCCTCAAGCCTTGAACCTAAAGACCTTCACAGATGAGAGCTCGGGGCGCTCCAGCGCTCTACGTTTAGAAGTCCATTTTCAATGCTAATGAATTCTTTTACGAGCCATATTTTCTAATTCTTAGGTGTGTTTTAGACGTAGATTCGCTAATCATTACTTAGATGCAACCCAGAGGTTTTTGCACTGAAAATGGGACGTCAGTCCAGATTTATAAAGAGCAGGCGATTGCGGGAAGGAGAAGAAACAAAACAGCCAGAGGGTAAAATGAGGAAGGACTTGACTTAGCCTGTTTTTTAAATATCCTAAAGTACCGTGTGGCTACTGCTCAGTAACTTTGCAGTCCCCTTCTCAAATTTTCCAAAAACTCCAACTCTTTCTGAAACTTCCTGAAACCGACTAAATGACCTAGGGATGCTTGTGAAGATGGAGATTAGGATTTAGAGGGGCCGGGTTTGCATTTCTAGCAAGCTCCCAGATGACAACGATGTTGTTGAGTAGCAACGGTGTAGAGCCCAAGAAGCTGGAATCAGACTGGCAGCTGGAACCTGCTTCTGCCCGAGTGAGTTCCAGAAAGGTTAGCCTAGAATCTGCCTTACGTGGAGGTACCTCTGAGCAAGCTCGGGAAGCTGCTTCTTCAGGCCTTTGAGACGGCCTCCTTCAAGGCGAAGTTTGAGGACCTGGGCGAACCGCAACATAATCAACAGCAGTAACGCCTACTGGGGGCGAGTTAGACACGGGGCACCTGCACCTCCTTCGTTCGGTCCTCTAGGCAAACCCAGGAAGTGGGCCCTATTATTATTCCTGTTTCACAGGTGAAGAAACTTGAGGCTCAGAGACTTAAGTAACTTGTGCAAGGTCACAAGCTTTTCAGGAGATTTGAATCCAGGTCCACGTAACTCCAAGAGACAAGGCCCCGAATGGCCTCAGTTTCCGGTGCTGTGAAATGGGAAGCGCTGGCCGGCAGAATACAGATCCGTGCCAGATGGTCTAAGGGAGCCCTCGATTTTCCCCTGGAGACCCTGCTCGCTGACGCTGCAGGGAAAAGTTCTGTTTGAGAACACCGGGCCCTCTCTGCTTGCCTAGGTCAGGGGCGCGCAAGGCTGCTAAGGGTCACGGCGGACCCCGGGGAGGGTAGGGCAGTCCTGGAGCGAGCTGGCTCGGGACACAGCGGGCCGACCCGTTACATAACCGCCAGGCGTCCCTCCGCCCCCGCGCCCCTCACCCCGCGCCAAGCCGCGGCGCGCAGAGCGGGCGGCAGTGATAAACCCCTCTCGCCCGCCCGACAGAGTCCGCGGCGGAGCTGGCGCGGCGGGGGCTGAACCTGCCCGTGCGCTTCGGCACCCGGGCGCTGGGCTCTTCCCAACCCGGGCGCTGGGCTCTTCCCGGCCGCGCTCTCCTCCTCCTCCCGCGCTGCCCGCGGGGCCCCCGGCCCCAGCCCCGCCGGCGCCTCCGCCCCGAGCACTCCCCCGCCCCTCCTCGGAAGCGCGGACCGTGGCGGCTGGGGCCCGGGACGGGGGCCACGGCGCAGGGACACGGCCGGGTGGGTGCGCCCCGGGGGCATGTCCGCGCGCCACGGCCCGGGATACAGCGGTCCACGCGAGGTGAGGACGCGGCGGGGCCGGGCGGAAGGGGGTTCGCGCGCCCTGGGCGGGCTGCGGGGCGCCGGGGTCGGCCCCGCTGGGCTGCACCGGGGGCACCCTCCCGCCGGCGGCTCTGGCGCCCGGAGCCCCCTCGGCTCTTCTTCTCCCAGCTCCCCGGCGGCGCGGGGCTCAGTTGACCCAGGCATCCTGCGCGGCGGGGCTCTCGGGCTGCGCTTGGTGGAGCTGGCGGAGGGCGCTCCGTCGGCTGCCGCGGCCCCCGCGCCCAGCCTCGCTCCGGGAGCCCCCACCCCAACCCGGGTCCCTCGGGAACGCCTGCAGGGTTAGGAGGCGGACGTGTGCCCGCTCGTCGTGTCGGTGTCGGTGTCGGGCCAGCGCTCTGGCAGTTTCTGGGCAGGTGGCTGGAGAGGAAGCGGCTTTGATCTCCATCTCCTGTGCTTTCCAAAGGCGGACTGCCCGATATAATAGAGACCGTTTGTCGGCTGGATTCGGTTTTCAGTGTCTTTTTTTAAATCTTCGTCTGTCTCGGGTAATAATATTTATTCCTCGTGGGCGGTGTACTAACAACACACCAGCCTCAGTTGATTGAATTTAATTTTTCAGCTGTTTCTTGTCCTCAAGGAAAGTAGTGCGGACTCAGGGTCAAGTGTTGGCAAGCACAATTTTAAAGCACGATCCCAGTAAAACCTGGGGCTATTTGGTTAGCCTTCTGTCTTCACAGCCCAGCTTTCTGACCATCTTATAACTTTTTTTTTTTTTTTAAATGTTGAGACGGATGGAACCTACTAGAACACTGGTTAAACCATTCCATTCTGATGGGCTTCTCATTTGTGCAACTTAACTTGTTTCTTGGCTGAGAGCGGGGTACTCTGAAGGCGCAGCCAGCTTAACCCAGGAAGAAAAGACTTCAGGCCTGACAAATTTAGAAATACACTGTCTCCATAGGTATCTGAGGTCCCTAGCTTTTAAAATCAACCGACCCTGCGGAGTTTGTCTCGCCCCTCCCCCCCTCCCCCAATGTCACGCCAGACTGGGCTAATGGTGTCTGACCCTTCCCAAGGTGCCCAATGTATGTTTGTTAAAGAAAACAAACGATTAAATAAGGAGTAATTAAGTGACTGGGATTTGCTCACCTAATCACAGGATCTTGGAAATTGCTAAGGGTTTTAGAGATCATCTCTTCAAACCCTTCTCCTTGCAGGCCCGGAAGCTCAGATTCTGGTGGTCAAGGATTGGCTAAACTCTTACTGGTAACTGGTGATGGAACCAAGCCCACAATCCAGGCTTTCTCCTTCCCACTTCCTTAGACTTTCAAAGCGTATTGCCACTAGGCATTTTTTTTTTAAAATGTTTATTTATTTTTGAGACGGGGAGAGACAGAGCATGAACGGGGGAGGGTCAGAGAGAGAGGGAGACACAGAATCCGAAACAGGCTCCAGGCTCTGAGCTGTCAGCACAGAGCCCAACGCGGGGCTTGAACTCACGAACCTCGAGATCATGACCTGAGGCAAAGTTGGATGCTTAACCGACTGAGCCACCCAGGTGCCCCAACCGCTAGGCATTTTGAACTACAATGATAATACTGGAATCACTTATGATCATATCCTTTTCCTCTTCTTATTTATTTATTTTAACTGGTGTGATTTTGAAATAAACGAGAGGTTGATTTAGTCAAATTGTATTTGGAGTCCAATTTTAAAAAATGTGAACCCTTAATTTTAAATAATATTTACATTCTACCTGAACAACGATGAATATGCAGATATGTCCTAGGTGAACATCCAGAAAAGCAAAGCAATCAAAACAGGTGGACTGAATTTACCATTTCTCCCTGGAACGTCTTCTGATTCTCAGCTCCTGATGGCGACGATTGGTTAGAGGAAAAGGTGTAATGTATGATATTGGAGCCAACTTGAGGATCATTTGTGTGTTACAAGGAACACCACAACCATATTGTAGAGCTGAGGCGGGAACTTTAAGCTGACTTCTTTAGTGTTTTATGCATTGCACATTTTTTTATGTTTTTCAGTTTAGTTCAATTTAACAGATATTTACCTGCTGCATTATATAATGCCTACTATGTGCCTGGTGTATTCTGGGCATTTGGGATAGATCAGTGAACACAACAAAGAAAGTTGTTCCTGCGGAGCTCAAGTTACAATTCATTCATGAGAATTTTTTCCAGATTTTGTTTGGCAGCTAGAAGAGAATTTCAGGGGCACCTGGGTGGTTCAGTTGGTTGAGCATCTGACCATTGATCTCAGCTCAGGTCTTGGTCTCCAGGTCGTTGGTTCAGGCCCTGCATTGTGCTGGGTGTGGAGCCTACTTGAAAAAAAAAGAGAATTTCAGTTTTGCCTAAAGTAGGGAAATGGACATAAATGTTCCAGATTATCTTCCTTCCAATCCTATGATTCTGCTGATTTTATAATCACTGAAAAGAAAGAAGCGAATTCAGTGAAGTTACTTGGACTTCTATAAACCAATACCCTCCTATACACTCACGAAGAGCAAGTCCCACATTTGGTTATTTTATGGATGTTCATTCGGAGTCTCTTAAATTACATTATCTTTGGTGCAGGGATATCGCCGCCTTGGTGACATTAAACTTAAACATGGAAGGATTAGTTTTCTCAGTAGTGTTAGGGTACCCGTGTTAGTGTTACATACTGTAATTGTACTAGTTTGTAAGATGTAGCTTCTTATTTATTTATGAAGATGGTGTTCTGCTTTCATTTTTTCTCACTTTACATTTGTCTCCCATCCCCCTGACTATCCCATAGGCCACACAGTGTTGTGACTTCTTGGTAAATCCGTTACCAGGGAAGTTTTTATTCAGACATTCCAGTTTTAAGCATTTTCTAATTCTCTCACTTGCTTTTTCTTCAAAATGGCATGGTTTGCAAGCTTAGGCATGTTTATTGTTTTTAACAAAGGCTTATCAAAATGAACTTGGCAGTTTTTCAGTCGTATACAGCCAAAAAAAGTATTCAGTGCAGCTTTTGGAGCTGTTTATACATTCCTTAACTAACCAACTGCTTTGCTTTTAAAAATCGCTAATTTGGAAGCTATTTGCTTATGAGAGAACCTTTGTCGTATATCTCAAAACTCACCCCTTAAAGGGGTATAATAATTGAATTGAGAAAAACCAAATCCACATTTGATGTTGGGAGATTCCAAGTACAAAGATGTTCTCTCTGTCTGTTTCTAATTTGTTCTACATCAAAGGACTTCGGGAAGTGTCATTATCTAACAATGTCCTATTTGAAAGTGGTCTCTGTTAAACACTTGGAGGAGAGTCACGATTTCTGACGGCTGCTAGGCACCCAAGATGAGTTGATTTTCTTCATCCGCCCACCACTTCAGACACCCATCAGGTACCCGTCTCCTTTACCCCTTCTTTTACTCCACACTCATGAATGGGATGAGTTGCTGTAACCAGGTAGGAAGTTACACGCCATTAATTAATTATTTAATGTGCTCCTTCTTTACTTAATGAGTAAGTAATTAACACTTATCACTTCTACCCCCTCTGCATGCCATCCCCTCCATCCCCCCCCTCCCAGTACTCCTGGGTAATGGAGTACTGACCCACACTAAAACAACACATTGGGTTAGCCAGTGCCCTCCTTCCCTCTGAAACACCTGTTGGTTGCTGCTCAGAGCACAGGGGCCACTATGGCAAATAGCTATCATCACAAGAAACTGGTGTACTTTGCTTTTATCAGTACTGATAATGCCACTGAATGCTTACAGTGGCGTTTGCTCATAGTCCTGTTTATTCCAGCAGAACTTGCTAGTGTAATTTTGCAATTTAATGACGTGTCACATAAAGCGAAGAGATGGAAATGCCAAAGAATGCCTTTTCTATAAAAACTAAATTGATTTCCGTATAGGCGCATAAAAGTAAGTCATTTTTTTTTAAGTTTATTTATTTATTTTTGAGAGAGAGAAAGTGCAGGTGGGGGAGGAGCAGAGAGAGAGAGGGAAAGAGAGAGAATCCCAGGCAGGCTCCACACTGACAGTGACAATGCAGGGCTCGGATCCATGCACTGTGAGATCGTGACCTGAGCCAGCGCTTAATCTGCTGAGCCACCCAGGTGTCCCAAAAGTAAGTTATTTTTAAAAACAGTATCAACACACGCTACAACACGGTTGAACCATGAAAACATTATGCTAAATGAGAGAAGCCAGACACAAAAGACCACATGTTGTACGATACGCCCACCATAGGCAAATCCATGGAAACAAAAAGTAGTTTCGTGGTTGCCGTGCTATGGGGGTGGGGAAAGTTGAGGGTGACTGGTGAGGGTTACATGGTTTCTTTTGGGGATGATGGCTTTGTTCTCTAATTAGATAATGGTGATGGCTTTGTAGTATGTGAGTGCACCGAACTGTAGCCTTTAAAATGATTAAAACAGTAAATTTTATCTCAACCTCCTCCCCCAAAGATAATGAAGCTAAATAGAGAAAGAAAAGTCAGCAAACAGGCTGCTACTATTTAGGCATGGAACCGACAGCTATAAATGATTGGAAAACTATAATAAAGCAAATCCAGAAAGATTTTGCACTCAGGTTTTTCCACAAGTGACTTTAAGGTACAAGTGCTTTTAAGAAACAGAAGCAGGAAATCTGGGTGTGGTTTCACCAAGAAGGCAACCCAGAACTCCGGTCGTGACCTGATAGCTAAAGGTTAGTGAGTGATTTTGCTTGTATTTATGTGACTAATGTTGAAATATAATGTTTGAAATATGTCGTATCAACTTTTTGACTCTGCTTTTACTGACTTCTGACTGCCCCAGTTAAGAGAGATCTTAATTTTTCAGTTTCTTAGAGTACCCGTGTATCTTGAAAATAGCTCATCCCTCTGCTTCTGGAGAGAAATTCCATGTTTATAAGCCTCTCTTATGGATGTAATGTTAGTTACTTCCTATTTATAAAGGGGACCTGAACCTAGTCTTCAAGCTTTAAATCCCCATAAAAGTCACTGTCTGTCTCCCCCCAAGATATCTTATGACTACTAATATGTAAACAGAGTAGCCACATAAAATCTTAACCACCCCAATACTTAAACATTTGTTAACTTTATAATTTTTCAAATATTTCTGAGTACAATCCATCATTTTCTGGTTTATTTAGCACATTACAGATTAAAGCTGTAATTACCTATCTGGGAGGCCAAGGGGTGTTATTTTTGTAATTTTACTTTTTTGGATGGAATACTTTCCACGGGAGTAAGCTCATATTTACCTACTGAAACCAGTCGTGTTTCTTGAAATAGTAATTTCATCGTTCTAAACTTGTGACTTCAAAACACCTGCATTCATAGCCCATGAAGGAACTGCCCCCCCCCAAAAAAACCCCCCAAAACAAACAAACAAAACCCAAACCCACACTCACAACTAAGTTAGATCTCCTTGAAGGGAGAATAGAGTGCTATTTCTTCAGTCTGATGTTGGTCAACCAGACAACTAGCAAAAAGCAATCTTGACCATCATTATTAACGGGTCACGAATGCGGAAGCCCACTCACAGGCATCACTGCCATCAAAAAGAAGGTGTTTGTCCCAGGGGTACCTGGCTGGCTCAGTGGGTAGAGCACACGACTGTTGAACTTGGGGTCATGAGTTTGAGCCCTAAGTTGGGTGTAGAGATTACTTAAGGAAATTAAAAAGAAAAGTGGTTTGTCCAGGTTGAGGCCTGACTACTGAGTGATCAGTCACTTGATTCAAGACTATATCAATGGTTCTCAGCGCTAGCTTCACATTAGAATCACCTGGGAGGGAAGAACAGTATTTGTGCCAAGGACCCATCCTCAAAAATTCTGATTCACTAGGTCTGGGTTAGGGCCAGGGCACCAGTGGTTTTTCAGTCTCCCCTGGTGAACCTCCTGTGTAGGCAGGGTTGTGAACCTGATGTATATAATACTTAATAATTTTACACTTTTTCAGAACAACTTTTATTGAAACAAAGTATGATTTCTTTTAAAAAAAATTTTTTTTCAACGTTTATTTATTTTTGGGACAGAGAGAGACAGAGCATGAACGGGGGAGGGGCAGAGAGAGAGGGAGACACAGAATCGGAAACAGGCTCCAGGCTCTGAGCCATCAGCCCAGAGCCCGACGTGGGGCTCGAACTCATGGACCGCGAGATCGCGACCTGGTTGAAGTCGGACACTCAACCAACTACGCCACCCAGGCGCCCCGATTTCTTAACATACTTGATGAAAATACTAAACATGAGACTTTTTTCTTCTTTTTAATTAGTACTACAATTTCTCTATATGGTACTCACTCAGTATATGGGAAGCTTTCCCAATGGTCGAATGAATTTTCACTGATTTTCCTCCTGTGGGAGGAATTCACTGAGCTTATGTCTGTACAATGTCAGAATAACCAAATCAAGGGGTGCCTGGGTGGCCAAGTCAGTTGAGCATGCAACTCTTGATTTTGGCTCAGGTCATGATCCCGGGGTTGTGAGATTGAGCCCTGCCTAGGGCTCCTCGCTGAGCACGCAGCCTGCTTGAAATTTTCTCTCTCTCTCCTCTGCCCCTCCCCCCTGCTCACATGTGTCTGTGCACCCTCTCCCAAAAAAACAAAAAAAAACCCAAAAACAACCCAAAAACAAATCGACCAAGTTGGTGTTATTACAGTCAACCAACCAATAATTGATCAGTCACCCTACTTGTTCTATGTTTTGGTGATTGTTTTTCTTGAGGACAGTAATTTGGCCTTTTCTACAACAATCGGTTTCCTCTATAATAACTTAAAGATGTGTCCTTGTTTATTATGCATTTCCTCAAGTTGATAGGAATCTTAATGTTCAAACTTGTTTCTGAATACTTTTTGTTTAACTGTATCAAAATAAATTTTGAAAAAACATGGTTTCTATGTAAGAAATACCTAAGACTCGTAGAAGCAAGCAGCTTAAACCTTGCCTTATGTAACTTAAAAAAATAGTGTCTACTTTAAAAAAAAATTTTTTTTTAACGTTTATTTATTTTTGAGACAGAGAGAGACACAGAATGAACGGGGGAGGGGCAGAGAGAGAGAGAGACACAGAATCGGAAGCAGGCTCCAGGCTCTGAGCCATCAGCCCAGAGCCTGATGCGGGGCTCGAACTCGCGGACTGTGAGATCGTGACCTGAGCTGAAGTCGGACGCTTAACCGACTGTGCCACCCAGGCGCCCCAATAGTGTCTACTTTTAAGTTTTTCCTTACCATTAAGATTTACTGTCTTTGAGAAAATATGATAAGTTGATAGACACAGTGAAAGACGCTGATCTAGTGCACTTCTTAGAACTGACTTTATGTTTAATGACATTTGTTCTTATTTTACTTCTAATACTGTTGGGAATTCTCACCCACTGTTACCAGTTCGCTGTCCCCAAATGTGCTTTCCCTGTTGATTTTTGTATTAAAACTAGCACCTTCATGGATGTTGGCCGGTCATTTTTGAACTGTGTTTTGCAGATTTCTGGGAGTTTCAAGGAATCGCAGGGGCTGTTATGGGGCATGGGGACAATGAGGGGGAAAGATGTCCTGCATCCAGTTTGGGGTTCCCTTTGGTGGTCTCGACTGCAACCTGAGCAGGTGTGCTATTCTTGGTTTCGCATTTTGGATTTCCAAGTCAGATTTTATCTGAACAAAGGCTTTCTTGGTGAAAACAAGTTGGTAAATGATTAGGCCACGTGTTTGTAAGTTTCTGCTTCTGCAACCCTGCCAAATTTGGTTTATGTCATTCTGGTAGCTCCTTATTGTTTCTAACTGCTACTGTGCACCTGTGTTGAAACAGGACGGGAAGACCTTGGTCTTACTAACTTTATATCCTCTGTGCCTGTGCAGACAGACAGCCAAATGCGCAGTTAGATATTCTGGGCAAGAAGCATAGATCGGGAGTTATCCGCGTAGAGACTCAGTTTAAGTCCCGCATATATGGAAGTAGTCGCCCAAGGAGAGCGTCTATAGAGAGACATGAGGTGAGTCAAAGATGAAATCCTGAGGAATGGCTGTTCTGGGTCAGGTACCCTCTGTAGTCACATTTTGGTCAATGGAGTTTCCTCTTTACTTTGCCATTTCCCCACGTATACTTGGGCATAACTGTCAAAAGAGTTGGAGTATGGCTGTATATGTGTGTGGGTGGGGGTAGGGGATGAGGTCAGAGCACATAGACTGTGGAAACCATCCAAGGATGTTTTCTGTTTCTTTTAATACCCTACATCCTAGAGGGCTTATTCTTTTTTTTTTTTTTTTTTAATTTTAGAGAGAGAGTGTACACGCATGTGCAAGCAGAGGAGAGGCGGCGGGGAGGGCAGAGAGAGAGAGAGAGAGAGAGAATCTTAAGCTCCACACTCAGTGTGGATCCCAACGTGGGGCTTGATCCCACAACCCTGGGATCACGACCTGAGCCAAAATCAAGAGTTGGCCACTCAAATGACTGAACCGCCCAAGTGCCCCACCTAGAGGGCTCCTTCTGTATGTGTGTTGATGAACAGAACAAGAAGATAAACTTGAGTGATTGCCTCATGGATTTGGTAGTGAGAGAGCCATTGCAGTATTTTTGGCCTACAATGATTTGTTAAGAAACATTATGGTTTCTTGACTTTTAAAATCCAGACGTTGCCCCCACGTCTTCATTCTCCCCTCTGGAACGAGAGTGGTGACTGCTAGGCTCTCGGTAAGGTCCCACTGAAGCCCCAGGGTGAGTCTGCATTCCAAAGGGTCTGAAGCTTTATTCTGTTTCATTGACACAGACCCTGCCTTCAGTGCTGGCCAGCTGTTTGGCAAATTTACTTACAAGTCTCAACAGGCAACGGTGTATTAACATAATTTATTAACTCATGAACCCTCTTAGAAAAGCTCAAAGTACCATGGTAAAGAATAAATAAATGTTCATAAATAAGATACTGGCAAAAATATTTTGCTTCATAGTTAGGGGGTTCCAACAATAAGGAGGTTGGTCGTTGTGTCAAAAAATTAAGCACCACACATTTATTTCCTCTCATTTCTACTTCTTTTGGTTGACTTCTTCCCCACTCAAAAAAGATAAAGTACAGAAAACCATATATTCTAATTTTATTAGAGGTGAAGGTCTAATTAAAATTTCAAATGACACTGAATAGCTGCTGCATCCAAATCAGCATCTTGGAATTGTTCTGGCACATTCTGCTTTCTTCATAAACTCTTGCATGATGGTATACGTAATGGGTGGCATATACAGGCAACGTTAAGGTAATGCGTCAGTTTGGGTTTTTTAAATTTTAATAGTCTTTAAGCTGGGAAGAGACATTTGAATTAGATGAAATGGAATTCATTACTTTTAAAGCCCCTAATAAAAAACATATTGGGATTAAGTAATGTTAAAATAACTCAGTGAGTTTACCGCTTCCTCAGGCAAGTGTGTGCTGAGTACTTGTGTGCATGTGCTAGGTACTTGTGTCAGGTGCTGAAGGCCCACAGAGAATAGAGAGGATTTTATCCAAAGGCTTACAGTCTCCTAGGGGATCCGGATGTGTGGACAAATAGTCACGGCATTGTGAAGAGCCCCCTAAAGACCACCTGCTACCTGGTTCAGAGCCAGAGACACTTCATGCTGCCTAGGTTGATCAAAGCATTAAGGAAGGGTAGAAATTCATGAGGCAGACAACAGGTGCAGGCACAATACGTGCAAAGGCACTGGGGTGGGAAAGTCACACTGTGGATGGGACTTCAGGGCGGTTAGGTATGGCGGACCTGCAGTGTATGCATATGGCTAGATGCTAGATAGGACCAGAAGAACTGGCAGGAGCAAGATCATTTAGGGTCTTTGTGTACCACACCACTGAGTTTCAGTTTTGCTTTTGTTGCTAAGAGTAGTCCTTGGAGGCCTTTAAACAGGGGGGTGGGGTGGGAATGGGGGTTGGGTGACAAAATTAGCTTGTGTTTCAAACATGTATGTCTGAATGAGGCTTGAAGAAAGGTCCCAGAGGGTGACACACTGGGGGCCTGTTGAAATGGTACAGATGGGAAGTAAGGTTAATGCCTCACGTAAGACTTCTGCTTTATTCATATTTATATTCTCCGTGCTTGCTGCCCTTATAGGGATGTGGTGGAGATGGCTGGTTAGGCAATTTGATAATCTGGGCAAGCAATCCAGAAGGTGGGCATCACCAGCCAATAGGCTCAGTCGAGCATGACAGGATTGGATGAACAAGACATAATTGGATGTAATTACCCGGGGAGCACGTAAAGGATGACGTGTGAAATGGGTCCAAAAATTGTGGAGGATAACTGGGGTGTGTTCGTTCGTGTTATACCCAGGGCACCTCTTGGTCATCATGCCTTTCTTTTTCCACTCTAGTTACATGTTGATCTTTTTCACTGGCCCGACGGTGAGGGCAGAGACTATGTCTTCTTTACAGTGTCACTGCCATTGTTCACGGTTTAAGTCCTGTGTGTGGAAGTAAGCACCCAAGGAGAGTGTTTATAGAGAGACGTGAGATGGATCAAAGATAAAAATCCTTGCACAGTTCCAGAAAGTGCCACTCACGTGTCTGAGTAGTTGCGTCTCACGGTGAATAGTGTCTTCTGGACTTGTGCTTCAGCTGTGCCTGCCTTACTTGTCCCAGCGGCTGTCACGGTGCCTAAGACATGGTAAGAGTTCAGTAGTGTTTGTTGGATGAATGAATAAATGATACGCCATCGAATGAGTGGTCAGAGGAAGAAGGATCTAGCAAAAGAAAGTAAGAAGCATGGGTATGTAGGGAAGAGGACTCCTGTCGTGGAAATTCAAGGAAGAAAGAGTTTCAACAACGAGAGAGTGCCAAATGCTGCCGAGAGGTCAATGAATTACGGATGGCAGAGTTATCACTGGCAATTAGGAGTCATTGGTGACGATGTCTAACACGGTGTGAGCAGTATGTAGGGGAGGCAGAAGCCAAATTCCATTCCATTGAGGAGGGAGTGAGAAGAGGGATGAGGAGACAGTGTAGACAGATCATTAAGAGGCTGGGTTTGTGAAGGGACAAAAGCCACTGGGGGCACCTGGGAAGGTGGCACGGTTGGAGGGGGGTTTCTTCCCTTGTCTTCTCTTCCCTTCTTTTCCCTCTCACATTTCTCCTTCCTGCTTTCAAGATGAGAGATACTTGAGTAACCGTAGGCTAAAGAGGATCCAGTATAAAAGTCTAGGTTCAAAAGTATAGAAACTAGAAGAGGGGATACTAACCTGAAAAATATAAAAGGACATGTCTTTCTTTTGAAAGGAACAAAAGGGATCAAGGATGTGTGTGGATAGGGATGAACTGGAGGAATAAGCTGAAGGGGAAAAATGGAGTAAAAGCAGCCCCCATTTTCCCTCTAAAATAGTAACAGCATTTTTGGGACAGTTTATATGTTCTAAGCCTTGTTAAGGCTACTTTACACGTGTTAATAACTCCCTGAGTTCTTGCAACAATCACGTGAGGAGGGAGTTGTTATCCCAATTTTAAAAACAAGACAACTGAAGCCGGGAGGGGTTCAGCATCTTGCTGAGGTTGTACAGCTGCTAAGAAACAGAACCAGGAAGCCCCTAAAGCTGTTCGCCATCCTGCTGAGGGGTACATGGAGTACTTAAGATTCTGAATAACCACTGTGCAGATGGAGCAGGTGCTGATATTGTTGCTGAGTCACTTCGAGCACTTAGTTTACGTGTTGGAAATCATAACTGTGCCATTTAATTTGCAAGGCTGAGAGATTTCCTCTAGCAAAACTTGCCTTACCAGTTATAGGAACGGACAAATTTGGATGGTCTGAATTGATTCAAAATTGGGGATTGGTGGTTTGGAAGGAGTGGGGGTGTCAGAAAAAGGGCAATTGACATAACAGAGAACGAGCTCTAGCCTCTAAGGAGTGGGACAAGCTGAGGAAATGGGAGAAAATGGAGAAACCAGGGACGTGGGCGCTCAGGGAGGTTGGAAGCTAGGTGCAGTAGGAGTTAGGGAATTGCTGTTGGATAGAAGGTTGGGGTTTGGGAGGGATACTGACATCTCACAACAACTGTAGATTCCAGAAGTGAGGATTAGCACTGGTGATGATTGATGATGTGGCTTTGGGAGTACATGGCTAAATTAAATGGAGGTGAATCTTTTTTTTTTTAACTTTATCTTTTTTAATTTGCATCCAAGTTAGTTAGCCTATAGTGCAACAATGATTTCAGGAGTAGATTCCTTAATGCCCCTTACCCACTTAGCCCATCCCCCCTCCCACAACCCCTCCAGTAACCCTCTGTTTGTGCTCCATATTTAAGAATCTCTTATGTTTTGTTCCCCTCCCTGTTTTTATATTATTTTTGCTTCACTTCCCTTATGTTCATCTGTTTTGTCTCTTAAAGTCCTCATATGAGTGAAGTCATATGGTATTTGTCTTCTCTGACTGGCTAATTTCGCTTAGCATAACACCTCCAATTCCATCCACGTAGTAATACTCCAATACAGTAATACTGCCGAGAATGCCCCACATCTTCTTTATCAAATGGAGGTGAATCTTAAGGCTTGTGATGAGCTCAAGGTTGAGGCTGAGATCAGCCAAGATGTTGGGGACATGTTGACTAGATCCTTTCTCTTGTTGGAAGATGGTGCCCACTAGCCCCGTGGACTGGTCTGGACTTTAGAAAGCTGTAAGACAAGTATGTTACAGTTCTAGGGAAAGATACTTAAGGTTGACTGATATCCGGCATGCAATAAATATCACTCGATCTCAATAGAACATTGTCAAAAGACAGTTGAATAGCTTCTATTTTGCACTGTCGTTTCTGAAAAACTAACTTGCAAGTACCGGTTGGCAAAACAACACATTTCACAAGTAACTTCTGATGCTTTCGCCAAATCGTCCTTATCAACCTGCCAAGAAAGGACTGCGTGCTCTCACGAAACCCCCTCTTCCTCTTCCTTCTCCCTCCTCTTTCTTTTCTCTGGTAGTGTGCAGTACAGCACTCTGTGGGCGGGGAAGCAACTGGGGATCATCAGGCTTCCAGCTGTCGAGCTTTGTTGTGATTTGTGGGGGTGGGGGTCATGGGAGAGGGGCCAGAAACTTGAGTGGGACTCAGTGTGGTGTCTTTGCTTCTATAGTTAGCCATGTGATGGGAACCAGCAATATGCATTCCCTTTGTACAGCTGTGCATACCACTGTCTGCTTTCCTCCTTTGCCCATTCAGGATTTTGGAAGTCAAAATTAGATCTGATGTAAGCTCAGAATACCCACATGTGAGGATCTGGGGCTACTGCACAGGGGACAGGACACGTGTGCTGGGCCCCATGTGTAAATGGCGTTTGTAGAGAGTATATCAGGTGGGCAGTTTGGGCGTCTAAGAATGGAAACTCCAACCTGGCCTGGCTTCACTGGTAAGGAAAAGGATTCTTTGTGCGGTGGAAAGTCCAGGAGCAGAAATGTCTGCGCTCTGACTTTAGTTCTCTGTGATTCTCTTGGCTCTGCCCCTGCCATGGTCCGCAGATGGCTACGGTTGTTTGAAGGGCCACATGGAAGGGGAGCGACGGCATCTTTCACGTCTGCTCAGTAGTGATGAAATCTTTCCAAGAAGCTCCCGAAAGACTTTGTTGTCACTGGCAAAGTTTGGGTCACTGCCCTTTCCTTAAATCAGTCCATGACTGGCTGGCGGAACAGGATTGCTATGATTCTTGATTAACCACTTGGGATGGACTGGGATGTTGGGAATCACGTCCATGATAGAGAGAAGGCTTGAGGCCATTATTATAAAATTCCAGCCTCCTCAAGGGGAAGGGGCCTTGGAGGACCGTCAAGTCCCCAAGTCAACATTTGCTGGCAGTAAGGACTTGGACAAATTATTCTGTGAGCTTCTGTTTTCTCTTACAGGATCACCGTGGGACTCGAAAACACTTTATATAAACTTTAAGGAGCTATACAAATGCTAATTTTTCATTTAATAATAATGATGATGATAATAAGGATAACAGTTTCATTTACTGAGCACTTACATGTTCCAGGCACTTGCAGAAGGCATTTAATGCATTTTCTTTATTACTCACTAAACACAGATTGAGCAACCATTATACTCAAGGCATTCTCCTAAGTGCTTTATTTCTGATCTCTGTTAAGCTGAGATCTGGAACAGTAAGGCTAGGGACAGAGAAGTGGTGGGGGGGGGGGAGGTGCTCCGTTTCATGTACGGATTTCAGTTTTTCGGACTGCGTGACTGAGAAGTGGCAGCTGGCTTGTGGTGCCTCTGACAATTGCTCTGTTTTCTGCCACTGATGGCCTTCGGCTGACTAGTGCAGGGCTCCCTGAACCGGGGATTTGCCGCACGCAGGTGTGCATGTGCTTTTGATGCTTTTCTTTTATAAGCATTTGCATGTTTCTGCTCTTGAAATAGAGGGATTTATAAGTGTTTATTAGGTGCTTGTCTGTGCTGCCTCATCTGAGCCTCATGAAGTCAAGCCTTATTTTGTATTTGTACTGAGGCTTAGTGGTCATGAGATCCTCAGGTAATGAAGTCTGTAGGTGGTGGGGCATCGGTTTTTTGATGTTGCAAATTGCCCTGCTGTGAACATCATTGCAAAGTGAACTTTTTTCATATTTTGGTTTTGTGTCCTTCAGATAGTTTCCCTGAAGGAGAATCTGGGTCAGAGGGTCTGAACTTTTTATACAGATTGCGTGATTGGTTCACGGAAGGTTTTTGAATGGTGAAAATGGCACACTTGTAGTGTTTTGTTTTGGTTTTTAATGTTTGTTTATTTTTGAGAGAGTGAGAGCAAGTGAGGGAGGGGCAGAGAGAGAAGGGGACAGAGGATCCGAAGCAGACTCTGCACGAACAGCAGTGAGCCTGATGCAGGGCTTGAACTCACGAACCGTGAGATGATGACCTGAGATGAAGTCAGACGCTTAACGACGGACTGAGCCCCCCCAGGCGCCCCGGCACACTTGTAGTGTTACTTGGGGATCATGTGTTTTCTCATTCTACGGTGTTTTATTATGCCCGGGATCATAAGGTATTTCCAGAAAATCTGAACTGTTCTAATACCATACAACTTACATTTTCCCGGGTCCCCCCTTGCAATTATAATAAAAACAGTGTTACTGTGGCTCAGCCCCTACTGGATTTTGAGGAGGTCCCGCCTATGTCAGTTCCTCCCTATTAGTTCCTAACATCCTGGGGAGAAACTAAACTTCTCCATCTTGATTTATCCTTTCCTTAGTGTGTGAGTTGCTGCTCTTGCGGCTTCTTGATCTGCATGCAAATAGACTCCCTGCAGGGCTATCTTTGATGCACATCTGCTTTTTATTCGTAGTTCTGGCCCTCATGCTGGGAGCTCTGCTATACTCTTAGACAATATGTGAGCAAATTGATGGGGAAAATGAAGAGATATACTGTGTTTTTTTTTGCTGATGCAGTATGAATATGGAAAATCTATTTTGGTGTTGTGGGGCAAATAGAACGACTTCCATTCGGATGACTTGACTTCCCCTGTAATTCTCTCAACGGTTCCTAAAATACTTCTCTCCGCAATTCTTCCTACCCCACCAGATCTATTGATGAATGAAGCTACGTAGCCAATGGAAAGTCAGGGGAAGAAACCACGGCTATTCTTAAATAGATTTAAAAAAAAATCATAATTGCAACCATAGCCAATTTGTATGTGTATTTTGCTCTTTGTGCATTTCCTCAGCTAGTTTTTCACACTAGT